>NC_141554.1:91660000-91997500 GCF_021556685.1 Rattus norvegicus
TAAAGCTCAAAACACACATTGCACCTCACACAATAATAGTAGGAGATTTCAACACCCCACTCTCATCAATGGACAGATCATGGAAACAGAAATTAAACAGAGACGTAGACAGACTAAGAGAAGTCATGATCCAAATGGTCTTAACAGATATTTATAGAACATTCTATCCTAAAGCAAAAGGATATACCTTCTTCTCAGCTCCTCATGGTACTTTCTCCAAAATTGACCATATAATTGGTCAAAAAATGGGCCTCAACAGGTACAGAAAGATAGAAATAATCCCATGCCTGCTATCAGACCACCATGGCCTAAAACTGGTCTTCAATAACAATAAGGGAAGAATGCCCACATATAAGTGGAAATTGAACAATGCTCTACTCAGTGATAACCTGGTCAAGGAAGAAATAAAGAAAAAAATTAAAGACTTTTTAGAATTTAATGAAAATGAAGGTACAACATACCCAAACTTATGGGACACAATGAAAGCTGTGCTAAGAGGAAATCTCATAGTGCTGAGTGCCTGCAGAAAGAAACAGAAAAGAGCATATGTCAGCAGCTTGACAGCACACCTAAAAGCTCTAGAACAAAAAGAAGCAAATACACCCAGGAGGAGTAGAAGGCAGGAAATAATCAAACTCAGAGCTGAAATCAACCAAGTAGAAACAAAAAGGACCATAGAAAGAATCAACAGAACCAAAAGTTGGTTCTTTGAGAAAATCAACAAGATAGATAAACCCTTAGCCAGACTAACGAGAGGACACAGAGAGTGTGTCCAAATTAACAAAATCAGAAATGAAAAGGGAGACATAACTACAGATTCAGAGGAAATTCAAAAAATCATCAGATCTTACTATAAAAGCCTATATTCAACAAAACTTGAAAATCTGCAGGAAATGGACAATTTCCTAGACAGATACCAGGTACCGAAGTTAAATCAGGAACAGATAAACCAGTTAAACAACCCCATAACTCCTAAGGAAATAGAAGCAGTCATTAAAGGTCTCCCAACCAAAAAGAGCCCAGGTCCAGATGGGTTGAGTGCGGAATACTATCAGACCTTCATAGAAGACCTCATACCAACATTATCCAAACTATTCCACAATATTGAAACAGATGGAGCACTACCGAATTCCTTCTATGAAGCCTCAATTACTCTTATACCTAAACCACACAAAGACCCAACAAAGAAAGAAAACTTCAGACCAATTTCCCATATGAATATCGACGCAAAAATACTCAATAAAATTCTGGCAAACCGAATCCAAGAGCACATCAAAACAATCATCCACCATGATCAAGTAGGCTTCATCCCAGGCATGCAGGGAATGTTTAATATACGGAAAAACATCAACGTGATCCATTATATAAACAAACTGAAAGAATAAAACCACATGATCATTTCATTAGATGCTGAGAAAGCATTTGACAAAATTCAACACCCCTTCATGATAAAAGTCCTGGAAAGAATAGGAATTCAAGGCCCATACCTAAACATAGTAAAATCCATATACAGCAAACCAGTTGCTAGCATTAACTAAATGGAGAGAAACTTGAAGCAATGCCACTAAAATCAGTGACTAGACAAGGCTGCCCACTCTCTCCCTACTTATTCAATATAGTTCTTGAACTTCTAGCCAGAGCAATCAGACAACAAAAGGAGGTCAAGGGGATACAGATCGGAAAAGAAGAAGTCAAAATATCACTATTTGCAGATGATATGATAGTATATTTAATTGATCCCACAAGTTCCACCAAAAATACTAAAGCTGATAAACAACTTCAGCAAAGTGGCTGGATATAAAATTAACTCAAATAAATCAGTAGCCTGCCTCTACACAAAAGAGAAACAAGGGGTTGGGGATTTAGCTCAGTGGTAGAGCGCTTGCCTATGAAGCACAAAGCGCTGGGTTCGGTCCCCAGCTCCGAAAAAAACAACCAAAAAAAAAAAAAAAAAGGAGAAACATGCCGAGAAAGAAATTAGGGAAATGACACCCTTAATAATAGACCAAAATAATATAAAGTACTGCGGTGTGACTTTAACCAAGCAAATAAAAAATTTGTACAATAGGAACTTCAAGACACTGAAGAAAGAAATTGTAGAAGACCTCAGAAGATGGAAAGATCTCCCATGCTCATGGATTGGCAGGATTAATATAGTAAAAATGGCCATTTTACCAAAAGCGATCTACAGATTCAATGCAATCCCCATCAAAATACCAATCCAATTCTTCTAAGAGTTAGACAGAACAATTTGCAAATTCATCTGGAATAAAATAAAAACCAGGATAGCTAAAACTATCCTCAACAATAAAAGGACTTCAGGGGGAATCACTATCCCTGAACTCAAGCAGTATTACAGAGCAATAGTGATAAAAACTGCATGGTATTGGTACAGAGACAGACAGATAGACCAATGGAATAGAATTGAAGACCCAGAAATGAACCCACACACCTATGGTCACTTGATTTTTGACAAAGGAGCCAAAACCATCCAATGGAAAAAAGATAGCATTTTCAGCATATGGTGCTGGTTCAACTGGAGGTCAACATGTAGAAGAATGCAGATCGATCCATGCTTATCAACCTGTACATAGATTATGTCCAAGTGGATCAAGGACCTCCACATCAAACCAGACACACTCAAACTAATAGAATAAAAACTAGGGAAGTATCTGGAACACATAGACACTGGAAAAAATTTCCTGAACAAAACGCCAATGGCTTATGCTCTAAGATCAAGAATCGCCAAATGGGATCTCATAAAACTGCAATGCCAGCAGCAAACCACTGAGCTGAGAATAGGTCCCCCGTTGAAGGAATCAGAGAAAGAACTGGAAGAGCTTGAAGGGGCTCGAGACCCCAAAAGTACAACAATGTCAAGCAACCAGAGCTTCCAGGGACTAAGCCACTACCTAAAGACTATATATGGACTGACCCTGGACTCTGACCCCATAGGTAGCAATGAATATCCTAGTAAGAGCACCAGTGCAAGGGGAAGCCCTGGGTCCTGCTAAGACTGAACCCCCTGTGAACTAGACTATGGGGGGAGGGCGGCAATGGGGGGAGGGTTGGGAGGGGAACACCCATAAGGAAGGGGAGGGGGGAGGGGGATTTTGCCCGGAAACCGGGAAAGGGAATAACACTTGAAATGTATATAAGAAATACTCAAGTTAATAAAAAAAAAAAAAAAAACTGCAAAGCTTCTGTAAGCCAAAGGACACTGTGGTTAGGACAAAATGGCAACCAACAGATTGGGAAAAGATCTTTACCAATCCTACAACAGATAGAGGCCTTATATCCAAAATATACAAAGAACTCAAGAAGTTAGACCGCAGGGAGACAAATAACCCTATTAAAAAATGGGGTTCAGAGCTAAACAAAGAATTCACAGCTGACGAATGCCGAATGGCTGAGAAACACCTAAAGAAATGTTCAACATCTTTAGTCATAAGGGAAATGCAAATCAAAACAATCCTGAGATTTCACCTCACACCAGTGAGAATGGCTAAGATCAAAAACTCAGGTGATAGCAGATGCTGGAGAGGATGTGGAGAAAGAGGAAAACTCCTCCATTGTTGGTGGGGTTGCAGACTGATACAACCATTCTGGAAATCAGTCTGGAGGTTCCTCAGAAAATTGGACATTGAACTGCCTGAGGATCCAGCTATACCTCTCATGGGCATAATCCCAAAAGATGCCCCAACTTATAAAAAGGACACGTGCTCCACTATGTTCATCGCAGCCTTATTTATAATAGCCAGAAGCTGGAAAGAACCCAGATGCCCTTCAACAAAGGAATGGATACAGAAAATGTGGTACATCTACACAATGGAATATTACTCAGCTATCAAAAACAATGACTTTATGAAATTCGTAGGCAAATGGTTGGAACTGGAAAATATCATCTTGAGTGAGCTAACCCAATCACAGAAAGACATACATGGTATGCACTCATTGATAAGTGGCTATTAGCCCAAATGCTTGAATTACTCTAGATGCCTAGAACAAATGAAACTCAAGATGGATGATCAAATGTGAATGCTTCACTCCTTCTTTAAAAGTGGAACAAGAATACCCTTGGCAGGGAAGAGAGAGGCAAAGATTAAAACAGAGACTGAAGGAACACCCATTCAGAGCCTGCCCCACATGTGGCCCATACATATACAGCCTCCCAATTAGACAAGATGGATGAAGCAAAGCGGTGCAGCCCGACAGGAGCTGGATGTAGATCGCTCCTGAGAGACACAGCCAGAATACAGCAAATACAGAGGCGAATGCCAGCAGCAAACCACTGAACTGAGAATAGGACCCCCGTTGAAGGAATCAGAGAAAGAACTGGAAAAGCTTGAAGTGGTTCCAGACCCCATATGAACAACAATGCCAAGCAACCAGAGCTTCAAGGGACTAAGCCACTACCTAAAGACTATACATGGACTGACCCTGGACTCTGACCTCATAGGTAGCAATGAATATCCTAGTAAGAGCACCAGTGGAAGGGGAAGCCCTTGGTCCTGCTAAGACTGAACCCCCAGTGAACTAGACTGTTGGTGGGAGGGCGGTAATGGGGGGAGGGTGGGGAGGGGAACACCCATAAGGAAGGGGAGCGGGGAGGGAGATGTTTGCCCGGAAACTGGGAAAGGGAATAACACTCAAAATGCATATAAGAAATACTCAAGTTAATAAAAAAAGATGTTTTTAAGATTCAGGGTTAAATTTTAAATTATTTTTGTGATTTACCAGTAAATACATTGGGCCTTTGCTGAATATTTTGAACAATATTTTAAATAATACATTGCTGTTTTCTACAACTATTCGGATTCACTATTTTTCTTGGTGAAGTTTGTAGTTATAGTATACACACATACACACATGCACACACAGACACACAGACACACACATACACATACGCACACACACACACACACACACACACACACATATATATATATATGTATATATCACATGATTTTCAATGTATATCTATATTATGCTAGTTATTTGTTTTCTGTTTAAGTGTTTGAGAGTCCCCAATTCTTTATAGAGACAGAAAGAGCATTTGTAAATTCATTTGAAATAACAAAAATCCCAGTACAGTGAAAATTATACTCAACAATAAAAGACATTTTGGGGAATCACCATCCCTCCTCAAGCAGTATTACAGAGGAATAGTGATAAAAATGTATGGTATTAGTACAGAGACAGGCATATAGATCAGTGGAACAGAATTGAAGACCCAGAAATGAACCCACACACCTATGGTCAGTTGATATTTGACAAAGGAGCTAAAACCATCCAATGGAAAAAAGATAGCATTTTCAATAAACTGTGCTGGTTCAACTGGAGGACAGCATGTAGAAGAATGCAAATTGATTCATTCTTATCACCCTTTACAAAGCTTACATCCATGTGTATCAAGGACCTCCACATCAAACCAGATACACTCAAACTAATAGAAAAATTTTGGGGAAGAGTCTCGAACACATGGGCACTGGGGAAAATTTCCAGAACAAACACCAGTGGCTTTTCTCTAAGATCAAGAATCAACAAAGGGGACCTCATAAAACTGCAAAGCTTCTCTAAGGCAAAGGACACTGCAATAAGGATAAAATGGCAACCAACAGACTGGGAAAAGTTCTTTATCAATCCTATATTTGATAGAGGGCTAATATTCAAAATATACAAAGAACTCAAGAAGTTAGATTCCAGAGAGCCAAATCACCCTATTAAAAATGGGGTACAGAGCTAAGCAAAACATTCCCAGCTGAGGAAAACTGACTGGCCACAAGCACCTAAAGAAATGTTCAACATCCTTAGTCATCAGGGAAATGCAAATCAAAACTACCCTGAGATTCCACAACACATCAGTCAGAATTGCTAAGATAAAAAACTCAAGTGACAGCAGATGCTGGAAAGGATGTGGAGAAAGAAGAACATTCCTCCATTGTTGGTGGGACTGCAAACTGATAAATCCACTCTGGAAGTCAGTCTGGAGGTTCCTCAGAAAATTGGACATTCTAAAACCTGAGGACACAACTATACTTCTCCTGGGAATATACCCAAATGATACTTCAACATACAACAAAGACACTTGCACCACTATGTTCATAGCAGCCTATTATTTAATAGCTAGAAGCTGGGAAGAACCCAGATGCCCTCGACAGAGGAATGGATTCAAATATTGTGGTACATCTACACAATGCAATACTGCTCAGCTATCAAAAACAAGGACTTCATGAAATTCATGGGCAAATGGAATGAACTAGAAAATATCATTCTGAGTGAGGTAACCCAATCACAGAAAAATACGCAAGGCATGCACTCACTGATAAGTGGATATTAGCCCAAAAGCTCGAATTATCTAAGATGCAATCCACATACCACAGGTAGCTCAAGAAGAAGGATGACCAAAATGTGGATGCTCCCACTCCTTCTTAAAAAGGAAAAACATATCCATAGGAGAGGATATGGAAGCAAAGTTAAGAGCAGCAACTCAAGGAATGGCCATTCATATCCTGCCCAACATGTGGCCCATATATATATATATATATATATATGACAGACACCAAAACTAGATAAGTTTGATGAAGCTAAAAAAAATGCATTCTGAAAGGGACCAGATACAAATCTCTCCTAAGAGACATATCCAGAGTATGTCCAATACAGAGGTCAATGCTAGCAGCAAACCACTGTACTAAGAATGGGACCCCTGTTGAAGGAACCAGAGAAAAGATTGAAAGTGCTTAAGGGGCTTGCAACCCCATAAGAAAAACAATTTCTACCAACCAGAGCTTTCAGAGACTAAACCACTACTCAAAGACTCTGCATGGACTGACCCAGGGCTCCAACTTCATATGTAGCAGAGAACAGCCTGGCTGGGGCACCAGTGGAAGGGGAAGCCCTTACTCCTGCCAAGGTTGCACCCTCAGTGCAGGGGAATATCAGGGGGTATGGTAGGAGGGCTAGATGTGGAGAATACCCTTATGGGGGAAGGGGAGGGGATAGCAGGCTTATGGACAGGAAACCAGGAAAGGAAATCATATCTGAAATGTAAATAAAGAAATGTATCCAATAAAAAAAAAAAACAAATGAACAAAAAAGTGTCTGTGAGTCCCATGAGCCTATATTATTTGACTCTCTTGGTCTTTTTTTGAGACCTTAACCCTTCTGACTCCATCAGTCTTTTCCTCCACTCTTCCACAAGACTCTGCTTAATGGTTTTGTTGTTGTTGTATTTGTTAATTTTGTTTTGTTTTTCTTCTTTGTGGGTCTCTGCATCTCTTTCCATGGACTGCTGGCTGAAGCATCTCAGAAGACAGTTATGTTAGGCTCTTGTTTACAAGCATAGTAGAGTATCATTAATAGTGTCAGGGGTTGACTTTATCCCCTGAGGTGGGTGTGAAATTGAGCCTCTCAATAGTTGGCCATAGTGTCAATTTCTGTTCCATCTTTAGCTCTGCACAGCTTAGAGGCAGAACATATTTGGGTGGAAGGTTTTATGCATGGGTTGATATCCCCTTCCCTCCTCTGGAAGTTCCCTCAGGCCATAAGAGATGGCCACTTCTGTCTCACTATCCCTAGCTTCTAAATGTCTCAGCCAGGATCACCATCATAGACTCTGGGAGCCTCCTCAATCCCAAGTCTCCAGATTGTCCCAGAGTTTCTGCCCACATCAATTTCCATTCTTTCTCTAAGCTCACTTCCACACTCATATCATCTCTCTCCCCACACCTGATCTCCATACAAGTTCCATAGCTCCCCTTCCCATACCATCTCCTACCCAGTTCCCTCTCTCTATGTACCTCTGATGACTATTTTATATTCCCTTCATAATAAGATTCAAGCATCTTCAGCACATATATGCTTTTGGTTTTGACTTAATCTCTGTGAGCTCAGGGAGACAAGAGAGAAAAAATTTAAATGATGTCATATTTTCAAATATCTCATGATTTTATGTTGTTAAGGTGTCTGAGTTTCTTCAACAACATGGAAAAAGCAATTCTCAAATTATTCTGGAAATGCCAAAAACCCAGAATAGAAAAAAAATCATAACAACAAAAGAGTAGCTGGGGGAATCACCATCCCTCACCTCAAGCTACACTATAAAGCAATAGTGACTAAAACTCCATGGTATTGGTACAGAATTGGAAAAGAATTGAAGACCCAGATATAAAAACACACTTATGATTGTTTGATCTTTGAAAAAGAAACCAAAAATATACAATGGAAAAAGAAGAAAGCATCTTCAATAAATGGTGTTGGTCTAACAGGATCTCTGCATGTAGAAAAATGAAAATAAATGCACATTTCTCACCATGCCCAAAGCACAAGTCCAAGTGGATCAAGGACTTCAACATACAACAAGATAAAATGAATCTAATAGAAGAGAAAATGGGGAAGTGTCTTGAACTCATTTGCACAGGGAGAATTTTCCTAAACAGAAATCCAATGGCTCATGCTCTAAGATCAAGAACTGATAAATGGTATCTCATGAAGCTGGAAAATTTCTGTAAGGCAAAGTGCATAGTCAATAAGACAAATTGGCATCCTTCAGATTTGGAAAATATCTTCACTGACCCCACATTGGATAGAGAAAGCTAACCACCCAAAAACCAAACAACCCAATCAAGAAATGAGGTATAGAAATAAACTGAGAATTCACAACAGAGGAATCTTGAATGGCTGAGAAGCACCTAAAGAAGTGTTCAAAGTCCTTAGTAATTGGAGAAATGCAAATCCAAACGACCCTGAGATTCCAACTTAAACAAGTCATGATGGCTATAATCAAAACCACAGGTGACAACACATGTATGCCAGGAAGTGGAAAAGAGGAACACCGCTCCATTACTTCTGGGATTGCAAACTGGTACAACCACTCTGGAAATCAATTTGGAGGTTCCTCAGAAAATTGGAAATAGACCTACCTAAAGACCCAGAAATACCAATATTGGGAATATACCCAAATGATGTCCCACCATGCCACAGGGGCACAAGTCCTACTATGTTCATAGTGGCCTCATTTGTGATAACCAGAAGCTGGAAACAACTCAGAAGTCCCATGACAGAAAATGCATACAGGAAATGTGGCTCTTTTACACAGTGGAATACTCAGCTATTAAGAATGAGGACATCCAGAGTTTTGCAGACAAATGGATAGAACCAGAAAATATCATCCTGAGTAAGGTAAATCAGACCCAAAAGGACATTCCCAGTATGCTCTCACTAGTAAATGAATATTAGCCAAAAAATTTACAAAATATCCAAGATAGAGTCCACAAAATTCAAAAAGTTCAACAAGCAAAAGGGCCCAAGTGAGGATACTCCTCAGTCCTCCTTGAGAGGGAGAAAAAAAGCCATAACAAGGTAGGACGGAGGGACAGGGGAGCAAAATGGGGTCGGGGGAGAGGGGAACATGATCTGGTATCGAGTGGGAGAAAAGGACTGAAAACCTGAGGGCCAGCAGAAGGAATGAAAACAGGCAACTTTGGGAAGAAGAAGGTTGGGATGACCCTATAGAATATACCAGAGACCTGGGAAGTAAGAGACACTCAGGACTCAAAGTGGGTGTGATCCTAATGAAATGCCCTAGGGTGGGGAGAAGGAACTTTTAGAGCCCACCTCTAGCAGAAAGACAGAGTATCAAGTGAGGGATGGAGTTGCTATCCCACAATCAAAACTGACACATAATTGTTCCTGTCTGAAAGCAATGCAGTGATGGAAATGGAGAAGAGCCTGAGGAAAAGAAGGTGTGGTGACAGACCCAAAGTGCAATCCAGCTCAAGGGGAGGCTCCAAGACCTGACACCATTACTGGGGCATTCACCTATCATGACTGCCCTTCAAAAGATCCAAAAAGCAGCTGAAAGAGTCAGGCACAGATATGTGTACCCAACCAATGAACAGAAGCTGCTGACCTCTCTGGTTGAATTAGGGAAAAGCTAGAGGAAGCTGTGGAGGAGGGAAACCGTGTAGGAGACCCAGCAGTCTCAATTAACTTAGACTCATGAGATCTCTCAGACAATGAATCACCAGGCAGTATACACCAGCTGAGATGAGGCCTCCAACAAATGTATAGCATAAGACTCCTGGTTATGGGTTCAGTCAGAAAAGATACACCTAACCCTCAAGAGAATGGAGGCCACAGGTAGTTTAGAGGTCTAGTGGGTGAGTGGGGTCAGGACATCCTTGTGGAAACACAGAAGTCAGTGGTTGTGAATCTGTTGAGGGGTAGACTTGGAAGGGAATAATATCTGGCGTATAAAAATAAATTATTATTTTAAAAATGTGTCTGAGCTTATGGAAATCATGTATGTGACCATGCAAACTGCTGTTGGAAACTCACACTTTACATTTTCATTAGAAATTTTTCAAATTCATGAACAGGTCCATCCTTGAAAATGTAATACCACTTTAGGAAAAAAAGAAGTATTAAAAGACTTTCTAAATAATTTTTAGAGATAACATTTTATTGTACAAAAGATAGTGTAAAATTGGTAGTATGGCCGAGAGATGAATGGGAAACACTGAATATCTATATTTTATCACCTACTTTTATGGTGAAACATCAAATGGACAGAGTAGTCAAGAGAACTCAGTAGAAGAATAGGTGTGTTCAACAAATTATACCATAAGGACATTATATGCACACACACAAAAGTACTGTATCAAATACAACCTAACTTATATACCAAGTGAGCCAAATATATTAATATAATACCCAAATCTTAATCATATATCTAAATTTAACTCTAAAAGTGTACAAATCTTAACATGAATTGTGGGTTGGCTTTAAGTAATATGTTAGCTAAAAAAGCAACCAAACTAAAACTGTATATCAACAAATGAAAAATTTTGTTCTTCACAGAATAGCAAAATTTAAATAAACATGATGTATGACAACTTTTCTTATAAATGCTAGATCTGATAATTCACTTGAATTTAAAATACATAAGGAACATTTTAAATCCATAATAGTAAATTCAATAGCTTTTTTAAGAGTAAGCCAACAACCTTGACAATGAGATGGCTTAAATGATAAAGTAGTTTAGTAAAGTTCTTGACAATATTATTTGAATCTTCAGAATTGACATGGTGAATGGAGAGAACTGTGTTCCACAAGCCATCATTTACTTCCATACATTTAACATACTATGCAAAAAAACATACAATAATATATAAACAGTTTTAATTAAAAATTGAAAATAATAATGATTTAAATAGTAATTTCCCCAAAAACATATGCAGAACATTTTAGAATATTAAAATCTGTTCTACAACATTAGGCATAAGGGCAGTATCAATAAAACACAGCAAAATACCACTTCACAAATGCTACGATGATTACAATTTAAAATTTACATAAGATTAAATGATAAGGTTATAGAAAAATAGTTCATTTTTACTCTGCTTATGAGGCTTTAAGATTGTATAGTAATTTGAAAAATCATCCACAGTTCCTCGAAAAGTAGTTTTAGGATTATTTTTTAACATTGCATGTCTATTCTTAGTCATATATTCAAAAGGACTAAAAGTATTCATATATACAAAAGTGTCACACATAATTATAGTAGTACAATTAATAACAACTAAAAGTGAAAAAGTCAACTTTCTATAGTCATTTCCCCATACAAATAATGTTGGTTTAATACAGCATATTAATATGTATCTCAGGATATAAAGCATTGATATGTCTTCTTAGGACTTTTGAAAAATATTAGTTACAATTATAACAGCATCTGTATCTAGCTATATAAAATGTGCAGAAAAATTCTACTAATATTGGGATTAAGATGGAAATGGAAAATCGTTGTTAATGGGAATGGGGTATTGGGCTTATATACATTTGATAGTGTCTGCTATTAGAATTATCAGGTCTTTTACAAATAGTCCAAAGAATTATCTGAGAAAATAAGTAGAGGAATATGGACTGAATTGTCTGTCTATGCATAAAAGTGTTGTTATAGGGTAATAAGTGACTCAGACACACAGTCCTGTCTCAGCATCTAAAGTTGCACAGGTCATAACTAGGGCAAATGGTCAGTGTACTACTATATAAAGATAAAGACAGGGTAAAGGATTTTAATATACTGTTAATGACAAAGTCCAGAGTTCTTGAATGATTATAAAGAAACAGACTAATACAAGGCCAGAAATAATTGAAAGATGGAATTTTGAGTATTGCATAACTCAAGAGGTATTCTTATGTTAATACCATACTTCACTGGCTTTTCCACTAAGCTATTATCACAAGCCCTGAGACCTCAGCCTTTCATTATAATTTTTCCAATTTTATTTTACTAAAATAAAATTGACGTTGTGGTGCTAATGGGGATAGTATATGATTCTGAAAGCTGAGACAAGGTCACCTTGTTTATGTTTGCTTTACTAAAGCCTCCAAAGCATGTACTGGGGAATGAGCAGGGCAATTTTCTTTCTTTCTTAGTCTAAGTTAGGATTTATAATGTTATAAGTGATGCTACAGAGTGTACAATTCTCCTTCCCAGAACATCAGAGACATTTCCCTGTTTACTTACCTGACTAGAAAGAAATAATTCATGTGAAATATATGTAAGTGCAGACATGTTTACCTTGGCTAGTAAGCAAAGAGTCAAAGAAGCAATGAATTAATATAGCCAGCATGTACTTGGAGAAGCTAAGGAAGCACACATATACTGTACTTTAAACATTTTGATTACATAAAATCAAATGTAGATAATGTAGGTAAAACTTTACTGGTAAAGTACAAGAATAGGCATAATAGGTAAAGGTATTTAAAAAAAATGATCCTTGCAGGAACTACTTTTTACATTTAAAAAATTAATTTCCATAATTTGAAAACTCCCATGTTTCTGGGGGTAAGAATGAAAGTTGGAGAAAGCTTAAGAAAAAAGAAAGAAAGAAAAGCAAAACAGGCATGTTTGAGTACAATTAGAATCTTTCACTATAAACACCAGAAGGCTACTCTGTTCTAAGATCATTAGAAATGTGTCATGGAGTACAGCACTAGAATTACTAACAATCTTACTTTTATCTCTACTATTGAAACCAGGAATGATGTATGATAAAAAGTCACAGAGCCTGGGGTGTTAATATCCATTGAGTTGGTAGAACTTCCAAAGGCCAGATAGGATAGCACTTAACAGGTAAATGACAGAAGGTACTGATTATCATAATGATCAGTAAAGTCAGATTGGCAATCAAGGACTCATTATCTTCAGGCTGTTGTAGACAAGGTCATTAGAGCAGAGTCTATAGGGGGAAAATATATGGGTAAATAAAATGAGAATTGCAGTAAGTATAGACGATCGAGGAATCAAGGGCAATTATACCATTAAAGAAACATGATTCCTTACTAATAACCTACTAATGAACTTGTATTAGATTCAGCAGAAATTTGACCTGTATAAAGGAAGAGAATATGGATATCAATGATTATGGGATGGCCTAGTATAGAGTATTCTACACCATTCATAGCAGGTAGCCTCAAAAAAACATTTAACTGCTATGTATAACAAATTGAAGTTCTAGATCAGACAAAATTCTCTGAATAAACTGGATATTATTTCAGGGTACAACATATGTATTAAAGGATACACTTCTATGTCATACAATTTATCTCATATGGTGCGTACTGGAACTGCAACTCAGTAATAGAAAACTACGTAGAATCAAGAATGACTATTTACATTCCCATTCAATGAATATTATTATGATGGAATTGTGGGTAGGGAAATCAGAGCTCTCAAATGGGATTTCATAAAACTGCATAGCTTCTGTAAGGTAAAGGACACTGTCATTAGGACAAAACAGCAACCAAAAGATTGGGAAAAGTTCTTTATCAATCCTACATCTGATAGAGGCCTTATATACAAAATATTCGAAGAACTCAAGAAGTTAGACTCCAGAGAGCCAAATGACCATATTAAAAATGGGTACAGAGCTAAACAAGGAATTCTCATTTGAGAAATACAGAATGGCTGAGAAGAACTTAAAGAAATGCTCAACAGGGGGCTGGAGCAATGGCTTAGTGGTTAAAAGCCCTGACTGCTCTTCCGGAGGTCATGAGTTCAATTCCCAGCAACCACATGGTGGTTCACAACCATCTGTAATGGGATCTGATGTCCTCTTTTGGTGTGTCTGAAGACAGTTACAGTGTACTCATATACATAAAATAAATAAATCTTTAAAAAAAGACATGCTCAAAACACTTAGTCATCAGGGAATTGCAAATCAAAACAACACAGAGATTCCACCTCACACAGGTCAGAATGGCTAAGATCAAAAACTCATGTGAGAACAGATGCTGGCAAGGATGTGGAGAAAGAGGAACACTCCTCCATTGTTGGTGGGATTGCAAACTAGTACAACCACTCTGAATGTCAGTCTGGACTTTCCTCAGAATATTGAACATTCCACTACCTGAAGACACAGCTATACCTCTCCTGGGAATATACCCAAAAGATTCTCCAACATACAACAAAGACACATGCACCACTATGCTCACAGCAGCCTTATTTATAATAGCCAAATGCTAGAAAGAAACCAGATGTCCTTCAACAGAGGAATGGATACAGAAAATGTGGTACATTTACACAATGGAGAATTACCCAGCTTTCAAAAATAATGACTTCATGAAATTCATAGAAAATGGATTGAACAAGAAATATGTGTGTGGTAACCCAATCACTGAAAAACATACAGGGTATGCACTCACTGATAAGAGGATATGAGCTAGAAAGTGCGAATTACCCAAGATGCAATCTACAGACCACATGAAGCTCAAGATGTAGGATAACCAACCTGTGGATACTTCAGTCCTTCTTAAAAGGAGGAAAAAATATTCATAGGATGTGATATGGAGGCAGAGTTTGGAGCAGAGGCTGAAGTAACAGTCATTCAGAGCCTGTTCTAATATCTATATATCTATCTATATCTATATCTATATCTATATCTGTATCTGTATCTGTATCTATATCTATATCTATATCTATATCTATATCTATATCTATATCTATATCTGTATCTGTATCTGTATCTGTATCTATATCTATATCTATATCTATATCTATATCATCTATATCTATCTATCTAGATAGATAGATAGATAGATAGATAGATAGATAGATAGATAGATAGATATCTCCACCAAAACTAAATAAGATTGATGAAGTACATGCTGACAGGATCTGAATAGAGATGTCTCCTAAGAGATACAGTCAAAACAAGTCAAATACAGAGGCAAATGCTAGCAGCAAACTAGTGAACTGAGAACAGGATCCCGGTTGGAGGAATTAGAGAAAAGACTGAAAGAACTAAAGGGGCTTGCAACCCCCAAAAAACAACAATGCCAACCAATCAGAGCTCCCAGTGACTAAACCAACTACCCAAATACTATAGCATTTCCCTGAGGACTAAAGATGTTGAACATTTCTTTAAGTGCTTCTCAGCCATTCAGTAGATATTCCTTAGTTGAGAATTCTATGTTTAGCTCTGTACGCCATACTTTCTTGACTTAATTTAAGTCACAATCCACTGATGAAAATCTATGCTGGGAACTATATATTTGTTCAAAAGACATGGGGAGGGAAGTATTGAGTGACAAGGGTGAACTTACTGTTGTGTTTATCTAAAAGATGATTTGGTAACAATACCCCTTCTAAGTATGTATACGTCTCCCTGTAGAGAGGTATTATTCTCAGAATTAAACAAAGGAGCCATTGCTGCCAATGAACTTTGATTAATGCAGAGACAGATCTGATATAAGATGTAAAGAATAAATGTTGGTTGAATTCTCATTTCAAAACCAAAGTATTTATAACTCCCTTTCAAAATTTCAGGGACCATTTTGAAAGAAAATCTGGAAATAATGTGAGAGCATAAAGATAGAGATAAAGCTGTGAAATTCAAATATTTTGGAAATGTTTTAATAATGCTCTCAATACCTGCAGAAGGCTGCACATGAAAACACATAAAATAAATAATCTTTGACCAGCAAAATCAATAGTCAGGAAACATAGGCATATATGCATGCATGCATTCATGCATGCATACATACATACATACATACATACATGTATACACACACATGCACACAAGCACACACACATAATCAGCATAACCATAACCACCACAGACATCAAAAATAACAGGAATTGACCATTATTGGTTATTGATATCTCTCAATATTATTGATCTCAATTTCCCAATAAAAATACACAGAAACACAGAATAACAGAATGGGTGAAAAAGAGGAATCCACCCTTTTGCACATGAGAAACATAACTCAAAATCAAAGAAGTATATTAACTCAGGAAAAAGGGTTAGAAAAATACTCCATGCAAAAGAACTTTAACAAGCTGAGGTAGCTATTTAACATATGACAAAATAGACTTCAAATCAAAGCTAATGAAATGATATAGGAAAGGATACTACACAATCATTAAAGAAAAATAACAACAGTGTGACATTTAAATACTTAACATCTATGTCTCACATACAATGTCACCCATGTTTGTAAAAGAAACTGCTACAGACTAAGTCATATATAGACCCTTGCACCCTGATAGGGAAAGACTTCAATATCTGATTCTCACCAAAGAGGATAGCCATGGAGAAAACTAGAGACATGCTAGAGCTAACTGATGTGATAAACCAAACGTACATAACAGTTATTTATAGAATATTTTACCAACTGATGTTTGTTAAACTGCATGGCTGAATGTAGAAGAATGTAACTAGATCCACACCTGTTTCCTGAAGAAAATGTAAGTCCAAGTGGATGAAAGACCTTAATATATAACTAGGTAGACTGAACTTGATAGATGAGAAAGTGTGGAATAGCAGTGAACACACTGGGATAGGAGAAGACTTCCAGAACACAACCATTTCAAACACAAGCACCAAGAATAACAATGAATGACAAGTTTATGTGAAAATGACTGGAAAGACTAGGAATTCAAGAAACATACCTGAATATAATACAAGCAGTTTCCAACAAGTGTATAGGTAAAATCAATTTAAATGGAGAGAAAATCAAACAATTGTCTAGTCTCCTCATAACTATTCAAAATATAAGACAATGGAAGGGAATGAAAAGTATACAAATTAGGTAGGAAGAACTCAAAGTATCTTTATTTACCATGATATAGTAGAGTATGTGATAGTAAACATTCTACCCAGAAACGCCTTCAACTGAAAAGTCCTTTGATCAAAGTAAATGAATAAAAATTAGCTCAAAAACAAACAAACAAACAAACAAACAAACAGCTGGTAGCCCTCTTATAGACACACGTTGAAAGGACTGAGAAAGAAATCAGAAAATCAACACCTAATCATGATCGCCTTTAAGAATGTGAAGTATATTAGGGTAACTATAGCTTAAGAACTGAAAGACTTACATGATAAAATGAACAAATATTTGAAGAAAGAAATTGAAAAGTATATCAGAAGATGGAATGATTAAACAGGTTCATGGATAAAAGGATTAACAAAGCGAAATTGTCCATCTTAAAAATAGAAGTCTAAAGTTTCAAAATGCCCCCCATTAAAATTTCAACACAATTCTTTTAGAACTTGAAAGGACAACTCTCAACTGTATGTGGAAAAAACAAACAAACAAAGAGCAAAACCACAAGATTGTCAAATGAATCCTGAACTGTATGATATTGGCATGAAAAAGATACATTTATCATGAGAATTGACTTGTAGATCAACACATCAAACACACATGCATGCAAACAAACACATAGATTCCTGATATTTTAAAAAGTTGCCAGAAATACAGAGAAGAAAAAAAAGAGAGAGAGCATATTAACCAATTGGCTTGGGGCAAAGTGGAAGGCTGCATCTAGTAGAATGCATATAGATCCATACATATTGTCCTCAAGTCCAAGCAGATCATATATATAACCAGGTACACTGAATTTGATAGACAAGAAGTGAGGAATAACATTGAACACATTAGGATAACAGAAGATTTCCAGAACAGGAAACTTTGAATACAGGTAAAAAGAACAAAAATTGATGCATGGGACTTCATGAAATTTATAAGATTCTATATGGCAAAGGACACTATTATCCAGACAAAGTGGAAGCCCTTAGAATGTGACAACATCTTTTACCAAATCTATGTATGACAGAATAATGTACAATTTGTTTGTACCTACATTCTGTACTACCTGCAAGATATGCTAGTTCGATGGTGGCACAGAAACTAGGAGAGTAACCAGCCAATATGTTATTTGACTTAAGGGGCATTCCATGAGATGGGACCTATACCTGACTTGGTCAGGTCATTGCTTGAATAAGTAAGAGACAGAGACTAGATATCTTAGAGATTGTCAGTATTATCAAACACTACTAGTCTAAAAAAGAACAATTTCTGGGATAATCTTTTTGTACACTAAGTAAAGGTATGTTTCTGAGCTTCCTCACCTGTCTAAGGCAACTAATTTGTTAATTTGTTTCAAAAGAGCTGAATGCCATTTGCTTCCAAAGAGAGAATAAGAGGGACTTCTTGGCAGAGATAGTAGCTCTGGGAAAGAATCAGGCATGGGAAATTCAGTAGCTG
The DNA here is from genome assembly GCF_021556685.1 of Rattus norvegicus. Classification (NCBI taxonomy): domain Eukaryota; kingdom Metazoa; phylum Chordata; class Mammalia; order Rodentia; family Muridae; genus Rattus; species Rattus norvegicus. The sequence goes on from NC_141554.1 coordinate 91,678,565, forward strand.
GACACAGAGATAGGAAGAACAAATGCTGGAACTGATTGTGTGTGAGAAAGGCAATGGGCCACATGGCAGTATGTGGAATAAAATAGTTGGGATAATTTAAGTGAGATGAGCTAGCTGTAAGATAGCCAGCTATAGCCTATGCTTAGTAAATAAAAGTAAGTCTCTATGTCATTATTGGAAAATGGCATGTGAAGACAGTAACTGGTAAAATGACTCATAATAATACTCTGCACAGAGGCGCCTTCTGCAGCAGAAAAAAAAAGATATATAGATGCTACATGCAGATGTTACCCAAACAGATGGAAAAAGTCCCTGAAATATAAAATTCTATGTGGGATGTCTCCATTTTATCCCTTCCCTCAGAGCTCAGGGAACCTCACAGAAGGCGGCAAAAAAAAAAGGTTTAGGAGCCAGAGGAGTTGAAGAATGTCAGGAGAACAATGTCCTCTGAATTAACTGAGTAAAGTCACATGAATTCACAAAGCCTAAACAAAAATCCTAGGGCCTACCTGGGTATGGACCAGGTTCTTTGTGTACATATTATATTTTATAACTTATTATTTCTAGGGCACTTTTGAACTATGAGAACAAGTAAGTATCTGAACCTTTTGCCTGCTCTTGAGAAAAAACTGCATGTTGGAATGCTGTAAACAACTTCAATATGAATATTACAATATATTAATTTTTCATGTTAAAATGAGTAAAGAGATGAATTAACAAGCAAATAAATAATTTAACCAATAGAGAAAACAATAGTTTTGAACTTGAAAATATTAGAAAATTAATATCATTTGATTTAGGCATTTAATTTTTGCCTATAATTTCAAATTAGTTGAAATTGATTTTTAGAATTTACAATAGAGTGAGAATTTATAAGCAATAAGAATACCAGTCTTAGGCATGGAGCTGACCCAGTCCCACAACTCTCTGTATCCAAACACCAAGGGGAAAAGGATAGACTCTCAGAGGTGTGGACAATCCTGAGAGTTCAGAGAAGTCCACAAGTTCTGCTCACATTCCTGGCCAAAGAGGAACCTGCCTAGGACCCTCTAGACACAGGAGGCTAGTAGCAGTCAGGAGGAGGATTTTTCTGAAATCTGCCTGTGCCTAGAGCTGAAAGCCAGTCCACAGAAGCACTGGCACACCTGAAAACAGAGGTAGGACCACTATTTCTGCTCTGAGGGAACCTCCAGGAGCCTTCAGGACATAGGAACCCAGGAATCATCTTGGACCAGAGACTTTTGGTTTCTGCCTGCTACAAACCTGAGCTGTTCACACAATTTGCTAAACCCAGATACCCTGAGAGAAAGCTGATTTCCAGGAATGCTGACACAGGCTAATGGGAGGGTCAAACAAGAGGCAACAAGACCAGAGACAACCTAGTGGGGAGAGGCAAGTACAGGAATAGAAACAGAGACTACTTGGCATCATCAGAGACCAGTTCTCCCACCAAAGTAAATAGTGGATATCCAAACACACCAGAAGAGCAACATTTGGATTTAAAATTGCACCTAATTATGATGATAGAAGACATTAAGAAGGACATTAAGTAACCCCTAGAAGAAATACAAGACAATACAGGTAAACAAGTAGAAGTCTTTAAAGAGGAAACAAGAAAATCCCTTAAAGAATTACAGGAAAATGCAACTTAACAGGTGAAGGAATTGAACAAAACCATCCAGGACCTAAAAATGGAAGTGGAAAGAGTAAAGAAATCACAAAGGAAGAAAACCTTGAAGATAGAAAACTTTGAAAATATATCAGGAATCATAGACAACAAGGATCACCAACAGAATAGAAGAGATAGAAGAGAGAATCTCAGGAGCAGAAGATACCATAGAAAACATTGACACAACACACATACACACACACACACACACACACACACACACAGACACACATATATGTATATATATGTATATATACATACATACATTTAAAGACTTAAAAGACAATAATATCTTCAACAAAATTATAGAAGAAAACTTCCCTAACCTAAAGAAAGGGATGACCACAACACATCAGAGGCCTACAGAACTCCAAATAGACTGGACCAGAAAAGAAATTCCTCCTAACATATAATAGTCATAACATAAAATGCATAAAACAAAGAAAGAATATTAAAAGCAGTAAGGGAAAATGTCAAGTAAAATGTAAAGGCAGACTTATAATAAGTATACCAGACTTCTCACCAGAGACTATGAAACCAAAATATCCTGGGCAGATGTCGTGCAGATTCAAAGAGAACAAAAAAGCCAGCCAAGGCTATGATATCCAGCAAAACTCTCAATTAACATAGATGAAGAAACCAAGATATTCCAGGAATAAAACAAATTTGCACAATATCTTTCCACAAATCCAGGCCTACAAAGGATAAAAGATGGAAAATTCCAACACAAAGCAAAAAACTACACCCTAGAAAAGCAATAAAGTAATCTTCCAACAAACCCAAAAGAAGAGAGCCACAGAAACATAACTCGATGATCTCCTAAAACAAAAACAAAACAAAACAAAATCAAACAAAACAAAAAAAGCATGAAAAATCAATCACTATTCCTTAATATCTGTCAATATCAATGGAATCAATTCCTAAATAAAAAGACATAGACAAACAGAAAGGATACAGAAGGAGGATCCAGCTTTTTCCTGCATATAAGAAACACACTTCAGTGACAAAGCTAACACTACCTCAGATAAGAGGATGGAAAAAAAATGTCCACACAAATGAGACCAAACAAGCTGGAGCAGCCAGCCATTCTAATATATAATGAAGTCAACTTTCAACTAAACGTTATCAAAAAATATAAGGAAGGACACTTCATATTCATCAAAGGAAAAGTCCACCAAGATGAACTCTCAATCCTTAACATCTATGCTCCAAATGCCCTAGAAACTGTTTCATAAAAGAAACCTTACTAAAGCTCAAAGCATAAATTGTACCTCATACAATAATAGTAGGAGACTTCAACACCTTACACTCATCAATGAATAGATCATGGAAACAGAAACTAAACAGAGACAGAGAAAAACTAACAAAAGTTATGAACCAAAAGGATTTGACCAATATTTGTAGAACATTTCTTCCTAAAACAACAGTACATACCTTCTCCTCAGCACCTCATCATACCTTTTCCAAAATTAATCATATAATCCATTACAAAACAGGCCTCAAAAGATACAACAAGATTGAAATAATCTTATGCATCCTATCAGATCACCACGGATTAAGGCTGGTCTTCAATAACAATATGAACTAACGAAATACCACATACACATGGAAGTCAAACAATGCTCTACTCAATGATAACTGGATCAAGGAAGAAATAAAGAAGGAAACTAAAGACTTTTTAGAATTTAATGAAAATTAAGACATAACATGCCCAAATGTATGGGACACAATGTAAACCGTGTGAACATGAAAACTCTGAGCTCCTTCAAATAAAAAAAAACTTGATAGAGCATACACTATCAGCTTGACACCTCATTTAAAAGCTCTAGAAAAAAAAAAGACACATACACTGAAGAGGAGTAGATGGCAGGAAATAATCAAACTCAGGACTGAAATCAACCAAGTAGAAACAAAAAGGACTATGCAAAGAATCATCAAAACCAAGAGATAGTTCTTTAAGAAAATTGACAAGATAAATAAATGCTTAGGCAGACTAACCAGAGGGCACAGAGAGTGTGTCCAAAATAAAAAAAAAAATCAGAAAGGAAAGAGAGACATAACAACAGAATTTGAGGAAATTCAAAAGTCATCAGATCCTACTAAAAATTTATATAAACAAAACCGGAAAATCTGGAAGAAAATGACAATTTTCTAAATATATACTGGGTACCAAACCTAAATCAGGATCACATAAACCATCTAAACAACCCTATAACTCCTAAAGAAATAAAAGTAGTTATTTAAATTCTCCCAACCAAAAAAAGCCCAGGACCAGATGGGGCTAGTGAAGAATTCCATCAGACCTTCATAGAAGACCTAATATTGATACTGTCCAAACTATTCCACAAATAGAAACAGACAGAACACTACATAATTCCTTCTATTGGACCACAATTATGATTATATGTAAAAAACACAGAGACCCAGGAAAGAGAACTTCAGACCATTTTCCTTTATAGGTATTGATGCAAAAATACACAATATAATTTTCTCAAACTGGTTCCTAGAACACATCAAAATGATCATCCATCATGATTAAGTAGGCTTCATCCCAGGGATGCCAGGGTGGTTCAATAAACAGAAATATATCGATGTAATCAAATATTAAAAAAATCTTCAAAGTAAAAAAAAAGCACAAGAACATCTCATTAGATGTTAACAAATCATTTGAAAAAATTCATCACACCTTCATGTTAAAAGTCTTGAAAAATCAGGAATTCAAGGCCCATTCCTAAACACAGTAAAAGCAATATACAGCAAACAAGTAACCAACATTAAACTAAATGGAGAGATTCTTAAAGCAATCCACTAAAATCTGTGACTAGACAAGGATGCCTACTCTTTCCCTACTTATTCAATATAGTACTGGAAACCCTAGCCAGAGCAATCAGAAAACAAAAGGAGGTCAAAGTATACAGATTGGAAAGGAAGAAGTAAAAATATTGCTATTTGCAGATGATATGCTAGTATACTTATGTGACCCCAAAAGTTCCACCAGAGAACTACTAAGCCTGATAACCAACCTCAGCAAAGTTGCTGGGTATAAAATTAACTCAAACAAATCAGTACCCTTTCCTTCTACTCAAAGGATAAATAAGCTGATGTAGAAATTAGTGAAATGAGTCTCCTCACAATAGTCATAAATAACAGAAAATATCCTGGTGTGACCCTAACCAAACAAGTGAAAGATCTGTATGACACGAACTACAAGTCTCTGAAGAAAGAAATTGAAGATGTTGGAAAATGGAAACATCTCCCATGCTCATAGATTGGCAAGATTTGTATATTAAATATGGCCATTTTCCAAAAGGAATCTAAAGATTCAATGCTATCCCCATCAAAATTCCAACTGAGTTCTTCATAGAGTTGGAAATCAGGAATAACAAAAAACACAGGATAGTGAAAAATTTTCTCAACAATAAAGCAAATTCTGAAGAAATCACCACACATGACCTCAAGTTCTATTACAGAGCAATAGTGATAAAAAATGTATGTTATTAGTACAGAAGCAGGGATCTGTACAGAGATCAATGGAAAAGAATTGAAGACCCATAAATTAATCCACATACGTATGATCACTTGATCTTTGATGAAGAAGCTAAAACCATCCAGCAGAGAAAAGATAGCATTTTCAACAAATGGTGCTGGTTGAACTGGAGGTCAGCATGTAGAAAAATGCAAATGGATCCATTCTTATTGCCATGCAAAAAGGACAATTCCAAGTTGATCAAGGACCTCCACATAAAACCAGATACACTTAAACTAATAGAAGAAAAAGTGGGGAAGAGCCTCGAACATATGGGCACTGGGAGAAATTTACTGAGCAAAACACCAATGGCTTAAGCTCTAAGATCAAGAATTGAAAAATGGGACCTCATAACATCACATAGATTCTGTAAGGCAAAGGACACTGTCATTAGGACACAACAGCAACCAGCAGATTGGGAAAATATCTTTACCAATCCTACATTCCATAGAGGGCTAAAATCTAGTACATACAAATAACTCAAGGAGTTAGACTTCAAAGAATCAAATAACCCTATTAAAAATGGGATACAGAGCTAAACAAGAATTCTCAGCTGAGGAATATAGAATGGCTGAGAAGTACATCAACAAATGTTCAGCATCCTTAGTCATCAGGGAAGTGCAAATCAAAACAACCCTGAGATTCCTCCTCACACCAGTCAGAATGGCTAAGATAAAAAACTCAGGTGAGAACAGATGTTGGAGGTTGTGAAGGAAGAGGAATACTGATCCATTTTTGGTAGTATTGCAAGCTGTTACAATTATTCTGGAAATCAGTCTGGAGGTTACTCCAAAATTTGGAAAAAGTACTACCTGAGGACCCACCTATACCACTCCTGGGCATATATTCAAAACACGCTTTAACATATAAGGACACATGTTCCACTATGTTCGTTGCAGCCTTATTTATTACAGCCATAAAGTGGAAAGAACCCAGATGTTTTTCAACAGAGGAATGTGTACAGAAATTGTGGTATATTTAAACTATGGAGTACTATTTAGCTATTAAAAACAATGATTTCCTGAAATTCTTGGCAAATAGACAGAACTAGAAAACATCATCCTCATTGAGGTAACCCAGTCACAAAAGAACACAAATGGTATGCACTCACAAGTGGATACTAACCCCAAAACTTGGAATACCCAAGATACTTTTCACAGACCATTTAAAGCTCAAGATGAAAGAGGACCAAAATATGGATGCTTCAGTCCTTCTTAGAAGGGGAAACAAAGTACTCTTGGGCGGAATTACATGGGCAAAGTGTGGAGCAGAGACTGAAGGATAGGCCATCCAGAGACCGCCCCACCTGGGGATCCATCCCATATGCAACCATGAAACTCAGTCATTATTTCTGATGCCAAGAAGTGTTTGCTGACTGGAGCTGGATATGAATGACTCCTGAGAGGCTCTGACAGACTGTTAGTGATACTGATGTTGGTGCTTGCAGCTAACCATTTGCCTGAGCATGGGAACCCCAACGGAGGAGTTAGAGAAATGTCTGAAAGAGCTAAAGAGGTATGCAACCCCATGGGAAGAACAACAATATCAACCAACTAGATTTCCCCAGAATTGAACAACCAACCAAAAAGTATTCATGGAGTAACAGATGTCTCTATGTAGCAAAGAATAGCATTGTCTCTCATCAATAGGAGAAGCCCTTGGTCTTATAATGGTTTGTTTCTATTGTGTAGGGGAATACCTGGGTGGTGAGGTGCAAGTGAGTGCCTGGGATGGGGAGGGAGCATCCTCACTGAGGCAGGGAAAAGGGGGATGGGAGAGTGGAGAACCTGGATAGGGGTTAATATTTCAAAAGTAAATAATTAAAATATCCCATCAATATAGCTTCTTGAGTGTTATAACCTAGACATGGAGAACCACACATTGTATGTATTCACTGATAAGTTGATATTTTTCCAGAATCTCAGAATACCAACAATACCATCCCCAAACCACATGGAGATTAAGAAGAAGGAAATTTTTCTTCATGTAGATGCTTCATGTAGATGTTTCAATCCTATATAGAACACAGAACAAAACAATCACAGGAGGTAAAGGGAAGGGGGGACTTAGGAAGGAGTGTCCAGGGGAGTGAAAAAAGTGGGCGGGAATAACAGCAAGGGACAGGAGAGAAATATAAAGTTTCAGGAGATTGAATAGAAACATGTAGCACTGGGGAATGTAGAACTAGGGATAGCCACTAGGGTCACAGACTCCAGAGATGGGAGAGGGTCCCAGTACCCAAAGGTGATGACTTTAGCTGAAATACCCAACAAAGGAGAGATACAACCTCTAGAGACTACCTGCAGTAGATAGTCATGGCTCCCAGTTCAGGGATGGAGACAAAAATCCATATCAAATATAGAAACTCTGTATTGCTCCTATATAAAGGAAATGCAGAGACAAAGAGAGGAGCAGAGTCTGAAGGAAAGTCTATCCAGAGACCAACCCACATAGGGATCCTTCCTGTCTGCGAACACCAAACCCACACTATTACTGAAGTCAAGATGTCCTTGATGACAGGAGCCTGATATATTTGTTTGCTGAGAGGTTCTACCAGGAACTGACTAATACACATACAGATACTCACACCTACCCATCTGACTGAGCCTTAGGGTTCACAATGGAAGAGCTAGGGGAAGAACTGAAGGAGCTTAAGGTGATTGCAATCCCACAGGAAGAATAATATCAACTAATTGGTTCACCCAGAACACCCAGGAACTAAACCACAAACAAAGAGTATATATTGAGTCATCCATGGCTTCAGATACATATGCAGCAGAGGATGTCCTGATCGGACTATAGGACAGGAAGCCCTTGGTCCTGTGGTGGCTTGATGTCCCAGCATAGGGGGTTGCTAGAGCTGTGAGGCTGGAGTGGGTGAGTGAATGGAGGAGCACCTTCATAGAGGCAAAGGGGAGGGGAAGAGGAGTGATGGGATGGGTGATAGGTGAAGGGGTAACCAGGAAGGGTAATATCATATGAAATTTAAATGAACAAAATGATTTTAAAAAGACATGATAGAAATGAACATTCACTAAGGAAACGTCTTTATAGATGTTAAATTATGAAGAAAAGTAGGTGGTAGCTCCCAGCTTAATAAGCATCGTTGTTATATAATAACCAAAAACCTAACTCTAAAGATTCAGTGGGTAAAATAGCTTTGTATGAACCGTAGCAGTGGGGTAATTAACTTCAGCAAACAAGAAAATGCATAACAATGAAAAGTCAGCACTTCCCATGATCTTTGTAATTGTTTACCCATGATTTTCTGGGTGCAGCAAAAGTGATTGGGGAGGGGAGATTAAGCAGACTCTTACTTAAATTAGAATGAAACTAGTGACATATAATTGTTACATTGCAGTTAGGCTATGGGCAATGTAGTTTTTTTTATCATTGTCACCTGATTCTGTACAATAATATGAATGACACTGCACTGAATGCAGTATTAGCATTGAATTTAAACCAATGTTTTATGATATTTTAAAATAGACCTGCAAGACTACTGAAGACTGCTTGTATTCTGAGGTTTAAAAGATTACGTGCAGAATAATATGTAATAACAGAGAAACCCAAAATGAGTTAGGCTTGTGAAACTCAGTGAGGATATTTTCAGTAGCCATGCTCATAGCAAAGTTGGAATGAAAGAAATTAAACAAGCCAAAAGAACATTGCTCATGCATTGAGCCATCAAGTTGTTCTGATTGCTTAGTCTCTTCATGGTGAGGGGAAGAATGTAGTGTCATCCACATAGGAATGTATTTTATTTCTTATTTTTATTTGGTTATTTATTTATTTATTTATTTAATATTTTTTGAAAGTCCAGATATTTTCCCCTTCCCGGTCTGGTCTACCCTCTGCCTGTTCCACATCCCATGCCTCCTGCTACCCCTTGTCTACCCAAGCATGTCCCCAACCCCACACCTATACTCACAGCACCAGACTTCCCCATTCCTAGGGGCCTCCAGTCTTCTGAGACTTAATTGAATATTTTCTGAGTTTAGACCCAGCATTTCTCAGCTGTATATGTACTGGGAGCCTCATATAAGCTGGTATATGCTGCCTGGTAGGTGGCCCAGTGTCTGAGAGTCCTCGCGGATCCAGGTCAGTTCAGACTGTTGTTTCTCCTACAGAGTCACCCTCTTCCTCAGCTTCTTCCAGATTTTCCCTAATTCAATGACAGGGGTCAGCAGCTTCTTTCCATTGGTTGGGTATAACTATGTGCATCTGACTCTTTCTGCTGTTTACTGGTTCTTTCAGAGGACAGCCATGATAGGCCCCTTGTTTTGAGCACATCATATCCTCAGTAAGAGCATCAGATCTTTGGGCCTCCCCTTCAAAGGGCTGGAAAGTTGGGCCTCTTGCTGGTCCTCTTTTTCCTCAGGTTCTTCCCCAACAATGTCCCTGCAGTTCTTTCAGACAGGAACAATTAAGAGTCAGAGTTTTTTGACTGTAAGATGGCAACACCATCCCTGACTTTTTGTCCTCTCCTTCTGATGGAGGTAGGCTCTACAAATTCCCTATCCCCATTGTATGGCATTACATCTAAGGTCCTCCCTTTGAGTCCTGAGAGTATCTAACCTGGCAGGTATATGACACATTCTGGAGGGTCCCCTGCCACCTACATCTCAAACTTGCTTGTTTCCATTCTTTCTGCTGATCCTCAGGGCTTCAGTCTAGTTCCCCTCACCCAATAGCTGATCATGTTTCCCTCTTCTCATCACTGTTCCCTTTCCTACCCAAATCCCTCCCTCCTGTGATTGCTTTCTTCTCCCTTTCAAGTAGGATTTAAGCATCTCACTTGGGTCCTTCTGCTTATAAATCTTTTTGAGATCTGTGGATTGTATCCTGTGTATTCTGTAATTTTTGGCTAATATCAACTTATTCGTGAGTACATACCATGAATATCTTTATGGGTCTGAGTTACTTCACTCAAGATGATTTTTTTTCTAGTTCCGTCTATTTGCCTATAAAACTCAGGTTGTGCTCATTCTTAATAACTGTGTCAATGAGTTGAAAGCTATTTTCTACTTTCTCTTATATTAGATTCAGTGAGTGTATCTGGTTTTATGTTGAGGTCATTGATCCACTTGGACTTCAGCTTTATGCAAGGTGAAAAACATGGATCTATTTTTCATTTTCTACATACATACTGCCAGATAGACCAGCACAGTTTACTGATGATGCTTTCTCTTGTTTGTTATATATTTTTGGCTTGTTTTTTTTTAACCAAAGACCAGATGTCCATAAGTGTGTGGTTTTGTTTCTGCATCTTCAATCTTATTCCATTGATCGAAAGTGTCTGTCTCCATACTGATGCCACACAATTTTTATCACTATTGTTCTGTAATATAGCTTGACGTCAGGGCTGGTGATTTAACCAGAAGTTCTTTCCTTGTTAATAATTAGTTTCAATATTCTGGTTTTTTTTGTTGTTTTTTTGTGTTTTTTTTTCTTTTCCAGAATAATTTGAGAATTGCTCTTTCCCTGTCTTTGAAGAATTTTGCTGGGATTTTGACGGGCATTGAATTGAACCAGTAGACTGCTTTTGGTAGGATGGCCATTTACTATGTTAATCTGTCAATCTATCAGCATGTTATATCTCTCAATTTTCTGAGATCTTCTACATTTTTTTTCTTGAGAGACTTTAATTTATTGTCATACAGATACTTCATTCATTTGGATAGAGTTACCACAAGGTATTTTATATTCTTTATGGTTATTGTGAAGACTGTTATTTCCCTAATTTCTTCTCAGCCAATTTATCATTTGTATAAAGTATAAAGGAAGGATACTGACTTATTTGAGTTAAATATATATCCAGGCACTTTCCTGAAGTTGATTATGAGCTGTAGAAATTCTCTGGTAGAATTTTTGGTGTCGCTTATGTATACCATCTTATCATCTGCAAATAGTGATAGCTTTCCTTTTTCTTTGCCAATCTTTATCCCATTGACCTCTTTTTATTTTGTCTTATTGCTCTAGCAAGAACATTGAGTACCATATTGAATAGATATGGGGAGAGTGGGCATCCTTGTCTTGTCCCGACTTTTAGCGGGCTTGTTTCAAATATCTCTATATCTAATTTGAAATTGGCTGTTGGTTTGTAGAAAATTTCTTTTATTATATTAGTTATGTTAGTTATGTGCCTTGGATCCTGATCTCTCCAATACTTTTAACATGAAGAGGTGTTATATTTTGTTAAAAGCTTTTTCAGCATCTAAGGAGTGTTTTTTTTTTTTGACTTTTATTTATGTGGTGGATTACATTAATGGATTTTCTTATATTGATTAAACCTTGCATTTCTGGGATGAAGCCTATTTGATTGTGGTGTATGATGGTTTTGATGCGTTCTTGGATTATGTTTACAAGCATTTTATTGAGTATTTTTTCATCAGTAATGATAAGCAAAATTGGTTTGTAGTTCTCTTTTTTGGTTTGATCCTTGTATGGTTTAGGTATCAGAGTAATTGTGGCTTCATAAAATGAATTCAGTAGTGTTCCTTCTGTTTCTATTTTATGGAATAGTTTGAGGAATCTTGGCATTGGGTTTTGTTTGAAGGTCTAGTAGAATTCTGCACTATAGCTATCTGGCACTGCATTTTTTTGGGAGGGTCTTTAATAACTTCTTCAATTTCCTTAGGGGTATGGGCTGGTTTATCTGCTCTTTATTTACCTTTGGTACCGGGTATATGTCTAGAAAACTGTCCATTTCATCTACATTTTCCATTTTTATTTAGTATAGGCTTTTGTAGTAAGATCTGATTTTTTTAAAATTTCCTCAGTTTCTCTTTTTATGTGACTCCCTTTTCATTTCAATTATTTGTTATTTTGCATACTGCCTCTGAGCCATATAATTAGTTTGGATAGGGTTTATCTATTTTGTTGATGGTCTCAAATAACCAACTTTTTGTTTTGTTAATTCTTTGTATCATTCTCTTTGTTTCTGTTTGGTTGATTTCAGCCAGAGTATAACCATTTCCCACTTTCTACTCCTCTTGGGTGGATTTGCTTCTTTTTGTTCTGGAGCTCTCAGGTGTGCAGGTAAGATCCTAGTGTAGGATGAAGCCAATTTTTCTACCAGAACTCTTAGTGCTATGACTATTCCTCTTAGCGCTGCTTTCATGTTGTCCCCTAAATTTTGGTATACTGTGTAATCATTTTCACTGAATTCCTGGAAATCTTTAATTTCTTTATTTATTCTTTCCTTGCCCAAGTTATCATTGAGTAGAGAGTTATTCAGCTTCCATGCGCATGTGAGCTTTCTGACATTTTTGTTTTTATTGAAGACCAGCCTTACTTCATGTTGTTCTGATAGAATGCATGCGGTTATTTCAATATTCTTGTATCTTTTGATGCTTGTTTTCTGACCAGATATATAGTCAGTTTTCGAGACAGTACCATGCTGTGCTGAGAAGAAGTTATATTCTTTTGTTTCAGGGTGAAGTGTTCTCTGGATATCGGTTAAATCCCTTTGGTTCGAAACATCTTTTTAGTTTCACAGTATCTCTGTTTATTTTTTGCTTCAGAGACCTGTCCATTAATGAGAGTGGGGTGTTAAAGTTCTCCACTATTATTGTGTGGGTTTCAATGTGTGTTTTGAGCTTTATTAAATTTCCTTTTATGAATGTCATTGCCCTTGCATTTGGGCATAGGTGTTTTTAATTGAGATTTTTCTCTTGGTGGATTTTTCCTTTGATGAATATAAAGGGTCCTCATCTCGCTTCATAATTTTGGTTGAAAGTCTATTTCATTGGATATTAGGATGGCAACTCCATCTTGTTTCTTAGGAACTTTTGATTGGATTAACCTTTACAGCATTTTACTTTTAGGTACGTCTGTCTTTGTTATTTAGGTATGTTTCTTGTTTGCAGCAAAATGCTGGATCCTGCTTGCATATTTAGTCTGTTAGCATATGTCTTTTTATAGGTGAATTGAGTTCATTAATATTGAGAGATATTGAAGACAGGTGATTGTTAGTTCCTGTTATGTTTGTTTTTGTACGTAGCATTATATACATTTGATTCTCTCGTTTTTGCTTGTTTCAAGATGATTAATATCTTAGGGTTGTTGTTTTACTTGGTTTTGTTTTGTTTTGGTGTAGGTACCTGCCTTTTATTTTTTGGAGTTTTCCTTATAGAATCCTTTTTAAAGCTGTATTAGTAGATAGATATTGTTTGAGTTTGGTTTTGTCCTAGAATATTTTGTTTTCTCCATCTATATTGGTTGAGAGTTTTGCTGGGTTGGCATTCATTTTCTCTTAGAATCTACTTTACCTCTGTCAAGGCTCTTCTACCTGTGAGTGACTGTTAAGAAAATTGGTATGATTCTGATAGGTCTGCCTTTATAAGTTCTTGGCCCTTTCATCTTGCAGCTTTATGTTCTTTCTTTATTCTGTGCATTTAGTGTTTTGATTATTATGTGACAAGAGAATTTTCTTTACTAGTACCATTTATTTGGTGTTTTATAGGTGTCTTGAGGAAGTTTTCTTCTATAATTTTGTTGAAGACATTTTCAAGTCCTTAAGCTGGGAATCTTTGCGCTCCTCTATTCTTGTTATTCTTACATTTGGCCTTTTCATTGTATCCTGGGCTTCCTGGATGTTTTGGGTTAGAAGTATTTGATGTTCTGAATTTTCTTTGACAGTAGTGTCAATTTTTTCTACAGTGTCTTCTTCACCTGAGATTTTTCTCTTCTATCTTCTATATTCTTTTGGTGATTCTTATATCAGTAATTCCTGACACCTTTCCTAGGTTTTCCATTTAGAGTGAGTGTTGACTACATTTGTGTTTTCCTTGTTGTTTCTACTTCCACTTTTAGGTCTTGGGCTGCTTTATTCAATCAATTATTTGATTGTGCTTTCCTGTATTTCTTTAAAGGATTTATTTGTTTCCTCTTTGAGGGCTTCTACATATTTACCTGTGCTTTCCTGTATTTCTTTCAGTCAGTTATTTATATCCTCCTTAAAAAAATTCTATTATCTTGATGAGAAAGGAATGTAGGTTAACTTCCTGATTTTCAGGTGTGTTGGTATATTCAGGACTTGCTGTGTTGGAAGAAATGGTTTCTGATGGTGCCCAAGTATATTGGCTTCTGTTGCTTATCGTCTTATGCTTGCATCTCTCCATCTGGTTATCCCTGCCTGATGTTTGGTGGTCTGGTTGTCTCTATCTGGAACCTGCCTCTTTTGTGTTCCTGTGTTGCTTCAGGTCTCCTGGAAGGCCAGTGGCCCTGGCTGTGACAGTCTTAGTGGAGCCTTCTGACTATGGGATCATTATAGGGGAAGGTACACTGGTGACTTGCTGCCGTAGCTTCAGTGGCTCTTCTGGGAGGCCTTCTGTGAACCTTTTAGACTGTGGGGTCTTCAGAGGGTCAGAGAAGCTGGTATTCTTTTGCCCTAGCTCCAGCAGATACTCTGGAATGCCTTCACATCATGTTTCCCTGTCTGCAGCAGAAATCCAGGGAAGCTTTCAGACTGTTAGGTCAGTTGCCCTGCATGACAAAGAAATCCTGGGAGGTCTTGTGTGCAGTGGACTTCCTAGGATGGCTTTAGGGTATGATGTCTTTAAGGGAACAGACTAGCTGGTGACCTTCTCTGGAAAAGGACTCTAGCTGGAAGGGGAGTAGAGTTCCAGGGTGGTGTTTTTTGAGGTGAATGGTCCAGAGCCCATCAGGCTCTCAGTGGTGGCTGTGGGATTTCAGGAGCATTCTTACCAATTGTGCTTTGCTCAGAAGTCCTCCTGGGATGCCTTCCAGCTGTGGTGTCTTCAAGGGAGCAGATTAGCTGGCAATTTTCCCTGACAGAAGGGGCTGGTTAGAAGGAGGAAATGTAGTTTAACTTAAAGCAAAATAAAAGCAATAATAAAGTAGTGTGGTCAAACTTATAGTATTGACTGATTATATATATATATATATATATATATACATATATATATCAGTATTACAGTAATTTTATAGAAATTTTACTTGTAGTTCTTTTATATTATTTTTAAAATACAGAAATTAATGATAATGTTTATAACATTTTGAAAGACAATGGCAGAATGTTTGAAAACAACACATCCTCTGGATTAGGTAACCCATGCTTTTGATCCCATCACTTGGGAGATAAAACCAGGTGGATCTCTGTGACTTTGAGTTCTGTCTTGTCTACATAGGGAGCTATAGGACAGCAAGATCCATATAGTATTACTTTCTTTCACAACAGTTTCCTCTTACTGTTGTTTGATGCTTTGCACACTGGCACAAGTTCTCTCCCCCTCTCTGTCTCTCTCTGTCTCTCTGTCTCTCTGTCTCTGTCTCTGTCTCTGTCTCTGTCTCTGTCTCTGTCTCTCTCTCTCTCTCTCTCTCTCTCTCTCTCTCTCTGTTCTGCTTTCCAAATTTCCTAATTTTATGTGCTTTGTCTATCTGTTTATGAAAGAAACACCAATCCTTTATTTTAGTCACCCACATCTATTCAATTGTAGCCTTATCCTCATGAGAAGCAACCAATGTGTAGTAGTCAAAACCTTCTTAGTTAGAATTTCTATTTTTGTGAATAGATATCATGACTACAAAAGCTTTTATAAAAGAAAGCATTTAATTTGGGCTGTCGGGGCTTTAGCAGACCTGAGCATGGCAAGCATGGTATCTGCAGGTCTGACCTATCCCAAACCTCTCTCCCTGTCTAAAACTGCACATTCCTGAAGATAGCCTGCAAGGTCTATTCCTTTTTTGTCCATTTTCTTATGCCTGACTCAATGTTGAGGCTGAACACCAAGGTTCAACTATCAAAATGCTAAAGCCCAGCAATTGAAATCCACATTTGACTACTGTTGCCTTACATTTTTCAAAGAGCTACTTGAAATAGGTGTTCTTAAATGATTTTATCTCCCCTCTAGCCAACTACACACAGACATTGGAAAAGAAAGGTTATTGGATACAGTGGATGTGAACCTGTTTAGAAACTGTTCTTTGGAGCAAATCCAATCTGTGTTGTCAGAAAATCAACAGTCCAGTTCACATGAATCAGCAGCTGCAGCTAAATACACTAGCAAACACTTCATGAATATAGCAGCAGTCCAGTTCATTAGTGTTGGGATAACAAACACGAATCAGCAGTGGTAGCACAATGTAGTAAAAACAGCCTGGATTAGGCTGAATCACCACAAGTCAGCAAGAATTCCAGTAGAAGTTCTCCCAATGAAGTAAAGTTTAGCAAGGACAGGAGACCAAGAAATGCTGTAAAGCTAGCTATGTAAGCTCACTATCACAATATTTAGGTCCTTATTTATACTCCTTCCAAACATCACATGTTATCCCATGGGTCTTGCCTCACCATGTGAGTCTGTCTTATCAAAACTACATATGAGTCTGTATCAAATGACATCACTGTACCATTCGGGCTGAGGCTTATTTTTTTTAAAGTGTGTTTCTTTCCATGAAGTCACACCAGGTAGAACTCAGTAATACAATGTAAGGTAAAACAATATATGCATGAAGTTAGTAAAGAATCCTTCATCATGTGTCTTTTCATGTGCTTGATTTAGCAAAAATCAATCACCAGTGTGTTCTTTAGCAAAATACTGTTTCATCTGATTCTGCTTCAGCAAAAACATTATTTGGTATAACTGGCCTTCCAAGGAAACGAGAAGTTTTCTCTTCATACTACCCTAATTAAAATACCAAATGACAATTTATGAATACCTCCTTACTCATTGGTATTAGACAGGATTCTCTAGAGTCACAGAGATTATGGGTAATCTTTATATAGTATGGAAATTTGTCAATGACTTACAGTCTCTACTCCAACTCCCCAACAATGGTCAGCAGCATCTGTGAATGGAAGTCCAAGGATCTCACAGTTTCTCAGTCCCACAGGGCAGGCAAGGGAAGAAGAGAGAGGATTTTTCTTCTTCCAATGTCCTTACGTAGGTCTCCAGCACCAGGTGTGTCCTAGATTAAAGGTGTGTACCAATATGCCTGGATTTGGGACTTGCTTTGCCTTAGATGACTTTGAACTCAGAAATCTCCTTGCCTTAATCTCCTGGGATTCAAAGTCTCTAGATAAACGGGCCTGAGTAACACACCCAAGTGAGGAATGTGCTGTGTGCAGAATCCAAATAGAAACATTAAATGTTGTGTTTCTTGGTGGTGGGAGGGGTCAGGTGCAATAACTTGTCTTTCATCTTAGAAGGGATATTTCTGCATGCACCACACCACTGAACTCCTAAGACTTTCCCCTGATGTAGATGATCCTTGAATTTTGGTTGGATTTATTTTCCATTCTCTGATATGCATATGTGTTACCAAAGAGTCCAAAGTGTTTTCTACTTCTTACTCACTTGGTCCAATCAGCATAGTATCATCAATATAGTGTACCAATGAGATATTTTGTGGAAGAGACAGACAATTTAGGTCCCTTCTTACTAAGTTATGACACAGGGCAGGAGAGTTAATATATCCTTGAGGAAAAACTTTAAACTTATACTGCTATTTGTGACGACTGAAACAACATTGCTTCTGGTGGTCCGTAAGGACAGTTATTGAGAAGAAGGCATTTGCTAGATCAATAGCTGTATACCAGGTACCAGGAGATGTGTTAATTTGTTATAGTAACAAAACTACATCTAGTAGAGCAGCTGCAGTTGGAGTTAGAACCTGCTTTAGTTTACGATAGTCAACTGTCATTCTCCATGATATATCTGTCTTCTGCAATAGCCAGATAGGAGAGTTAAAGGGAGATGTGGTGGAAACTACCACCCCGGCATCTTTCAAGTCCTTGATGGTAGCAGTAATTTCTGCAATTCCTCCAGGGATACGATACTGTTTTTGATTCACAATTTTCTTTGGCAGAGGCAGCTCTAAAAGCTTCCATTTAGCCTTTTCAAACAAAATAACCCCCACTCCACAGGTCATGGATCCAATGTGAGAATTCTGGCAAATTCTATGTATATCTATCCTAATTGTACATTCTGAAACTGGAGAAATGATCACATATGTCTTCCGGGACTTACTGGACCTACTGTCAGTTGGACATCAGTCAAATATCCATTAATAACCTGTCGTCCATAAGACCCTACATTAACTGGAGGGCCACAATATTTCTTGGGATCTCCTGTGATCAGAGTCAATTCAGAAACAGTATCCAATAGACCCAAGAAAATCTGATTATTTCTTTTCCCCCATTGTACTGTTATCCTTTTAAAAGGCTATAGATCCCTCTGGTGAAGAACTGCAGAAAGGCAAAACTTTTCAGTGTCTTATTAAGATCCTTCCTCAGGGGAACCTGGCCACCATTTCATTCAAGGGGTTCTGGGTTTGTAAACCTGCTCAAGTCTGGAAACTGATTCACTGGCCATAATTGCTTTTTGCCACAGAGCAATGTAGCCTTTTTTTTTTTTCTTTCATTTGTTTGAGAATTTTTTCTGCTTATACAGATCAAACAGAAATGTACTAGCCTTCCTCTCTTTTTCAGGCTTAGAAACACCATGACTGATTAGCTTGTACCAAAGGTCTGAATAAGTCATGCCATTATAAATTTCATCTCTCCCGGGCTGACCATTATGGGCTACATCATTATAAACATTGTTTTGTCTATGCTGTCCATTATAATAACTACAATTACCTTGTCTCTGTCACCTGGCCCTTGTTACCTCAGGGCCCAATTAAATCTATTGCACTTAACTTATCTAAGACCAGCAGTATTTCCAACCCTAAGGTCTGGCACAAGGGAAAGGACAAGAACAAAACTCTTCAAATGTGCTGGTGCCTCTCTCACCAGCTTGCATCTTATAGGATTTGTGAAGGGCTTATCTTCTGAGTCTTCCCATTGTGGAGGATTAGGTTTTACACAGAGTATCCATTCTAGCATTCCAATTTTCCTGAGCCTTAAAATCCCTTCCTTAACAATAAGCCAAGGGCTTTCAGGCATCTCCAACTCCCTTTCAGTAGGTTATCTTTTGATAAATGCTTCAGCCAACCTTTCAAACAAACTTCTGACACCTTTTTTAACTGTGTGACCTTCCATAAACCTAGAATCTCCTTTCAGAGGGCCCATGTCAATATACTCAGTCTCATCTATGTTTATGCTCTTTCTACCATTATCCTACACACCTAAAGTCCATTCCCACACATATACTCCAGACTTCTACATGAATGAATCAGCAAACTCATTAAGCTCCTTAGTAGTGTAGCACATTTCCTCATGGACAATGGATTATAGTTTCTACCTACCCTTTAGTCGTCTGTTTTGCCTTGAATCTGCTTATATGAAACTATTGGTGGGCCTTGAAAAAAATCAATATTGTCTTGTCTTGCATTTTCTTCAGAGAACGTCACTGCTGGTATATCAGACTCTGAGGGATTAATTGCCTCCTGTGAAAAAGGTATTATTTCAAGGGGTGGGGCTGAGGGTACTACTTCCTCATTTGGGATAAACCTTGACAATCTTAAGATTCAAAATTCTCAACTTCATCAGAATCCTCCCACACATCCCCATCCCGAATTATAGGATCCCATTCTTTGCCAATTAACGGCCTTACTTTAACTGCTGACACACTCTGAGGCTGAAATTTGAATTTTCGATGCAATTCAGCCAACCTTATAATGAGGGCTTCATTTTGATTTTCTGCAACTCCAGCTCTATAGCTGCTAGAGAGAAGATTCTCTTCCAGAGCACACTTAGAAGCCTTTAGATTGTTTACTTGAATCTGGAGCTGTTCAATTTTACTATACTGCTCATTCTTTTCCTTCATCAATATTTCCAGAGACTCTAAGAGCAACAAGCCAGCAAAATCATTTTCTGATGTTTCCCACCAACTTGTAGAAAGTTTTGTATACTGAGTCCACTAATTCATCAAGATAATCAAAGACATTTGATTCTTCAATTTTGAAATACAGTTTCAACCATGGGCCTTCAATGTTTTCTGAGCTCCCAGGTGAAAGAGTGTCTGGAGAAGTTTCAGTAGTTGAAGGTGCTGGTGAATTAAACCAATTCCAGATTCTTTAAAGATTCAGTCTTATACTTCAGCTCCTCTAGAACACTTCGAGGTACCAAATTCTGTATTAGTCAGGGTTCTCTAGAGCCACAGAACATATCAGTAGTCTCTACACGGTAAGGGAATTTATTATGATGACTTGTAGTCTGTAGTCCAACTCCCCAACAATGGTAAGTCATAGCTGTGAATGGAAGCAGTGAATGGATCTGGCACTTGCTCAGTCCCACAAGGCAGGCAGGAAAAGAAGAGAGATCTTCCTTCTTCCAATGTTCTTCCGTACTTCTCCAGCAGAAAGTGTGTCCCCGATTAAAAGTGTGTACCAACATGCCTGGATCTGGGAAATTGCTTTGTCCCAGATGACTTTGAACTCAGAGATCTCCTTGCTTTAGTCTCCTGGGATTCATAGCTGCTAGGCCTCATGATCTCCATGACAAGATCCAAGTTAGAAACTTGTATTTCCAACCTCAAGATTAGGATTACATGTGAGCCTACCAATTCTGGATTGTAGTTCATTCCAGATGTATTCAAGTTGACAACCAGGAATAGCTACTACATCATAATAGCACAAACTTTCTCCTTTTTACTTATAAAATTAACACTTGTGAAAATATTTGCTGCTGTTTCTGCCCAATAAAATTTAGGTAACTTGTTTCTTTACCTTGCTTAATAAAATATATCATTGAGTTTGGAAATTGGTGCTTCGGTAAGAGCTGTGTCTAATCCCAGGCCCAGAGCAGAGTATCCAACAGTATACAGGTGCCTTCAGGTATTGCTATCATGTCAGGAAACATGATGGCACAGAGACAAACATGGTGCTTTAGAGGTAATTCTAGATATGGATTGTCAGGAAGCAGGAAGAGATAGTAACGTTGGGCCTTGTACCCCAATGTGGGCACATCCCCCAATAGTGCCACACCCTGTAGTCCTATGGGACCAATTACATTCAAACCACAACATTCTAGTCCCTGGATGCTTATATGCTTCAGTGAAGAAATGCATTCAGTCCAAAGTCAAGCATCTCCATAGTTTATCAGTATCATGTTTAAAAGTTCAGTCTCTGGGTTCGGTCCCCAGCCCCGGAAAAAAAAAAAAAGTTCAGTCTCCTCTGAGAACCATGCAATCTCTTAACTGTAATCACATGTAAAATCAAAATTAAATAAAACACATCACACACTGCCAGTATAGTAGTTCAGGATATACATTACCATTTCACAAGGGAGGAAAAGGATTATAATGAGGAAATACTGAACTAAAAAGCAAGAATTATTACAAGTGTAGAAAACCCCAATCTCTGTATTTCCATATCTGATGACACACTACTCTTCAGATCTCCAACTACTTTTAGCTTTGTTGCCTATAACATACTTCTGTCTCCTGTGCCTGTTCCATTCTCTGTTAGCACTATTCCTCATCAGGTATCCTATGACTCTTATATTTTTAATATTTTAGGGTCTCCAAGGCAATCCAGACTTCACATTTACAGCTTCATGCAATGACCTCCCTGGACCTCCAACCCAGGACACTCCTAAAATAAGTTTGACCTCAGTGGCTTTCTTTACTCTTGGGAGGAGATTCCTAATGTCTTTCTTGTATCCTTGAATTTCAAGCTAGAACCATGTGGCTAAATCAGCTAAATTCTCTCATTTGTTATGGTTAAAAATGGCTGACTCATTCAAATACATTTTCAAGCACTTTCTTTTTGATGGTTTCCTTCACTGTCTAAACTTGAGCTGTCCTGATACATTATCTATAGATTAGGCTAGCCTGGAACTCAGAGATCCACCAGCTTTTGCCTTCTAAATGGTGGAATTAATGGCAAATGATGTGTAGCACCTGCTTGGCTTTAAGCTTTTCATTATTTTCTTTTTCCTTTTCACAAGTTCGAAGCCTATCTAGGTGGGAGCTGACTTTGAGTCCATCACTCTATTCCATGTGGTGTCAGGTTTTGCATTAAACTTTTTCTGCTGCTCCTTTTCTCATCAAACTGTACATTTTATATTTTTCCTGGTTTATTTTGCTTCTTTTCATTATAGATCTCCATAAGAGTGTCCAATAATAACCACAGAACACAGTCAAATCTAGTTTGTTTTAAAATCTTTCTCTCAAACACAATCAATCCCAAACTCTCCAATTTAGCCTCAGGAAGATTTTTCTTAAAAACGCAAAAAGCAGCCATATTCTTACCCAAAATGTATTTTCCCAAAATATTCCACAAGAATAGTTGGTCAGGAATATACTAAAGTTATTCTCTGACTGCTTTTGACTGGGTTGCCACAGTTCAAATCATCCTCAGCACAATTAATTTCCAAGGTTTTGCTAGGATAACCCATTAAGACTTACATAAAATAATCATGTCTAGTCCAAATTCCCAAAGTGTTTCCTATCCTCTCCAAAGAATAACTTTTTATGGCCTGTCTTACCAACTTCGCTCTTAGTTCTTCTATTGCTGTGAAAATACATCATGATCACAACAACTCTTATAAAGAAAAACACTTAATTGTGGCTAGCTTATAGTTCAGAGATTTAGTCCATTGTTGTTTAGACAGGAAGCCTAGCACCAAACAAGGAGCTTGGTATTGAAGATGGAGCTGAGAGTTTTAGTTCTGAATTGATGTGCAGAAAGAAAGAGAGTGATAATGGGTCTGTCTTAGGTTTCTGAAACCTCAAAGTATAATCCCAATGACAAACTTCTCTCAACACGAATATTCCTAATCCAACAAGACCACACTTCCCAATCATGTCATTCCCTGGAGATTATGAGAAAAAATTTCATTCAAGTCACTATACAACCAATCATCTTAAAAATGTGACTGTTTTGCATTACATGGGATTTGCAAGGTAGACATTCATCAAGTATTTATAGTTGGGTATTGACAAGCATTTCTGAAACTAATATAACATATAACCATATAAATTGAGTGAGATTACTGATTATGGTTAAACATATCCACTATAATTATACAAAAATTTTGCATGGATGGAAAAATAAATCTATTGAATAAGTTACAGAAATAAACTTATGTTATGTAATGTACAGATTTGTCACAACAGTGTTTTGCCAGATTGATTAAATAAGAGAAAGCTAAATAGGAAGTAATTACATGTAATGCATGTAGGTTATCTGTATAACCTAATGGCCTATGTGAGAGTCTTATGAAGATTATGAATAAGGGAAAGAAAATTGAGAAGAGAGAATAGAAAGAAAAAATAGTCAATGGATCAGATAATTGTTGCCAATATTGAACACAACATACTCAGATTTTGCTATAAGCTTCTAACACAGAAGAATTCTGTGATGCTCACTATGTAATTCTAGAGTTTGGAGTCAAATATAACAACAGAAACTATAACGATCAAACTATATTATTGCTATATTGCATATTAGTTTAAGATGAAATGTCAAATAGCAAATCCTGTTCATTTTTTATATATTCAATAAGCACTTACTATTTTTTATAACACTTAGGTTATTTATCAAAGCAATATATCCAGCAAAATAGCATAACTTCTCAGACTTGCTTGGGTAACTACCATCTCTACATAAAAAAATTTCAGGGACAACTAGAACTGACCTTTCTTTTTATCTATTTTTTTTTCTTTTTCAGAAGTAATTACAGATAAGTTAAAGCTTTCAGAAACATCTTGCAAACCATGATTAGGCAGAAAGAGAAATAAATAAAAGAAGACAGAGCCAGTTTGACCTGATTTGAATGAAATACTAAATAAATCCAGCAGCTATCTATATTTAGAGTACTTGCTTTGTGATGGAAAAAGATCAAATATGCGCTATTATTAGTTTTGGCTTCCTATATTGTGCTTTCTCTTATTGTAGTATAAAATAAATTTTGAATTGATTGTGTTTTTATTAGTTTTTATATGTTCTCATCAGTGCATTATCCCACTTTACTAAAATATTTATCACTTTTACTTCCCTTTAGAAACTATACATGATTTTTATTTGGGGAATTGACGTTTTTAATTTTATATTTTACTGGTGGGATAAAATTGAAACTTGAATAGAGGAACATATAAAATTGAGTCCTGAAATAGTTACTTACAATTTGTATTTCTGAAGGAACTTACTCTATATAGCTATATTTCTCATCTGTAAACTGGTTATTGATATTGTAGATACGACATCGGTTTTCTCAAAGTATTCAAAGAATATTAAAGTGAGGCATGGGATTTTCAATAGTGCATCTGGTAATAAGGGTCCAATATACATTACCTATTCTTATTAATGAACCTTACATATATACAGCTTTAGGTAATCTTGGAATAGTTCTTCAAATTTGTATTAGATATTTCGATGATCAAGAAAGGCAAGAATGCAATTTATGAAAAGGGAATAATAAAATAATATAAATATATGCAAAAATAGGAAACTATGGCCCAATTTATCAGACCATCACTATAGAACATGAAGATTGTTCTTATATAACCTCATCCAAATGCTAAGTAAAAAATAATGCTGACCCATGTACTTTAAAAATGAATTGAGCGGGAGTCCCAATCTCGCGTTCCCTGCCTCCAGCTCACTGCTCCCAAACCCCGTGGGAGAGAGAGCTCTCCGCCGAAACAGGTGGGCACTCCTGAGACTGCAGTGCGGAAGAGAAGACCAACACTTCCCACACCTGTCCACATCCCTGGCCCAAGAGGAAACTGTATACTGCCTCTGGGGTCCCTTGGATAAGGGCAGAGGAGCAGGAAATCCTCTGCACCTGACACACCACTGGAACCTGAAGGGACCGACCAGATAAACGGTTCTCTGCACCCAAATCCCATGGGAGGGAGAGCTAAACCTTTAGAGAGGCAGACATGCCTGGGAAACCAGAAGAGTCTACACTGGGCCCACATCTCTGACTCCAGAGGAAAACACCAAACGCCATCTGGAACCCTGGTGGATGGAAGTTCCCAGAAAGGGCAGCGCAGACCTTCCTGGTTGCTGCCCCCGCGGAGAGTTCATAAGCAACACCCCACGAGCAAACTTGAGCCTCGGGACCACAGGTAAGACAAACCTTCCTGCTCCAAGTGAACTGCCTGGTGAACTCAAGACACAGGCCCACAGGAACAGCTGAAGACCAGTAGACAGGAAAGACTACAGGCCTGAAAGCAGAACACTCTGTCCCCATAACTGGCTGAAAGAAAACAGGAAAACAGGTCTACAGCACCCATGACACACAGGCTTAGAGGACAGCCTGCCCACTATAAGAAATAGAAGAACAAAGTAACACTAGAGATAATGTCACGGCAAGAGGCAGGTGCAGGAACCCAAGCAACAGAAAACAAGACTACATAGCATCATCGGAGCCCAGTTCTCCCACCAAAGTAAACACGGAATATCCAAATATACCAGAAAAGCAAGATCTAGTTTCAAAATCATATTTGATCATGATGCTGGAGGACTTCAAGAAAGACATGAAGAACTCCCTTAGAGAAACACAGGAAAACATAAATAAACAAGTAGAAGCCTATAGAGAGGAATCAAAAAATCCCTGAAAGAATTCCAGGAAAACACAATCAAACAGTTGAAGAAATTAAAAATGGAAATAGAAGCAATCAAGAAAGAACACATGGAAATAAACCTGGACATAGAAAACCAAAGGAAGAGACAAGGAGCCGTAGATACAAGCATCACCAACAGAATACAAGAGATAGAAGAGAATCTCAGGAGCAGAAGATTCCATAGAAATCATTGACTCAACAGTCAAAGACAATGTAAAGCGGAAAAAGGTACTGGTCCAAAACATACAGGAAATCCAGGACTCAATGAGAAGATCAAACTTAAGGATAATAGGTATAGAAGAGAGTGAAGACTCCCAGCTCAAAGGGCCAGTAAATATCTTCAACAAAATCATTGAAGAAAACTTCCCTAACCTAAAAAAAAGAGATACCCATAGGCATAAAGAAGCCTACAGAACTCCAAATAGATTGGACCAGAAAAGAAACACCTCCCGACACATAATAGTCAAAACACCAAATGCACAAAATAAAGAAAGAATATTAAAAGCAGTAAGGGAAAAGGTCAAGTAACATATAAAGGCAGACCTATCAGAATCACACCAGACTTTTCGTCAGAGATTACGAAAGCCAGAAGATCCTGGACAGATGTCATACAGACCGTAAGAGAACACAAATGCCAGCCCAGGCTACTGTATCTTGCAAAACTCTCAATTAACATTGATGGAGAAACCAAGATATTCCATGACAAAACCAAATTTACATAATATCTTTCTACAAATCCAGCACAACAAAGGATAATAAATGGTAAAGCCCAACATAAGGAGGCAAGCTATACCCTAGAAAAAGCAAGAAACTAATCGTCTTGGCAACAAAACAAAGAGAAGAAAAGCACAATAACATAACCTCATATCCAAATATGAATATAACAGGAAGCAATAATCACTATTCCTTAATATCGCTCAACATCAATGGTCTCAACTCCCCAATAAAAAGACATAGATTAACAAACGGGATAAGCAATGAGGACCCTGCATTCTGCTGCCTACAAGAAACACACTTCAGAGACAAAGACAGATACTACCTCAGAGTGAAAGGCTGGAAATCAACTTTCCAAGAAATTGGTCAGAAGAAGCAAGCTGGAGTAGCCATTCTAATATCAAATAAAATCAATTTTCAACTAAAATTCATCAAAAAAGATAAGGAAGGACACTTCATATTCATCAAAGGAAAAATCCACCAAGATGAACTCTCAATACTAAATATCTGTGCCCCAAATACAAGGGCAACTACATACGTAAAAGAAACCTTACTAAAGCTCAAAACACACAGTGCAACTCATACAATAATAGTAGGAGATTTCAACACCCCACTCTCATCAATGGACAGATCATGGAAACAGAAATTAAACAGAGATGTCGACAGACTAAGAGAAGTCATGAGCCAAATGTACTTAACAGATATTTATACAACATTCTATCCTAAAGCAAAAGGGTATACATTCTTCTCAGCTTCTCATGGTACTTTCTCCAAAATTGACCATATAATTGGTCAAAAAACGGGCCTCAACAGGTACAGAAAGATAGAAAAAATCCCATGCATGTTATCAGACCACCACGGCCTAAACTGGTCTTCAATAACAATAAGGGAAGAACGCCCACATATACGTGGAAGTTGAACAATGCTCTACTCAATGATAACCTGGTCAAGGAAGAAATAAAGAAAGGAATTAAAGACTTCTTAGAATTTTATGCAAATGAAGGTACAACATACCCAAACTTAAGGGACACAATGAAAGCTGTGCTAAGAGGAAAACTCATAGCTCTGAGTGTCTTCAGAAAGAAACAGGAGAGAGCATGTGTCAGCAGCTTGACAGCACACCTAAAAGCTCTATAACAAAAAAAAAAAAAAAAAAAAAAAAAAAAAAGCAAATACAGCCAGGAGGAGTAGAAGACAGGAAATAATCAAACTCAGAGCTGAAATCAGCCAAGTAGAAACAAAAAGGACCATAGAAAGAATCAACAGAACCAAAAGTTGGTTCTTTGAGAAAATCAAAAAGATAGATAAACCCTTTGCCAGACTAATGAGAGTACACAGAGAGTGTTTCCAAATTAACAAAATCAGAAATGAAAAGGGAGACATAACTACAGATTCAGAGGAAATTCAAAAAATCATCAGATCTTACTATAACAGCCTATATTCAACAAAACTTGAAAATCTGCAGGAAATGGACAATTTCCTAGATAGATAGCAGGTACCGAAGTTAAATCAGGAACGGATATACCAGTTAAACAACCCCAAAACTCCTAAGATAATAGAAGCAGTCATCAAAGGTCTCCCAACCAAAAAGAGCCCAGGTCCAGACGGGTTTAGTGCAGAATTCTATCAGATCTTCATAGAAGACCTCATACTAATACTATCCAAACTATTCCACAAAATTGAAACAGATGGAGCACTAACGAATTCCTTCTATGAAGCCACAATTACTCTTATACCTAAAAAACACAAAGACACAACAAAGAAAGAGAACATCAGACCAATTTCCCTTATGAATATCGATGCAAAAATACTCAATAAAATTCTGGCAAACCGAATCCAAGAGCACATCAAAGCAATCATCCACCATGTTCAAGTAGACTTCATCCCAGTCATGCAGGGATAGTTTAATATACGGAAAACCATCAACGTGATTCACTATATAAACAAACTGAAAGAACAAAACCACATGATCATTTCATTAGACGCTGAGGATGCATTTGACAAAATTCAACACCCCTTCATGATAAAAGTCCTGGAAAGAATAGGAATTCAAGGCCCATACCTAAACATAGTAAAAGCCGTATACAGCAAACCAGTTGCTAACATTAAATTAAATGTAGAGAAACTTGAAACAATCCCACTAAAATCAGGGTCTAAACAAGACTGCCCACTCTCTCCCTACTTATTCAATATAGTTCTTGAAGTACTAGCCAGAGCAATCAGACAATTATAAGGAAATCAAAGGGATACAGATTGGTAAAGTAGAAGTCAAATTATCACTGTTTGCAGATGAAATGATAGTATATTTAAGTGATCCCAAAAGTTCCACCAGAGAACTACTAAACCTGATAAACAACTTCAGCAAAGTGACTGGGTATAGAATTAACTCAAATAAATCAATAGCCTTCCTCTACACAAAAGAGAAACAAGCCGAGAAAGAAATTAGGGAAATGACACCCTTCATAATAGACCCAAACAATATAAAGTACCTCGGTGTGACTTTAACCAAGCAAGTGAAAGACCTGTATTATAAGCACTTCAAGCCTCTGAAGAAGGAAATTGAAGATCTCAGAAGATGGAAAGATCTCCCATGCTCATGGATTGGAAGGATTAAAATAGTAAAAATGGCCATTTTACCAAAAGCGATCTACAGATTCAATGCAATCCCCATCAAATTACCAATCCAATTATTCAAAGAGTTAGACAGAACAACATATGGGCCTGCTCCACATGTGGCCCATACATATACAGCCACCCAATTAGACAAGATGGATGAAACAAAGAAGTGCAGACTGACAGGAGCCGGATGTAGATCGCTCCTGAGAGACACAGCCAGAATACAGCAAATACAGAGTCGAATGCCAGCAGCAAACCACTGAACCGAGAATAGGACCCCCGTTGAAGGAATCAGAATAAGAACTGGAAGAGCTTGAAGGGGCTCGAGACCCCTTATGAACAACAATGCCATGCAACCAGAGCTTCCAGGGACTAAGCCACTACCTAAAGACTATACATGGACTGACCCTGGACTCTGACCCCATAGGTAGCAATGAATATCCTAGTAAGAGCACCAGTGGAAGAGGAAGCACTTGGTCCTGCTAAGACTGAACCCCCAGTGAAAGTGATTGTTGTGGGGAGGGCGGCAATGGGAGGAGGGTGGAGTGGGGAACACCCATAAAGAAGGGGAGGGGGAGGGATTAGGGTGATGTTTGCCTGGAAACCAGGAAAGGGAATAACATTCGAAATGTAAATAAATACTCAAGTTAATAACAACAAAAAAAAAAAGATAGGAATGTAGGTGAGGTAAAAAAAAAAGAGAACACATGAAATTGGATATGCAGTTTTATAGTTGTGATTAGTGATAATGTTTGGGGATAGACATTTGGTAGTCATTTGGAGTACTTTAATATTGTGAGCCATATCTTAAATCTTCTTTGTTTTACACCAGAAAAAATAATTCCGTTCTTTTGTCCTAACCCCGTCAAATAGCATGGAACAGACCAGTTATTCCCTTAGTAAGATCTTATTTGATGAATAGCTGTTATCAGTTTCTGAAACTTAGTACAAATAATTGAAAGACTTCTGTTGTTGTTAAATACTGAAAATGACATCACTTCCTATATTAATGTGGCTTTATAATTCTGACACAGCAACTCTAAATGAATAAAACGTATACCTCCATCTTAAAAAAATAATTGAGTCAGTTACCAGAAAAGGTAAAAAAAAAATTGCTGATTGTTATTGCATTGTGTTTTAGCTCATAAAGCATTTCTTCATGAGAATGAATTTCTGACATTGATTTATATGTTTATTTGTATTATCGAAAGTAGAAATTGCTGATTGATTGGAAACTGAGAACTGTATTTAAATGATAAACACACAGTATATAAATTGTGCATTCACACTGCTATGTTACTTTACAGTTTGAATTTTCAAAGTCAGTTATCTTTATTTATTATACAGTATAGCTATAAAAAAGGACACAGTGACAGTCAAAACTTGAGACACATTACTTTGTAAAGTTATAAAACTTGTGAAAGGATTAAACATTGTAGATAGCCAATCACAGTGATCTCATTTGAGTTATGGGTCAGAGAATACCTGATATCACAGACTACAAAAAATATAGATTACCAGAATCTTCTTTATTTTTAGTCAAAGTTGTATTAGTTTTCTTTTTTATACAGATATTATGCATCTACATTTTTAGGTTTATGTGAGTAAAGGACATCTGTTAGCCATACTAGACTCCACACTAATTTCTTGTATGAATATCCTTATGAAACATTACTTCTAGGTATGTATTTCCAGAGATAATGACAAGGAAATTATTCATTTTTCATGACATAATTAATGAACATCAATTGAAATTTAGAGTAAATAGAAATGAGACTAATGGGTATATTTTAACGATGTATACTTGTATGGGTGTTCTCTCCATTGACAAACTGTTTAAAAACCTGTCATTGGCGACAGAGAGACAGTTCAATGGTTAAAAACAGTTGTTTTTCAGAGGACATGGGTTCAGTTCCTTCCAGATACATGGAGCCTTTCAATCATTAATCATTAACTTTTTAGAATATTTATCCCCTCTTGTATTCTCAGGTTCATGAAGGAAGCATGACGATACACATATGCAAAGACTCATACATATGTACAAAACTCGTATAACCGTAAAATGAAACTAATATTTTTTAAAATTATACTTTAAAATCGTAACTATCATCAACTTTTTGAAAGTTAGGATTTAGAATTGTATTGTTACTAGCCTTTTATTCAAAATACATTATTCTCACAAAGGGAGAAAATGGGCTTGTTTGATCTATTTGACTACCTGGAACAGAACAAATAGCATTCAAAATATCTGAGAGAATATGAACATTTTTAGAAAATAAACAACTGCTGTTATTTTGATAATCTTAAGACAGCAAGAAATTGAAAGAAAGACCATTCTTTTCTTCACTCTCCCTTTAGTAGATATAAAATTCCTGTTCATGACAAAACCTTGAACATAAACCCTTAGCTTTTGAGGGATCTATCATTCTGACCTTGCTCCTTAGAATCACATGACAGTTTCTAGTTACTAAAAATTCTTTGGTTCACAAAATATATCATCAATTGTTCCTCTAAATGTGCAAGACTGAATATATTACATTTCTCTTATTAAAACTTTACAGTTAAATACATTGTTTTCCATTTTAATCCTATTACATGATACTTCTTGAAGGAAAGTAACTTTTCATGGTTTTAAGATGGTTTCCTCTATGGCATGGTAGGGCATCTTTTGGGTATATGCCCAAGAGTGGTATAGCTGGATCTTCAGAAAGATGTAATTCCAATTTTCTGAGGAATCTCTAGGTTGATTTCCAGCATCCAGTGGCAGGCCCAATATAGGATCCATCTCAAGGGGAGAACCCAAGGCCTGACACTATTACTGAGGATGTGGTGTGCTCACAAAAAGGAGCCTATCATGACTGTCCTCCAAAAGATCCAACAATCAGCTGAAAGCGTCAGATGCAGACATTTGTACCCAACCAATGAACAGAAGCTGGTGAACCCTATGGTTTAATTAGGGAAAAGCTGTAAGAAGCTGAGGAGGAGGGTGATTATGTATGAAGAACAGCATTTTCAGCTGTCCTGGACCCCTGAGACCTCTCAGACACTGGACCACCCAGTACTCAGCATAGACCAGTTGAGATGAGGCCCCCAACACATATAGATCAGAGGACTACCAGGTCTGGTTTCAGATGCACATAACCCTCAAGAGAATGGAGGAACCAGCGGTGAGGAAGCCTGGTGGGCTAGAGGGCAGAGGGGGGTATAGATATCCTTGTGGAAACAGGAAGGGGAAGATATGTAATGTTGAACAGTCAGTGGACTGGGATGGGGATAAAATATAGAGGATAAAAAATATTTTGATTGGATATTTTTATTTACATTTCAAATGTTATTCCCTTTCCTTGTTTCCCATCCATAAGGCCCATATCTCATCACCTCCTCGCTTCTATGAGGGTGATCCATGATCTATCCTCCCACCCTTTCCCTTCTCCCTACATTGATATTTCTCTACACTATGGGGTCGAACCTTGGCAGTACCAAGCAGTTCTCCTCCCACTGGTGCCCCAAAAGGCCATCCTCTGGTATCTATGCAGCTGGAGACATGGGTCTCTCCATGTTTACTCTTTGGGTGGCGGTTTAGTCCCAGGAACCTGTGGTTGGTGGGTATTATTGTTTTTATGGGGTTGCAAGGCCCAGCAGCTCCTTCAAACTTTTCTCTGACTATTCCAATGAAGACCCTGTTCTCAGTTCAATGGTATGCTCCTAGCATTTACCTATGTATATGTCATGCTCTGGCAGAGCCTCTCAGGAGACAGATATATCAGGCTCCTGTCAGCACACACTTCTTAGCATCAGCAATATTGTCTGGGTTTGATGGCTGTACATATATGGGCTGGATTCCCAGGTGAAGCAATATCTGATTGGCCATTCCTGCAATCTCTGCTCCAAACTTTTTCTCCATATCTCTCCGGTGAATATTTTTGTTCCCCATTTTAAGAAGGAGTGAAGCATCCACATGTTAGTCATCCTTCTTTTTAAGCTTCATGTGGTCTGTGGAGTGTATCTTTGGTAATCTGAGCTTTTGGGGTAATATAAACTTACCAGTGAATGCATAGCATGTGTGTTTTTTGTGATCAGGTTACCTCACTCAGAATGATATTTTCTAGTTACATCCATTTGCCTATAAATCACATGAAGTCATTGTAATACCTGAGTAGTACACCACTGTGTAAATGTACCCCATTTTCTATATCCATTACTCTGTTGAAGGGCATCTAAGTTCATGCCAGCTTCTAGCTATTTTAAATAAGACTGTTATGAACATAGTGGAGCATGTAGCCTTTTTATATGTTGGAGCATTTTTTGGGTATATTCCCAAGAGTGGTAGAGCTGGGTCCTCAGGTAGTACTGTTGTTTTCTGAGAAGCCTCCAGACTGATTTTCAGAGTGGTTGTACCATCTTGCAATCCTGCCAACAAAGGAAGAGTGTTCCTCTTTCTCCACATCTTTGTCAGCATCTGTTGTCACCTGAGTTTTTGATTTTAGACATTCTGACTGATATGAGGTGGAGTTTCAGGGTTATTTTGTTTAGCATCCTGATGACTAAGGATGTTGAGCATTTCTTTAGGTACTTCCTACCCATTTAATATTCCTTAGCTGAGAATTTGTTTAACACAGTACCCCATTTTCAAGAGGGGTTTTGATTCTCTGAAATCTAACTACTTGAGATTTTGTATATATTGGATATTAGCCCTATATCGAATTTAGGATTGGTAAAGATGTTTGTCCAATCTGTTGGATGCTCTTTTCACCTAATGACAGTGTCTTTTGCTTTAGTGAAGCTAAGCAATTATATGAGGTCCCATTTGTTGATTTTCAATCTTAGAGCATAAGCCATTGGTGTTCTGTTCAGGAAATTTTTCCCAAGCCCATGGGTTTGAGGCTCTTCCCCACTTTTCTTCTATTAGTTTCAATGTGTTTGGTTTGATGTGGAGGTCCTTGATCCACTTGGACTTAAGCTTTGTACAGGGTGATAAGAATGGAACCACTTGCATTCTTCTACATACTGACTGTGAGGGGAACTAGCACCATTTGTTGAAAAGGTTCTTTTTTTCCCCACTGGATGGTTTTAGCTCCTTTATCAAAGTTCAAGTGACCATAGGTAAGTGGGTTCATTTCTAGAACTTCAAATTTATTCCATTGTTCTACCTCCCTGCCTCTGTACCAGTATTTTTTTATCACTATTACTTTGTAATAAAGCTTTATATCAAGTACAATGATTCCTGCAGAATTTCTTTTATTTTCGAGGATATTTTTCTCTATCCTGGGTTTTTTGCCATTTCAAATGAATTTTCAAATTTCTCTTTCTAATTCTATGAAGGATTGAGTTGGAATTTTGGTGGGGATTGCATTGAATCTGTAGATTACTTTTGGCAAGATGGCCATTTTTACATTATTAATCCTGCCAATCTATGATCATGGGAGATCTTTTCATCTTCTGACATCTTCGATTTCTTTCTTCAGAGACTTGAAGTTCCTATCATATAGATCTTTCTCTTGCTTGTTTTCAGTCACAAAGAGGAACTTTATATAATTTATGACTATTTAGAAGGGTGTCATTCCCCTAATTTCTTTCTCTGCAAGTTTATTCTTTGAGTATAGGAAGGCTACAAATTTGTTTGAGTTAATTTTATATCTAGCCATGTTGCTCAAGTTGTTTATCAGGTTTAGAAGTTCTGTGATGGAATTTTTGTGGTCACTTAACTATACTATCATATCCTCTGCAAATAGTGATATTTTGAGTCCATCCTTTCCAATTTGTATCTCTTTGACCTTTTTTGTTGTTTGATTGTTCTGGCTAGGACCTTGAATACTATATTGAATTGGTATGTAGAAAGTGGGCATCCTTATGTAGTCCTCGATTTTAGTGAGATTGCTTCAAATTTCTCTCCATTTATTTTGATATTGGGTTCTGGTTTGCTGTATATTGCTTTTATTTTGTTTAGGCATGGACCTCGAATTCCTGATCTTTCTAAGACTTTTAATATGAATGGGTGTTAAACTTTGCCAAATGCTTTCTCAGCACCTAATGAGATGATCATGGATTTTTCTTTGCTTGTTTTTTGAGTTTGTTTATATAACGGATTATGTTGATGGATTTCCATATATTGAACCATCTCTGAATACCTGGAATGAAGCTTTCTTGATCATGAAGGACTGTCATTTTGATGTGTTCTTGGATTTAGTTCCCAAGAATTCTATTGAGTACTTTTGCATTGATATTAATAAGGGAAATTTGTCTGAAGTTCTCTTTCTGGGTCTTTCTGTGGTTTCTGTATAAACATATTTTGGCTTCACAGATGTATTGGATAGTGTTCCTTCTGTTTCTGTTTTGTATAAATATTTGCACAGTATGGGTCTTTCTTAGGTCTTCTATGAAGGCCTCATAGAATTCTGCATTAAACCCATCCGATCCTGTGCTTTTACAGGTTGTGAGACTTTTAATGACTGCTTCTATTTCTTTATGATTTATGGAACTGTTTAGATGGTTTATCTGATCCTGATTTAACTCTGGTACCTGGTATCTGTCTAGAAAATTGTTAATTTCATCCAGATTTTCCAGTTTTGTTGAATATAGGCATTTGTTGTAGGATCTGATGATTTTTTGAATTTCCTCAGATTCTGTTTTTATGTCTTCCTTTTCATTTCTGATTTTGTTAATTTGGATACTCTCTCGGTGCCCTGTTTAATCTAGCTAATGGTTTATCTAGTTAGTTGACTTTCTCAAAGAACCAGCTCCAGGGTTTGTTGATGCATTGTATAGTGCTTTTTTTTTTTCTACTTGGTTGATTTTAGCCCTTAGTTTGACTATTTCCTGCCATTTAGTCCTCTTGGGTGTATTTGCTTCTTTTCATTCTAGAGTTTTTATCTGTGCTGTCAAGCCGCTGATATATGCTCTCTCTTGTTTCTTTTTGCAGGCACTCAGAGCTATGAGTTTTACTCTTAGCACTACTTTCCTTGTGTCCCATAAATGTGGATATGTTGTACCTTCATTTTCATTAAATTCTAAAAATTTCTTTAAATTCTTTCTTTATTTCTTCTTTGACTACTTTGTCATTGAGTTGAGCATTTTTCAGTTTCTATGTATTTGTGGGCTTTTTGTTTTTGTTGTTATTGAAGACCTGCCTTAGTCCCTGGTGATCTTGCAGAATGCATGGGATAATTTCAGTCTTCTTATATATGTTGAGGTCTGTTTGTGACCCATTATATGGAAAATTTTGGAGAAGTTATTAGGTGGTGCTGACAAGAAGGTGTATTCTTTTGTTTTAGGATGAAGAGCTTTATAGATACCTGTTAAATGTATTTGTTTCAATGTTAAATGTCTAAATAACTGTGAATTTCCCCATCATTTTGTTATTCATTCCTATTATAATTTGCCTGTAATCTGATATCAGAATGTGTGTACTGTCTTATCTCTTAAATTGTATAGGTATGTTTTAAAACTTAGAACTAAATCATAAGAATAATGAGTATTTTGTTGTTATTCAATCTACTCTATTTCAGTATACACATATTCATTCTATATAGTTGACTAATTTTGTAGTTCAGTTCATTTGTGCTGTCAATGATTTTTTTGTATGTTTCTGATACTGGGATTGAGAGCTTGCATAATTAATAGGGGCTTTGTTTACTTCATTCTGAATTTTCGTCAGTCATTACATCACATTATATGGATGCCTTATTTTTCACAAAGAAATTCCATGTTAGAATAAATAATCATGCGAGATAACATAGTTAAGAACCAATTGTAAACACATACAATTTAAATTCCGGAAAAACTAAAAGCTCAGTTCAAATCAACAAATGCCAAGCTAAAATTATTTACAGATATGTTGTCATTCTACATATTGTTTATGAAGCAATAGATACCTGACACATATCTATATAAATTAAGGCCAAATATAAGAGTATTTAGGAAAATTACAAGAGCAATTTCATAAGAGTAAAACTAAATGTACCAACTTAGAGATCTAGAAGCATAAGGTTTACATGTTAGATATTTGCTACTCTCTGTGGCAATGTTTACTTGGCATTGTAAAATGTCCCTAGTTAGAGGCTTCCAGGTTACCTGTGGGTATGTTTCTATTTTAGATTATGGAATCACACTTCTTAGTCTTTTGTTGTGATTACTTATTCACACATGAATTCCCCAGATTATGAGGCATAGCCAAGAAAACTCTCATTAACATCGAATTATTGCTTTTAAAACTGAGCTAAATATACCTTTTATTTATAAATTTAGCTTCTAGTAGATATATTTCATTATTAAAGGGCACAAAAATTAAGTGTAATATATAACTCTGTGTTCTCAATAGCTTCAGCAAAAACACTAAAGAAATTAAAAACACAAAAACTCCGTGATCTATGTGTGACGTGAAATAACAAGGAAAATGCTATTAAGTTTGGGGAACATGTATAGAGAATCAAAACTAACCAAAGTTAAACCTCAAAAGTTCAAACTTCCACAGTGATGCACCCCATAGTTAGAAAACAAGAACTATATTTATGATAATGCTGAGGGCATGGGCTAGTAAATTAAGACATTTGGGTTGAGATTCACTCAAAGAATAGCAAGGAAGATACCCTATTTCACTTTCAAGGGAAATATTTTGAAATTCACAGTATTCTGTCATTTATTGTCATGATCAGCTCTTCGGAAAAACTAAACAAGCACATACTATTAAGGTGTTTTGCAAAGGATAACTCATCTGACCATTGTCCCTAAATGACAGTCATATCAGAGAACCATGGTAAAATAAATTTAAAGTTTCAGAAGCACAGACATATTAAATGACTGATACAATATAAAACTATAATTTCTAGCCATCTCTCCCACCTCTTTCTTCACTTTTAACTGATTACTAATTTTTTTCATTTTATTTTTTCTTAGTTGGTGTTCTATTGTTCTGAAGAGACACCGTGACCATGCCACCTCTTAGAAAAAAAGTGTTTAATTGTGGTTTTGCTTACAGTTTCATAAGTTAGTCCATTATTATCATGGTGGGGTTATCATGGAATACAGGTAGACATGATATTGGAGAAGTAACTAAGAATTGTACATTTTGACCTGTAGACAGAAACTACACTGGGCCTAGTATGGGCTATAGAAACCTCAGTTTACTTGAGTAATATACTTTATCCAGAAATGCCACACAGCCTAATCTTCCTCACATAGTTTCATTCTCTGATGGATAAGAGTACATGTATACATGGGTGTCTTCTGCCTATGGAGGCCAGAAGAGGGCACGGGACTTCCTGGAACTGGAGATAAGGATGTTTGAAGTTGATATGTGTAATGAGAATTGAACTTAGGACCTCTGCCAGGACAGGAAGTGTTCTTAACTCACTTTCCTATTTTATGATATTCAAGTTCTTTTCCAAAAGAATCATCATCCTACATTCCTTACCTACTTTAAAGATCTACTTTTGATTGTTTTCTTATACTCACATTCTATATTCAACCCATGCCAATTTTAATTTTTTTTAGTTCACAAGGAAGCACAAATATTACTTTAATATTTTTCCACTAATTTTCTCTTATTTAAGGAAAAATGTATTGTTTATATGCTTTAAATATTATTTCACTCCTAACAACGTGCTTGATCTTTCTTCAAATAAAATTTACAATGATACTTTCAAAACAAATCTAACTGTGCTGTCTTCATTTCCAGGCTGTCATAAAGTTATCTTTATTCAAAACCAAATGTCTTATACATGCATCAGTTTACATTAAAAAATAAGGCAGCAGATAAAATTGAGCAACTAATTGTTTGATTTTTGAGAATTTACTTTTTCTTAATTTTTAATTATATATGTTTGGGTGGAAGGTAGGTATATGGTTGTAAGTGAAAATATCTTCAGAGGCAGTAGCATTAGATCCCACTGGGTCTGGAGTTATAGATAAGCATGAGCCAGCTAATGTAGATGCTAGTATTTAAACTTGGCTCTTCTGGAAGAAAAATATATGCTACTTTTAACTACCAATCCATCTCTCAAGATTTTGCCTGACTTGAGAAAGGGACATTTATACTGAATTATTTCTAAAATCACACAGTAAACACATGTTTCTTGCATAACAAACACAGAGGTATATAATCTCAGTTTCTGTCAAAAATAAATGTGTAAGAAATTCCTAGCATCATATCTCTAACTTTGAAGATAGAGAAAAAGAAAAAAGAATACCCTACAAATTTGAAAATGCAAAATAAAAGACCTACTTTTAATACCATA
Organism: Rattus norvegicus; assembly: GCF_021556685.1. Lineage (NCBI taxonomy): Eukaryota > Metazoa > Chordata > Mammalia > Rodentia > Muridae > Rattus > Rattus norvegicus. The sequence goes on from NC_141554.1 coordinate 91,717,802, forward strand.
CGGAAGTATGCAATGTATTAATTCCTTGCCTTACACATGTTATATCTGGAAAATAAATTATGTATACTGTTTGCAAAAACTTATTTTTTGAATGATTGTTTTTAAAGCATTAATTCAAAACTACTACACTTGTAAGCACATTTTAATTAAACTTCAAACAAGTGTTCGAGTTCTAAATTTATACGGTTACTATATAATTATTAACTTTCAAACTCTTGTTATTTTAAATTTGATACTTCTACTGGAGTTATGATATGTTTCTCAAAAAGATCAAACCATTACTCTCCAACAGAGTTATCATTTGCATCAGTCTTGGAGGTTTTGGAATTTGTTTTTTAATCATATCTTTTAGTCTTTTCTCTGCAAATAAGCTATTACATGAGCACTATTTTGTCACATAAACATTTTAAACCATTCTTTCCTCCTAAGATTTTCTTTATAGATAGATATTTCCTAAAGTAAAGCTACATGAATGTGTCAAATTATGTTTGCTACCTTAAAAGAATATTAGGTGATAGTATCAGGTAAGACAAATTCTGTAATATCTTGAAAATATGGCTTCCTTAGTGTCTCTTACTATCTTAGATTTTTCAATATTTCTTTCTCCTGTTTTCATAGAACCCTGAGCCTTGAGAGAAGGACTTTGTTAAAGACATTCCTTTTAGGGCTGTGAGCTACAAAATGTTTCTATAAATGTTTGTTTCATGGTTTTTAGTATTTTCCTGTTATTGTTTTTTATACTTTCTTTTATTTGAATTTTTTATTGCTCATGGTGTATGTGTGTTTGTGTGTGTGTGTGTGTGTGTGTGTTGGCACATGTGTGTGAGTATGAGTGTGCATGCAAAAACACATAGGAGAGAACTTGAAATTAGGTGGATAGTGAAGTAGGAAAACATTAAAAAAAGTCAGAAGATAAGAAAACACACTGAACTGTATGAAAAAATTAAATTAAGTGAAAAACAAAAGCTCTAGTTTCTTTACTCAATAGAGTGAATTTATAATCTGTAGAAGATTTTGTATCCATAATAGAAAGCCAACATAATTAAATACTTAAAGGACTGAAAAACTTTTATATTAAATTTTATTTCTCTCTCTCTCTCTCTCTCTCTCTCTCTCTCTCTCTCTCTCTCTCTCTCTGTTACTTACACCAATGTGTACCATCATATGGTATATGTCGACAGAGGTGAGAAAGGTTATCAATTCCACAAAATGTTTAGTTACACATAATTATGAAAGGCCATGTGAATTTTGGGAATCAAAGTAATGTACTTTCTCTGCAAAAGTAGCAAGTCTTCCTAAACTCTGAGTCATTTCTTGAGCTGCTACCATGACTTTCTTGTCATTAATGTTATGTTAAAGAGCCAAAACACATTTTGTTTGTTACGAAAAATATCAAATTTATAAGATGAAATGATTTTCTTAGGTGAAATGCATGTTGATTGCTAATATTATACTATATTTATTATATTTCTGCTAAGATTTATGTTTCATACTTCCTAAAATATAGTATTTAGAAAATCAGTCATTTTCATATATTGTAAATATAACAAGACTCTTAGAAAAATCAATAACAAGTGCATATTCATCTATTTTATTGTAATTTTTATTATTTCTTCAAAACTTCAAAGATGAGTACTATAATCCCACCCTTTCATCCCTCCTATATCCAAATAAATATGGAAGTATTCATCAACTTTCATTTCTTTCCTAGTTGTAGATTAGTATTTCCTTATTGAATTCCTACTTTTGTAGGACAATTTCCAAATGTGGCTCAGGTTTCCAAAGCATTTAGGGACTCAAGATGTTCAGCATATTCATGTCTCTGGTACATCTGCAGAAATACAGTTTTATTCAGTCTCAGCTTTGTCTTTCAGAGCAGCATCAGGTCCCATACAATGGAGCCAACAAAATGATTATTTTTTTCATTCCTGATGTTATCTCTATTATTCAGATGAGTGTCAGATTTACAGATTCAGAAGAGCCAAAATTTGTGAAAGAGTCTTTTTGATTAGAATAATATTAAACCATTATTTCTTATGAGCTTTTCCTTAAAACTTGATGTCAACTAACTTAAATGAACTTTGTAAAATTTGGATTAATTTTTCATATCCATTTTTTACTTCTATATCTTTAGCAATTCATATCTTTTTAAAATTAAATTCTCTCATCTGAAAAGTATTTATGTTACACATTAACCTGTTTTTAATGACTTTGAATATCTAGTACATATTAATCTCAGAAATTATTCTGAAATACTTACTCTTTAAAAGTTCCACCATGTTGAGCAAAAATAAGTAATCCCATTTTTTCTTTTTTTTTTATTAAACTGGGAAGTTCTTACTATTTATGTTTTAAAATTATTTTTACAGTCCAGATTTTTTATTCCCCTCTCAGTCTACTCCACCCAACTGTTCTACATCCCCCCAGTCTCCACAAGGATATCCCAACCCCACCCACCCCACCAGACCTCTAACCTTCCTGGGGCCTACAGTCTCTTGAAGCTTAAGTTCATCTTCTCTGACTGAACCCATACCCGGTAGCCCTTTGCTGTTTATGTATTTGAGGCCTCATCTCAAGCTGGTATATGCTGCCTTGTTGGTGATCCACTTTCTGAGAGATCTCAGGGGTCCAGGTTAATTGAGACTGCTGGTCCTCCTACAGGTTTGCCCTCCTCCTCAGCTTCTTCCACCTTTTCCTTAATTCAACCAGAGGGATCAAAACTTCTGTTCATTGGTAGGGTGAACATATATGCATCTGACTCTTTTAGCTGCTTGTTGGGTCTTTTGAAGGGTGTCCTGGCTAGTTTTGTGTGTCAACTTGACACAACCTGGAGTCATCACAGAAAAGAAGCCTCAGTTAGGGAAATGCATTCATGAAACACAGGTAAAAGGCATTTTCTCAATTAGTGATCAAGGTAGGAGGACCTAGCCCATTGTAGGTGGTGCTGTCTCTGAGCTGGTGGTCTTGGGTTCTATAAGAAAGCAAGCTGAGCAAGCCAGGGGAAGCAAGCCAGTAAGAAACATCCCTCCATGGCCTCTGCATCAGCTTCTGCTTCCTGACCTGCTTGAGTTCCAGTCCTGACTTCCTTTGCTGATGAACAGCAACATAGAAGTAAGCAAAATAAACCCTTTTCTCCCCAAATTGATTCTTGGTCATGATGTTTGTGCAGGAATAGAAACCCTGACTAGGTCAGAGGCCAGTCATGATAGGTACCTTTTTGTGAATGCCCCATAGCCTCAGTAATGGCATCTGGTCTTAGGGCTACCCCTTGAGCTGGAACCCACTTTTGGCCTGTCACTGGACATTTTTCTCCTCAGAGTCTTCTCCATTTTTATCTTTGCATCTCCTCCAGACAAGAAGAATTATGGGTCAGAGTTTCACTGTGGAATAGCAAACCCATCCCTCACTTGATGCCCTGTCTCTCTGATGGAGGTAGATTCAATAAGTTCCCTCTCTCCCCTGTAGGGCATTTCATATAGGGTCCCCCCTCCTTAGAGTCCTAAGGGTCTCTCACTTCCCAGATCTCCTGCACATTCTAGAGCACCCTCCCACTCACATTCCTCCTAAGGTCTCCTGTTTGAATTATTTCTGCTGACTCTCAGGGCTCCATCCACCCCACCAAAACCAGAAAATATTCCCCTCTCCTCCCACACCATATATTTTCCCTACCCTCTCCCTCCTCCCTCCTACCCCTGTTGTGATTGCTTTCTTCTCTCACTGAGGTATCCATACCTGGGCCCTGATACCCTACCATGATAGAGGGCACATGTGCCACGATGTTCATAGTAGCCTTATTTGTGATCACTAGAACCTGGAAGCCACCCTGATATTCCAGGACAGAAGAATAAATATAGAACATGTGGGTCATTTACATAATGGAATACTATTCAACTATCAAGAATGAGGAAATCCTGAGTGTTGCAGGCAAATGGATGGAACTAGAAAATTTCATCCTGAGTGAGGAAATTCAGACCCAAAAGGACATGCACAATATGTTCACAGTAATGAGTGTATATTAGCTTTAAAAAAAGTTAAGATAAAGAAAAAAGTACAGAATACCTAAGATATAGTCCATAGAACTCAAAAAAAAATTAATCCTACTTTCTTCAAATAAAACATGGCCAAGTATTTGCATGTCTTAATAGAAAAATTGTTTTACAGATATAATCTAAGAATTAACACATCTATGAGAGATTGTACATAAGCTATTATAATTTTAATATTATAATGAGAATACTTCTTTCCAGGCACTGATCAAATCTCAGAATATGACCCAGAATAAATATTTCTTTGCCAGATAAATTTTAATCCTTTCTAGTGAAGAAAGTAACTACACCCTAGAAAAAGGAAGACAGTAATCTTGCAAAAAAAACAAAAAACAAAATAAGAGAGCCACATAAAAACAATTCTACCTCTAACAACAAAAATATCAGGAAATAACCATCACTATTCTTTACCAATCCTATATCTGATAGAGGGGTAATGTACTATATATACAAAGAACTCAAGGTTAGACTATAGAGAAACAAATAATCCTATTAATAATGCTGTATAAGGCTGAACAAAAAAATCTCAGTTGAGGAATACTGAATGCATGAGAAGCACAAAAAGAAATGTTAAACATTCTTAGTCATCAGGGAAATGCAAATCAAAACAACCCTGAGATTCCACCTCATACTTGTCAGAATGGCTAGGATCAAAACTCAGGTGACAGTAAATACTGGTGAAGATGTGGAGAAAAAGGAACACTCCTCCATTTTAAGTGGAATGACAAGCTTGTACAAACACTCTGAAAAATCCATCTGGAGGGTCTTCAAAAAATTGGACATAGTACTACCTGAGGACACAGCTATACTCCTCCTTGGCATATAACCAAATGATGCTCCAATAGATAACAAGGACACCTACTCCACTGTGTTCATAGCAGCCTAATTCATGATAGCCAGAAACTGGAAAGAACCCAGATGTTCTTCAACAGAGGAATAGATGCAGATATTATGTTACATTTATAGAGTACTACTTAGCTGTTAAAAACAATGACTTCATGAGAATTCATACGAAAATGGATGAAACTAGAAAATATCATCCTGAGTGAGGTAACTCAATCACCAAAAACACTCATGGTATGAACTCACCAGTAAGTGTATATTAGCCCCAATGCTTGAATTACTCAAGATACAATCCACAGACAATGTGAAGCTCAAGAAGGACAACTAATGTGTGAATGCTTCAGTCCTTCTTAGAAAGTGGAACAAAAATATTCATAAGAAGTCATAAGGAGACAAAGTTTGGAGCAGATACTGAAAGAATGGCCATTAAGAACCTGCCCCTTCTGGAGATCCGGCCCATATACAAACAGCCACCAAACTGGACAATATTGCTTATGCTAAGAAGTGCATGTTGACAGAAGCCTACTATAGCTGTCCCCTGAGAGGCTCTTCCAGATCGTGACAAATACAGAGTAGAATGCTTGTAGCCAACCATTGAACTGAGAACAGGGTCCCCATTCGAGTATTTAGAGAAATGATTGAAGGAGCTGAAGGAGTTTGCAACCCCACAAGAACAACAACACCATCCAGTCATAGATCCCAGGAACTAAATAACCATCCAAAGGATACACATGGACAGTCCCTTGGCTCCAGCTCCATATGTAGCAGAGGATGGCCTTGTTGGGCACCAATGGGAGTAGAAGCCCTTGATCTTGGCAAGGCTAGACCCTCCCCCCACATACAACCCAGTGTAAGGGAATGTCAGAGCAGGGTGGTGGAAAGGGATAGGGGGATGTGTGGGGGAACACCCTCATTGAGGAAGGAGGCTGGGGTGGGATAGGTAGTTTATGGTTGAGAAACCAGGAATCAGCCTAAAATTTGAAATATAAATTTAAATAATCCAATAAAAATGTTAAAAAAGAAAAAATGGAAGAAAATTCTGCTAGATGTATATTTAGAATTTTATGTTAATAGATATGCACAGTCTAATTAAGGCGATCATTCTATAATTAGTAAATCTATAGTGATGGTTAATACTTACAATCCATTATGGATTTAGTAATTTATTGAAAAATAAATGTATAGAATTATAGGAATAAGAAAAACTGAAGAATCCAAATCAGTGCAAACTATACTTGATTATAGGTGAGCAAAATTCTAAAAGAACTGCATGTTTCACTAATTTTCAATTTTTATTCATTTTATAATATACACAAGTAGAAATAAATATAACAAAAGTCTTAACCAAAATTAGATTGCTCTGGTGTTTTAAATATTTTTGTGATTTTTGACTTACTAATAAGATCCTAGTTATTCCAAAAGTGAAAAAAAATAAAAGATTAGTCATGTTCAAGAACATTTTGATAGTTACAGCTCTACTATTTGTGTTACTAATAATATTTTTTTCTGTGATGATAGAGTTAAATGGAAAAAATAATTGGAATATTGATGGAAGTCAGTACTGTAGATTATTTAATTCAATGGCCTGGATTGGAAGATGAATAAATTATGCTCTTAATAAATTCAAGATCATCAAATATCTGAAAAGACTTTATTAGTAGAATTGCAAATTGATTACAACTTTCCTGAATCTAGTTCTTTGGGTTTGTGTTTCAATTATACTATGAAACATCTGGATAATCTTTTAGGCTTTTTCACACAAAATAACATCTCTATTCACTGTTAAGATAGAATTTTATAGTATGAAGATAATTTTTGTTCTATATAATATGCATATGCATGTGTCCTATTTTGCATTCTCTGTTCTTTGATGAAGAATTCTGATTGAAAGCAAGTTGTGGAGAAAATAACTTACTAGGCTTTCAGACAGAAGCCCTTCCAGATAATAATCTATCATAAAAGGAATCTCTGGCATAAACTCAAGGCAAGAATAGGAAGGCAGGAACTGAAGCTTAGTTCATGAAGGAGCACTGCTTACTGGTTTAATGCCAGGCTTACGTTCAGCTACCCCTTACAGTCTGCCTAGGCATTTTACCAGAAAAAAAATTGTGCCCCATAAACGTGCCTATAGGTCAAACTGATTGAGTCAATGACTTTGTTAAGGTTCTATTTTACTGTCTCAAGTTGGCAATCAAGAATTACACATTATGTCAGGTTTTGAATTTATAATTAAAGAGTGAACAAACAATTGGCCAACTCTGAGACATGTCTATGCCTAACCTCTGCTCCTAGGGACACAATAGTCATGACTGAAATAAGTATTCAAAACATAACTTAAATATGTATGGATGTTAAAGCACAATCAAATATAAAATGAAAGTAAAGGCAATTATCCTTTATTGCTTTGTTCCAGATTGGAAAACCAAGTATTATTGTGCATTAAAGGATTTGAGAAAGTATTCCCTTTGTGAACCCAATTATCACTATTTCCTGACCTATACAAATATAAAATCATACTCAGGAAAAAAGATCAATGTATTCTGGAAGAATTTGGAAACTGATTGATATCATTTTGCTATCACTCTGTATCCTGTATGTTATTGTTGCTAAACATGAAAACGCATGCATAAATGACACCATGAAATCCTGAAATCATTGAGTAATTGTTAGTATGCAACAGAAAATTTTTACAAATGATCTTAATGTCATTTATATTTAGTTAAACTTTTCATTTTATTTATTTGTTTTTTTAGCATATATGTGTTAAATATATCTTTGTCACAGCAAACATGTGGATGTTAGAGAAGAACTTGGGGGAGACAACTCCCTTTATGCCATGTATATCATTTTTATTTTTATTTATTAACTTCAAATGCGGCCCTTCCATTCATGTCCCTCTTCACAGAAACCCTCCCCAATCCTTATACTCTTCTCTTCTGAGAGGTATGCCTCCTACAGTATCCCCCTACCCTGTATCAAGTCTCTGCCAGGGTATTCATCCTCTCTGCAGTCCTGTTGGAGAATGGATACCACACTCAGACTTTAGCTTTAGGGAGACATTCTATTTCAGTTTTTTTGAGGTTTCCCATAGAAACTAATCTGTGCATCTCCTACATATATGTTGCGGGCCTATTTCAAGCCCATATTCTCTTTGGTTGGTGGCTCAATCCCTGAGAGCTCCTTGAGGTACAAGTTAATTGATTTTATTGGTCCTCCTATGGGGCTCCCATCCCCTTCAATCCTTCCCCCAAGTATTATATAAGAGTCCCTGACCTCCATTCAATGTTTGGATGTGCATATCTGCAACAGTTTTAATCAGCTGCTTGGTAGATCTTCTCAGAGGACAGTTAAGCTAGGCGCCTGTGTGCAAGTATAACAGAGTATCATTAATAATAAGAGGGACTGGTGTTTGCCCATGGGATGGGTTTCAATTTGGGCTAGTTGGTAATCCCTTCAGTCTCTGCTCCATTTTTATCCCTACATTTCTTTTAGACAGGAAAATTGTGGGTTCAAAGTTTTGTGTATGGTGGGTGGGGGTTGTGGTGGAGGTGAAGTCCTTATCACACCACTGGACATCCTGCCTGGCTATAATAAGTGGCCTTTTCAGATTCCGTGTACCCACTCTTTGGCATCTTGGCTAAGGTCATTTACATTGACTCCTGGGAACCTTTTGTATCTCAGGTCTCTGGAACTTCCTAAAGATTCCCCAGTACCTCAACCAGCACTTGAAAATTTGCATTCATTCTCCTAGTCATCTAGGTCTCTATCACGTGGATTCACACATAGGTTTACATGTGAGGATCCCATTTTACTGCTCCTAAGCATATACCTAAAAGATGTTCTACCATAACATAAGAACACATGCTCTACTATGTCATAGCATCATTATTTATAATAGCTAGAAACTTGAAACAATCCAGATGTCCCTGAAACAAAGAATGCATTTAAAATATGTGGTTGGTATTTGCAGTAGAACAATCTTTAGCTATTAAAACCAAGGATAGAAAGGCCAATACCCTGCACACAAATTCTGTGGGGAAGAAAGCTGAACACCCAGGAGGGCAGACAACCTGAGACCGCAGGACAGACTGCCACCTCCGCACACATCTGCCCACATCCCTGCTCCAAGGAGAAACTGCACATTGCCTCTGGACACTGGGATATAAGTAGAGATAGTCTCCAGTACCCGTGTTTCTGGTCTATGCCCAGGAACAAACTGAACCAGCCAAAGAACTCGCTGAACCCAAATTCGGTTGCTGAGAGAGCTGGACCCTCATAAGTGTGGACACTCCTGAGAAGTCAGAGGAGACTACTCTGTGACCACAAACCAGACCCAAGAGGGAATTGCCTAGTATCAACTGTGCCCTCAGGGTGCAAAACTTAGGAGCAATCAAGGGAAGGAACCTTTGATTGCTGTACAGGCCTAGACCAGAAAGAGAGTCTCCAAGAGCACAAACACACCTGAAAGCAGACCACCTGTTCTCAGAAAGAAAACAGGAAAAGAGTTCTATAGGAGGGCTGGCACAGATACCTATAGCAGGGTCAAGTCACTCTCAGAAACAGCAAGACAAGCAAACAGCAGAAACAACCCGATGGATTGAGGCAAGCTCAGGAACCTAAGCAACAGAAACTAAGACAACTTGGCATCATCAAAGCCCAGTTCTCCCACCAAAAATATACTGGATATCCAAACACACCAGAAAAGCAAGATTTAGATTTAAAATCACATTTTTTATAGTGATGGATGAATTTAAGAAAGACATTTAAAAAATCCCTTAAAAATGCAGGAATACACAAGTAAACAAGTAGAAGTTTTAGAGAGGAAACACGAAAATCTTTGAAAGAATTTCAGGAAAACATAAACAAACAGGTGAACAAATTGAAAATGGAAATAGAAACAATAAACAAAGGACAAAGGAAGACAACCCTGGCTATAGAAGACCTAAGGAAGAGACAAGGAGCCATAGATACAAGCATCAGCAACAGAATACAAGAGATAGAAGAGAGAATCTCAGGGGCAGAAGATAACATAGAAAACATAGATACAACTGTCTAAGATAATGTAAAATGCAAAAAGCTCATAGCCCAAAACATACAGGAAATCCAGGACACAATGAGAAGATCAAACCTCAAGATAATAGGTGTAGAAGAAAGTGAAGACTCCCAACTTAAAGGGCCAGTAAATATATTCAACAAAATTATAGAAGAAATCTTCCCTAACCTAAAGAAAGAGATGCCCATAAGCATACAAGAAGCCTACAGAACTCCATATAGATTGGACCAGAAGAGAAATTCCTCCCATCACATAATATTTAAAACACCAAATGCACAAAACAAAGAAAGTATATTAAAAGCAGTAAGGGAAAAGGTCAAGTGACATATAAAGGGAAGACATATGAGAATTACACTATACTTCTCACCAGAGAATATGAAAGTCACAAAGTACTGGACAGATGTCATACAGACGCTAAGAGAACACAAATGCCAGCCCAAATTACTGTATCCAGCAAAACTGTCAATTAATATAAATGGAGAAACCAAGATATTCCATGACAAAAAAAATTACCAAATATCTTTCTACAAATCCAACCCTACAAAGTATAACAGATGGATAACTCCAACACAAGGGGAGAAACTACATTGTATAGAGAGCAAGAATATAATTTCCTTGCAATGAAACCAAAAGAGAGACAAAAACATTAATTCCATGTCTAACAACAAAAATAATAGGAAGCGATAATCCTTATTCCTTAATATCTCTCAACATCAACTGACTCAATTCCCCAATGAAAACACATAGATTAACTGACTGGATATGTAAAGAGGACCCAGCATTTTGCTGCATGCAGGAGGAAACATACCTCAGGACAAAGACAAACACTACCTCAGAATAAATGGCTGAAAAACAACTTTCCAAGCAAAGGACCTGAAGAAACAAGCTGGAGTTGCCATTCTAATATCAACTAAAATTGACTTTCAACCTAAAGTCATTAAAAAAGATAAGGCAGGTTCCTTAATATTCATCAAAGGAAAAATCCACCAAGATGAACTCTCAACCCTAAATATCTATGCTTCAAATGCATGGGCACCTACATTAATTAAAGAAACCTTACTAAAACTCTAAGCGCACTTTGCACCGCAAATAAAATAGTAAGAGATTTCAACACCCACTCTCATCAATGAACAAATCATGGAAACAAAAATTAAACAGAGGCATAGAGTAACTAAGAGAAGTTATGAACCAAATGGATTTAACAGATATTTATAGAACATTCAATCCTAAATCAAAAGGATATACTTTCTTCTTACCACCTCATGGATCCTTCTCAAAAATTGACCATGTAATTAGTCACAAAATAAGCCTCAGTAGATACAGGAAGATAAAAATAATTCCATGCATCCTATCAGATCACCATGCACTAAGAATGGTCTTTAATAACAACAGTAATGAGAGAAAGCCCCCATATAGATGGAAGTTGAACAATGATCACTCAATGACAACTTGGTCAAGTAAGAAATAAAGAAAGAAATTAAAGGCTTCTTAGAATTTAATGAAAATGAAGATACAACATGTCCAAACTTATGGGACACAATGAAAGTGATGTTAAGAGGAAAACTCATAACTCTGAGTGCCTGCAAAAATAAAAAGGAGAGAACATATGTCAGCAGCTTGACAGCACACCTAAAAGCTCTAGAACGAAAAGAAATAAACCCAAGAGGAGTATAAAGCAGGAAATAATCAAACTGTGGGCTGAAATCAACCAAGTAGAAATGAAAAGAACTGTACCAAGAACCAACAAAACCAGGAACTGGTTCTTTGAGAAAATCAACAAGATAGATAAAGCCTTAGTCAGAAAAACCAGAGGTCCTAACCAAAAAGAACCCAGGACCAGATGGGTTTAGTGCAATATTCTATCTGACCCTCATAGAAGACCTCATAGCAATACTGTCCAAACCATTCCACAAAATTGAAACAGACAGAACACTACCAAATTCCTTCTATGAAGCCACAATTACTTTTATACCAAAACCACACAAAGACCCACCAAAGAAAGAGAACTTCAGACCAATTTCCCTTATGAATATCGATGAAAAAAATACTCAATAAAATTCTGGCAAACCAAATCCAAGAGCACATCAAAACAATCATTCACCACGATCAAGTAGGCTTCATCCCATTGATGAATTGATGGTTAAATATACAGAAATTCATCACACATAAAAACTATCATCCATCATGATCAAGTAAGCTTCATCCCAGGGATGCAGGGATGGTTTAATATATGAAAATCCATCAATGTAATCTACTATAAAAACAAACTCAAAGATAAGAACCACATGATCATTTCATTAGATGCTGAGAAAGCACTTGACAAAATTCAACACCCCTTCATGATAAAAGTCCTGGAGGGGTTGGGGATTTAGCTCAGTGGTAGAGCGATTGCCTAGGAAGCGCAAGGCCCTGGGTTCGGTCCCCAGCTCCAGAAAAAAAAAGTCCTGGAAAGATCAGGAATTCAAGGCCCATATCTAAACATAATAAAATCAATATACAGCAAACCAGTAGCTAAAATCAAACTAAATGGCCAGAAACTTGAAGCCATCCTGTTAAAATCAAGGACTAAACAAGCCTGCCCAGTCTCTCTCTATTTATTTAATATAGTACTCAGAATCCTTGCCAGAACATTCAGACAGAGAAATGAGTTCAAATGAACACAAATTGGAAGGGAAGAAATAAAAATATCACTATTTACAAATTATATGATAGTGTACTTAAGTGACCCCAAAAGTTCCACCAGAGAACTACTTAACATGATAAACAACTTCAGCAAAGTGATGGGGTATAAAATTAACTTAAACAAATCAGTAGCTTTCCTCTACTCAAAAGATAATCTGGCTAAGAAAGAAATTAGGGAAATGACACCCTTCACAATAGTCCCAAATAATATAAAACATCTTGGTGTGATTTTAACCAAATAAGTGAAAGATCTGTATGACAAGAACTTCAAGTCTCTAAAGAAATACATTGAGGAAGATCTCAGAAGTTGGAAAGATCTTCCATACTCATGGATTGGCAGGATTAATATTGTAAAGATGGCCATTTTGCCAAAAGCAATCTACAGATTCAACGCAATCCCGATCAAAATTCCTACTCTACTTTTATAGAGATAGAAAAGGCAATTTATAAATTCATTTAAAATAACAAAAAATGAATATAGTGAAACTATACTCAACAACAAAAGAACTTCTGGGGGAATCACAATAGTCATAAAAACTGCATGGTATTAGTACAGGAAGATAGACCAGCGGAACAAAATATAAGACCCAGAAATGAACCCACATACCTATGGCCACTTGATCTTTGACAAAGGAGCTAAAACCATTCAATGGAATAAAGATAGCATTTTCAAGAAATGGTGTTGGTTCAACTGGAGGTCATCATGTAAAAGAATTCAAATTGATCCATTCTTATCATCATGTACAAAGCTTATGTCCAAGTGGATCAAGGACTTCCACATTAAACCAGATACACTCAAACTAATAGAAGGGAAAGTGGGGAAGAGTCTCGAACTTATGGGCACTGGGGAAAATTTCCTGAACAAAACAGCAATGGCTTATGCTCTAAGATCAAGAATCGACAAATGGGATCTCATAAAACTGCAAAGCTTATAAAGCAAAAGACACTGTCTTTAGGACAAAATGGCAACCAACAGATTGGGAAAAGATCTTTAACAATCCTACATCTGATAGAGGGCTAATATCCAAAATATACAAAGAACTCAAGAAGTTAGACTCCAGAGAGCCAAATCTCCCTATTAAAAATGGGGTACAGAGATAAAGAAAACATTCTCAACTGAGGATTATCAAATGACCAAAAAGCACCTAAAGAAATGTTGAACATTCTTAGTCATCAGGGAAATGCAAATCCAATCAACCCTGAGATTCCATTACACACTTGTCAGAATGGCTAAGATCAAAAACTCACGTGACAGCAGACGCTGGCAAGGATGTGGAGAAATAAGAAAACTCCTCCATTGTTGGTGGGATTGCAAACTGGTACAACCACTCTGGAAATCAGTCTGGAGTTTCCTCAGAAAATTGGACATTACACTACCGTAGGACCCAGTTATACTGCCCTTAAGCATATACCCAAAAGATGCTTTAACATACAACAAAGACACGTGCTCCACTGTGTTCACAACAGCCTTATTTATAATAGCCAGAAGCTGGAAAGAACACAGATGCCCTTCAACAGTCGAATGGATTCAAAAAATGTAGTACATCTCTACAATGGAGTACTCCTCAGCTATCAAAAACAATGACTTCATGAAATTCACAGGCAAATGGAATGAACTAGAAAATATCCTGAGGGAGATAGGTAACTCAATCACAGAAAAACACACTTTTATTTATTCATTGGTAAGTGGATATTAGCCATAAACCTCAAATTACCCAAGATGCAATCTACGGACCACAGGAAGCTCAAGAAGAAGGATGGCCAAAATGCAGATGCTCCCACTCCTTCTTAAAGGGGGCAAAATATTCATAGGAGGGGATATAGAAGCAAAGTTTAGAGCAGCGACTCCAGGAATGGCCTTTCAGAGCCTGATACATACGTAGCTTATATGTATACAGCCACCAAAACTATTTAAGATTGATGAAGCTAAAAAGTGGATGCAGAAAGCGACTGGATATAGATCTCTCCTGAGAGATGCATCCAGAGCATGTCCAATACAGAGGTCAATGCTAGCAGAAAACCACCTAACTAAGAATAGGACCCTGGTGAGGGCAATTAAAGGAAGTATTGAAAGAGTTGAAGGAGCTTACAACCCAATAAAAACAACAATGCCAACCAACCAGAGCTTACAGTGACAAACCACTACTGGAAGGCTATACATGGACTGACCCATGGCTCCAACTGCATATGTAGCAGGGACTAGCCCTGTTGGGGCACCAGTGGAAGGGGAAGCTCTTGGTCCTGCCAAGGTTGGACCCCCAGTGCAGGGCAATATGGGGTTGCAGTAAGGGGTATGTATAGGGTGAATATCTGTATGGGGGAGGGAGAGAGGAGGGGATGGGGGCTTTTGGACAGGAAACCTGAAAGGGGGTTAAACTTTGAAATGTAAATAAAGAAATATATAATAAAAATTTAATGAATTGCATTTCTAGTTATTAGTATATCACTTTGGAAAATTTCATAGAGTCAACATGATCTTGTATATATTTGGCAACTGATGAGAAATCAGTGAGAGTACAACGTTAGGAAATGGTGGAGGATCTGATAAGTGGACACAAATTTGTCATTAATTATAAGCTATTCATATTTCATTTAAATTTCTGAATTGAAAGACTGTTGTGATGCTTTTAATCTAGAAGACTACACTTCAATTTAAACATAGTAAATATTCAACACACATGTCCTCATAGTTTAGTTCAACTTCTATTAACATTATAAATATTCACCTGATCCCAATTTTTTCTGATTAAATATATGCATATGTATATATTGAATATGGATATATACATATGACAAATAGCTTAACTATGTTTATACTGTAATGTCAATAGCAAAATGGCCTTACTTATAGATATACCTGTTTATTTAATTCCACGACCTAATGATTCTGTTTCCTATGCACAAAATGATTCCTTCATAATTTTCATATTCAAATATCCCAGCAGTGAAGATTTTATTGTGTATGTATTAATGAGTTATTTTTTTCATATTTTATATTATATCTAAATAATTCCATTAAATGCCTGTCCCTTTATGCACCTCACAATTTGCTCATATTTAATCTGTACAAGTCAGTTTATTTGTGTAGCATATGTTAGCTATGAATTGTACACTATTTAGTTCACGTGGGATATATGCCCCGTCTATCATTCTGAGTATTGAATGTTTCATTCATCATATAAAGAAACATTCATTCTTCCTAGGTAACTACTTTACAGTAGAATGTGAGATCTAATATAGGTGTTGTCTTAGTTAGGGTCTTATTGCTGTGAACAGACACTACGACCAATGTAAGTTTTATAAAGGACAACATTTAATTGGGGCTGGCTTACAGGTTCAGAGGTTCAGTTCATTATCATCAAGGTGGGAGTATGGCAGCACCCAGCCAAGGTGCAGGATGAACTGAGTTCTACATCTTTACCTGAAGGAAGCCAGGAACAGACTGAGCATCTTCAGGCAATCAGGGGTAAGGTCGCCAAGCGCCCCCCCCCCCCGACAGTGACACACTTCCTCCAATAAAGACACACCTTCTAATAGTGCCACTCCCTGAGCCGAGCATATTCAAACCATATTACTAGAATATATGCCAAACAGTACATGTTCCAGTAATATGCCAAATAGCAATATATGCATTTTGTTCATAGTGATCCAACTGTAAATTTCTAAATCTTTGTGTGCTATGTGTTCTATAATTATGCAGGAACATATAACTATAATTATCATTTTTATCTTGGATTTGGCTTTTTTAATATTTAATGCTCACTCACTTGGGGGAGCCCATTGCATTCCATTTGGTTAAAATTCTATACACTGTACATGAGTTATTTCTTACATATTGACTTCGAGAATCTCTCTGTTCATGGTTATAGTTTTATATATCTAATGTATAAACTTTTATGAACAACAGTTCATGTATTTTTAAAAATTATTTATATATATATATAATTTTATCTTCCATATATATGGAATCCTTCATAGTTTTTGATATTCATATATCCTAGCAGTGAATATTTTTATTGCATATGTACTCATGAGTTAAATTTTACAGATTTTGTACCATATCTAAATAATTCCATTAAATGCTTATCCCTTCATGCATTTCATGATTTTCTTATATTAAATCTGTACATGTCAATAATATATATATATATATATATATATATATATATTAAGTAATTTGCCTTGATCTCGAGAGATGGCTTCCTGTGTAATGATTATCATGCCTTTATATTTTTAGTACAAAAAGAACAAAAGATATATGTGCCAATACAAGGCCTCACAGAAGTTACTTTTTATATGTTTGACATGGATAAGGTAATGGAATCTTGTCCTAAATCCATTTTAGTTTGCATAAATAATTTACCAATGATCATATCCTTAACAACAAAATCTGCCTTTGCAGCACGTTTGAGATTTCCATGACCCTGACTGTGTATTAACCCAAATAACTAATGTTTATATAAACTTAAACTAAAATAAATGAAGAATGTAAAAGTCAAAATCAATTGCCATGTTGTGCCTGAAACAATTATTTTGTACTCCCTAAATGAATGTTGCAATGTTACTATGACCCTCATCTAACACTGATGTAATTGTGGGTTTTGTGGGTTTTGCTTTTAAAAACAGTGTATCGCTGAGCTCTTGGTAGTCTGCCAAATCTAAAGGATTCATATACTCTTAATTAGTTTAATCAGCATGGCTGTCTGCTGCAACATTCTTATTTAGGTTTATCACATTTTCACCTCAAAGTGTTATTTTATACTTTTCATATTTATGTCATCAAGCCTTACTTAATTAGGTTCTGGATTTTTTACTGGAAATTTTATTATTTATTTACATTTCGAATGTATTATCCCCATTCCCACTTTTCCATCCATAAACCCCCTAGCCCGCCCCAACCCCTTCTTCTATAATGCAAATGCTCATCTCTTCCCACCCCCACCCTGACATTCCCCTACAATGGGTGGGGTACAGCCTTGGCTGGAACTAGGTCTTCTCCTTCCATTGGTGTCCAACAAGGCCATCCTTTACTACATTTGCAGCTGGAGCCATGGGTCTGTCCATTTGTACTATTTGGATGATGGTTTTGTCTCTGGGAGCTCTGCTTGGTTGGTATTCTTGTTCTTTTGAGATTGCAAATCCCTTCAGTACTTACAATCCTTTCTCAAATTCCTCCAATGGGAATCCAATTCTTAGTTCAGTGGTTGGCTGCAAGCATCCACCTATGTATTTGTCATGCCCTGGCATAGACTCTCAGGAGACAGCTATACCAGGCTCCTTTCAGCATGCACTTCCGACATCAGCAATATTGTCTGGGTTTGGTGACAGAATGTATATGGGCTGGATCCCCAGGTGGGACAATCTCTGGATGGCCTTTCCTTCAATCTCTGCTCCAAACTTTGTCTCTGTATTTCTTCTAATGAATATTTTTGTTCCCTTTTCCAAGGACTGAACAAATCACACTTCGGTCATCCTTGTTCTTGAGCTTCATGTGGTCTGTGGACTATATCTTGGGTTATCTGAGCTCTTGGGCTAATATCCACTTATCAACAAATAACCACAGTATTGTGTGTGTGTGTGTGTGTGTGTGTGTGTGTATCTGTGATTGGGTTACCTCACTCAGGATATTTTCAAGTTCCATCCATTTGCCTATGAATTACATGAAACCATTGTTTTTACTAGCAGAAGAATATTCTGTTATGTAAACGTACCACAACTTCTGTATCCATTCCTCTGTTGAGAGACATCTGGTATCTCTCCTGCTTTGGCAATTATAAATAAGTCTGCTAGAACATAGTGTAACATCTGTACTTGTTGTATGTTGGAGCATCTTTTGGTTATATGCCCAGGAGTGGTATGGCTGGGTCCTCAGATATTACTATGTCCAATTTCTGAGGAACTTCCGGACTGATTTCCAGAGTCGTACCCACTTGAAATACCACCAACAATGAAGAAGTGTTCTTTTTAATCCACATCCTAGCCAGCATCAGTTGTCACTTTATTCTTATCTTAGACTTTCTGACATATATGGGGTAGAATCTCAGGGTTGCTTTTATTTGCAATTTCCTGATGGCTAAGAATGTTTAGCATTTCTTTAGGTGCTTTTCAGCCATTCGATATTCCTCAGTTCAGAATTCTTTGTTTATTTGTTCCTCGTTTTTAATAGAATATTTGATTCTCTGGAGTCTAACTTCTCGAATTCTTTGTATACATTGGATTTTATCCCTTTATCAGATGTAAGATTAGTAAAGATCTTTTCCCAATCTGTTGGTTGCCATTTTGTCTAATGACAGTATACTTTGCCTCACAGAAGCTTTGGAATTTTATGAAACTCTACTTTTCAATTTCTGATCTTAGAGAATAAGCTATTGATGTTCTGTTTAGGAAATTTCCCCCAGTGCTTATCTGTTTGAGATTCTTCCTCAGTTATGCTTCTATTAGTTTGAGTGTATCTGGTTTTATGTGGTGGTCCTTGATCCACTTGGACTTGAGCTTTGGACAAGATGATAAGAATGGATCTATTTGCATTCTACATGCTGACCACCAGTTGAACCAGCACCATTTGTTGAAAATGCTACCTTTTTTTCCCCAGGATGGTTTTAACTCCTTTGTCAAATATGAACTGACCATAGGTGTATGGGTTCATTTCTGGGTCTTCAATTGTCTTCCATGTATCTACTGGCCTACTCATAACATATAGCTTTTATCACTATTGTTCAGAAATACAGCTTGAGGTCAGGGATGGTTATTCCCCCAGAAGTTTTTATTATTGTTGAGGAGAGATTTTGATATCCTGTTTTATTTTTTGTTATTCCAAATGAATTTGCAAATTGCTCTTTCTAACTCTAAGAAGAATTGTGTTGGAATTTTCATGGGGATTTCATCGAATCTGTAGATTGCTTTGGCAAAATGGATACTTTCACAATATTTATCCTGCCAATCCATGAGATGTGAGATATTTCAATCTACTGAGTTCTTCGGTTTCTTTCTTCAGAGACTTGAAGTTCTTGTCATACAGATCTTTCACTTATGTGGTTAGAGTCAAACCGAGGTATTTTATATTATTTGTGACTACTGTGAAGGGTGTCTTTTCCCTAATTTCTTTCTCAGCCTGTTTATCCATTGAGTAGTGGAAGGCTACTGATTTGTTTGAGTTAATTTTATTTTGAACCACATGGTTGAAGTTGTTTATCAGGTTTAGGAGTTCTGTGGTGGAATTTTTTCAGTCACAAGTATACTATCATATCATCCATAGATTGTGATATTTTGACTTCATCCTTTCTAATTTGTATCCCTTTGACCTCTTTTTGTTGTCTCAGTGCTGGGGTTAGGACTTCAAGTACTATATTTAATAGGTAGGTTTAGAGTGGGCCTCCTTGTCTAGTCCCTGATTTTAATGGAATTGCTTCAAGTTTCTCTCTGTTTAGTTTGATGTTGTCTACTGGTTTGCTGTATTTTGCTTTTGCTATTTGTAGGTATGGGCCTTAAATTCCTGATCTTTCCAAGACTTTTAACATGAAGGGGTGTTGAATTTTGTCAAATGCTAAAGGTACGTTTCCCTTTTACAGACTGTGGTCATTAAATTCCTCCTTAAAATTTATTCAAGTGGACCTATTCATAGTATGTAAATTACAAGTTGAAAACAACATAGGTGCACAAGTTTGTTTCTGTTTAAGGACTCTATTCACCACTGATATTTTATTATATCAGTGACTATCGTAATTATTTTCTATTTATTGTATCTAGATTTTACAGGTTTAAGATCAACTCTAGAATGTGTTTTATAATTTTTTATTCTCCTCTGAGCTTGATCCCTTTTGAGAATTGATTAAATTTTAGAGCTTTAAAACATAAATGAAGGCTAAAATTTTGTACACAAAATGTGTGTCATCTTTTACTATTTCTTTGAGATATTATTTTTATTTTTGGGGTGGTTTGCATATTGTATATTTTTCTGTACATGTTTATTCTTTCCTTCTGTTTGGTAGCTAGTTATAAAGTAATAGGCTTGTACATAATTGAGCATCTGCCCTTCCCTCATAAAATTTATCTCATAAAACCATGTAATTAATGGTTACAACTTTGATTACTAACAAAAATATAGGTTATGAATTCATTTCTTTAGGTTTGTATGGAGAATGACACTCAAAAGTGTGCAAGTAAATATCATCTTAATTCTTTTATGTGGATGCAAGTATCTGTATGTATAAAGTTATACATATGAAATGGCACTCATTAGAAGTCAGAAAACAAAATGCAGGGGTGTGCTATCTACCATATGAAATGAAAACATCAAAGTAAGTTAATCAAGGTTTGTAGCCTGGTCATTACCTCATTGAAATTTTACAAAGACTCAAAATGGTTTAAAGACAACTATTTATGCAAAGGTTTCTTATCAAAACAAAACAAAATTCCAAACAAAACTACTATTATTCTATCCCTGATAAAACAAACATAATACAAATGTGCATATCTGTTATGCAAATGTGAATATATCCTTCAAAAAAGCAGACTGGTATAGAGGGATATTTTCCAACCTATATTAATTTTGTACCTATATCAAACTACAGGGTAGAAAAATGATCACTTTGGGTGTTGTCCTCTTTAACTCCATAAGAATGTGCCTTATACTATGGTCTCTCTGATACTTGTCCACTTGTATCCATTGAGAATGTCACATGCAAAATGTTGTCTTTGGCCAATGTCTACTTTTAGACAGCGAGAATATTTTTCTCTGAAATGCAATGAGCGTTACAGCACATTATATACTTCATAGCTATGACCATTTTACTTCAAATCTCATAATTTCCCGTTATTTTGCAATTGAAAAAATCCATTGTCTATATGTGTCACATTTTTATAATCTCTTCATCACTTGATTGGTATCTAGCCTAGTTCTGTTTTCTGGAAATTGGGAATTAAGTCTCAGTGAGAAAATATCTGTATAATCAAAAGAGAGGCTCCAATGAATGTGTGGACAGGTTCAGAAAAGCTGGGGTTTCCATAGTGGCTTTACCAGTTTGCATTTCTACAAATGGTACATAAAGGTTCTTCTTTCAATGCAACAATGCCAACATCTATTGTCATTTCATTTTTTGGATGATATTACTATATTTTGAGTGAGATGACATTGAAATACAGTTTTACTTTGAATGTTCTTAGTGCCTAACACTTAAAATGTCTTTCTTAACCACTGGGTATTTCTTCATTTCTTTTTAATTTATTTTGAGTTATATTTGTATAGATTCTATAGTACAATATTTGTTTGGGTTTATTGTCTTTATGTTGTGGCTTTCTAAGCAATGTATTTTAGATATTAGCCTGCTCTCAGAAGAAAAGTAAGAAAGATTTTACTCCTTTTGTTGTGATGTATTCTTGTTGTTATGTGTTTCTTTTTCATCAATTTATGTCCTAAATTTTTTTTTTATTTCTTTCCACTTACTACTTTTCGGTGTGTTCTGATATTGTTTTGGAAAATCATGTGAAATTTATTTTGTTTTATTTATATGTATATTTGTTTTAATTCTAATGTATATGTGTGTATTCTG
This sequence comes from Rattus norvegicus, assembly GCF_021556685.1. Lineage (NCBI taxonomy): Eukaryota > Metazoa > Chordata > Mammalia > Rodentia > Muridae > Rattus > Rattus norvegicus. The sequence continues at coordinate 91,739,974 of NC_141554.1, forward strand.
TGTGTATGTGCATGTGAGAATAGATACTCATGGAAGATAGAGGAGGTTGTCAGATACCCTGGAACTGAAGTTAGAGTCAGTTGTAACTGCGCAACATAGATGTTGGCAACTAAAGTCTGTTCCTCTACAAAAACACCAAAATTTTTCATTTGAACTCTCTTTCTATGTCCATTGTTTCTAGAAACCGACAAAGTTTATTTTCATGTCATTTTTACATCAAAATGTATTTTGTGTAAACACATAGAACTAGACATTACTCTCTGAGCACTACTATTGATTATGTTTCACAGAATTTGGTATGTTGTTTTCCCATCTTCTTTAATTCCAGATCATTTAAAATTTTCTTCTAGATTTAGTCAATGACCCACTCATGTGTCATAAATTCTTTAATCTCCATAAATATATGGATTGACTGGAGTTTCTTTTGCTATTAAATTTTTAAGCTTTATTCCATCATGCCAGATAGAATACATGGATTTCTTTCATTTGTCATAAATATATTACTATTTGCTGTTGTCCCAATATATCATCTATTTTAGGAAAACTTTCTTATGATGTACCATAAGTAAAATCACTATGGAGATAAAATAATTTATTTCATTCAACAATTTCAGGTTACAATCCATCATCGAGGAAATACATAATCAGTACTTAAGGAATCTGGAACAGACACGGCAAAAGAAGGATTCTTCCAGGCTTGTTCTTACGCACATACTCAAAATACTTTCTTGTACATTCCAATCCCATTGATCTAGACAGGTTGCAGCCTACATTTGTCTATGCCTTCACACATCAAGCATCAATTAAACCAATTGGCTGTAAGCAATATGATTGGTATATTTCTTCAGTTCAGTACTCTATTCCCAGGTGACACTAGGTTGTGTCGAATTGAGAATAAGAATTAACACACTAAAAAAATAGGATGCCACTCCTTCACTTACATCATATAAAGAGGTAGGCACACAGCACTTGATCAACCCTCACTGATTTTTCTTATGAACCTCATCTCTATCCACGAAGAATCAACAGGAATGAAATTGGAAATGTCCCAAAGACATCAGATTGGCTTGATTACCCTCAACATGTTTATTTTCTTATTGAAACTACTTGAAATTGATGCAGTCTCCCTAATAATTTTTATCAATTCTGATTCTCATCCATATGCATAAAGAAAGATACATAGATTTATTGTCGAAAGTGATCTGATAATTAATAAGATTGTAGCCAAATAACCTATGCTCACTTATGTAAAATTACCAAGAATAGTGGGATTATTTCATAAGTCACTGCAACTGAAACTGCCAAACTTACACTGTGAATGTATGCTTTTAAAAAATACATTACAACACTGTATAAGAATTTTGAAACATGTCTGATTATGGAATAGCACAGTCATGAGAGAGTATCATGTAGCCAATCTTGGCCTGAAACTCCTATGTGGAGATAGAAGATCTTGAGGTTTCTTTTCCTTCTGCCTTATCTCTTTAGTACTCAGAATATCTCCTGAGGGAAGGAATTACAGATACTACACTACCCATTCAGTTCTTATTTATAATGATAAACTTCATCTTGAGACCTATTTTTATGTGCTTTTATGTTAACATCAGAACATCCTTATAATTTTCTCCTTTGAAATAAATGTTTCCTTCTTTTATTTTAATTGGGGATACTACTTTGTAAGACTTGTGATAATATTATTATAATTTATTTAGAAATGTTTTATTTTATCTCATTGAAATTATGGGGGTCTTTTGAATATACTGACATCTTTCATTATTACTGCTTTTAAATACAATTTAAATTTGAATCACTTAATTAGAACTCACTGCTTCAAGACTAAAGAGATAGGTAAGTGGCCAAGAGCATCAATTGCTCTTCTGGAGCACCCATATTTGTTTCCAATGATGTATATTAATAATCCCACAATGGTCTGTAAATATAACTGTAAGCAGAATCACATGGGTCTAGTCTTGGGAATGATCTGACATCATGTAAATATATGCTAGCACAGACATGTACATACACACAATATAAAATGTTAAAATAAATCTTTTGAAAACTATTATGTTACTCTCACATTGACCTTCTGCTTTCTAGGATTCATCTTTTATACATGAGTTATAATCTCCATAGTCTAGTATGTCTTCTATATAATTTTGTATATAGTATCATCTTTCTTAGATTTACTTGTACTATATATATATGTATATATAAATATATATATACATATATATATGTATATAAATATATATATACATATATATGTATATATATACATATATATTTTCCTTTTGCCTTTATTTCAGTTTATTATTTCTAAAGAAATTAATTTTTAAAGAAAATGAAACTTTATTTAAAAAATCAAACAAGTTAAAAAAAGTATTTCAGGATTGAAACAGCAAACAGAGTGTTATGTAAATTTCAAGTAATTTATTGGTATAAATGAAACATAGTACTTTTTCAAAAGATAAGGTACCATTTTGGCACTTCAAAGCCCCAGTGAAAATGGCATTTGGTAAAATGTGTACCTATCTTTCTCTATAGTAGTCCTAACTATCACTTGGCCAAATTTGCTTAATTTTAGGCCTCCTTGTGGCTAAGGGATTACTTCTATAAGGCTCTATAAACTCATAGGGCTTAATAATACTGGGATTTCACTTTTATTCTGTGAAGTCTAGGTTTTCCCAAGTCCAATACTTCTCAACAATTCTTATTTTACTGTTTATTCTGAGCAACTCGTATGTGAGTGACAGTGAAACCTCATTGCTCTTCACTGGGATGTGTCACTTTGCTTTGTAAATCAGGTAAGAAAGTTCTTTCCTGGGATAGGGGGTTTATGGATGGGAGACCAGGAAAGTGGATAGCTTTTGAAGTGTAACTAAAAAATTTTGGATTAAAAAGGAAGAAAGAAAGGAAGAAAGAAAGAAAGAAAAGAAAGAAAGAAAGAAAGAAAGAAAGAAAGAAAGAAAGAAAGAAAGAAAGAAAAAGAGAAAGTTGTTTCCCATATATACTGTGATACTGACTGACTTCTTCAGGAGTTTCCAGAATAACTGAATTTGAAGAAATAGACATTCCCAACTTGATAGCCAGAAAATACAAGGAACCTTTAGAAATTAATGGATCTACTCTCCCACCTGTATCTTAAATCTGCTTTGTGCCCTTGGATATAAGACAAAATCAAACAAAATAAATATCTTAGAAGTAAACACTTTCTTTACTCTAAATTACTAGCAGGCTGGAATTTGTTTCACAGCATATGCAAGGTGGAGTGATGATATTTGTGATAAACAATATTTGCCAAAAATTAATTTGAAAGTTAAACTTTAGGTTTTTATTTTTTCAAATCTTAAGATTTCTTTGATCCATTCAGCTTCTCTGACATCTCTCTCTCTCTCTCCCCATCTCCCTCTCCCTCTTCCTGTGTGTGTGTGTGTGTGTGTGTGTGTATTAGAGCCTATATCTGACTATTTTTATTATTATTTTTAGACCTTCATACCTAAGTACTGTATTTATATTATTTCCATCAACTCAAATTTTCCCAAATAAACTTGTGTCTCCCACAACTACATCTCAAATTCATGATATTTTTTTTAAACTTTTGGTACATTTCATCCTCCTCAATTATTTTTGTTCTTTTCTTGGGAACAGGGGTAGGTGGTTGTACATGATCATGAAAGAGCATATAGAAGCTCTAGAAGCTTGTGTGCAGAATGTCATAAATTTCCCTCTACTGCCATTCATATTACATTTTGAGACAGGGTTTATGTCTGACACTGGAATGTGCAATCTGGACTAGATTCACTCCTTGGATATGCCTCCATTGACCACCAATGCTGAAGTTACAGACACATAAGACCTTGTGAAGTTGAGAACAGTTCTTTCAAGTTCTGTAAAGAATTGTGTTGGAATTTTAATGGGCATTTCATTGAATCAATAGATTGCTTTTGGCAAGAAAGCCATTTTCATTATGTTAAACCTACTAATCCATGAGAATGAACAAGATCAAAGACAGCCAAGATTTGGCAGTTAAAGAGGTTGAAAACAGAAAGCTAGTGATAATAGAACAAGAGGGATATGTTCTAGTTCCTGCAAGCCACAGAGATTGACAGGCTAGACCAAGTAGTCCTGGCTTTAGAGTGAAAAATAGGAGGGGCTACTAGGACAATTCATGCTAATCAGGAGGAGGTAAAAAATTAGTGCTGATTAAGAAGAGACCAGCAATGTGTTCTAACACACCCAGGATCACAGTTGAGGAGGCCACAACAACTGCACCAATACCCAGAGTAACTTGGACCCATGGAATCCAGGGACACAGGAACCCACAACCCACCAGTGGCATGGGTTCCTTCCATCTGAACCTGAACCCAGAGCAGACATGAATCACTGTCTCTGTACCCACTCCTACAACAACCAAGGAAACACAAACCCCGGCACAGCCAGTGGCATGGGGTCCATCCAACTGCACCTATATATGAAGTAAACCCAAGACTCTGGCCCCACACCTACTCCAGTAACACCTTGAAAAATCTTGACTTCCAGCAGTACAGACAAAACAGGATATAAAGAGTTTTGTCATACAGGATTTCAGGATCCCAGAGTCAGCTTGAATCCCAGAAACACTGATCTACACAAGATATCAGGATCAAAAGATTCCAGAATCACAGGAACACAGAGACAGCTGGGTTCTGGGGAGCTCTGACACAACTAAGATCACAGAAGGGAGCAGGGACAGGTAGTTCTAGAGATAACCAGATGGGAAGAGGCAAACTCAAGAACATAAGGAACAAAAAACAAGGATATTTGGTATCATCATAACCCAGTTCTGCCACTAAAGCAAGTACTGGATACCCAATCAATCCAGAAAAGAAAGATGTGGATTTAAAATCAAATCTAATGACGAAAATAGAGAACTTTAGGAAAGACATAACTTCTGCAAAGAAATACAGAAAAATTTATAGGTAAATATGCAGAAGACCTTAAAGGAGAAACATAAAAAAAAACACTTAAAAAATTACAAGAAACCATAACCAAACAGGTAAAGGAATTGAACAAAACCATCCAGGATCTAAAAATGGAATTAGAAACAATAACAAAACAAAACAAAACAAACAAAAAAAAACCAAGTGAGATAATTCTGGGATAGAAAATCTAGGAAAGAAATCAGTGTTCAGCAAACATCACCAACAAAATACAAGAGATAGAAAAGAGACTGTCAGGAACAGACGATACCATAGAAAACTTTGACACAAAAGTCAAAAAATGCAAAATGCAAAAAATTCTAATCCAAACCATCCAGAAAATACATGAAAAAAATGAGAGGTCTAAACCTAAGGAAAGTAGGTTTAGAAAAGAGGGAAGATTCCCAACTTAAAGGTCCAGTAAATATCTTCAAAATATTACAGAAGAAAACTTCCCTATCCCAGAAAAAGAGATGCCCAAGAATTTCTCATAAAGAAGCCTACAAAGATTCTTCCAATCACATAATAATTAAAACACCAAATGCACAAAACAAAGAAAGAATATTAAAAGCAGTAAGGGAAAAAAGGTCAAGTAGCATATAAAGGCAAACCTAACAGTATTATACTATACTTATCAACAGAAACTTTTAAAGCCAGGAGAACCTGGTCAGATGTCATACATATCCTAAAGAGAGCACAAATGCCAGCCCAGACTACTATACACAGCAAAAACTCTCAATTAGCATAGATGGTGAAATCAAGATATTACACACACACACACACACACACACACACACACACAAATGTACATGGTATCTTTCAACAAATCCAGCCCTACAAAGGATCATAGAGGTAAAACTCCAACTCAAGCAGGAAAACTACATCCTGCAAAAAGCATGAAAGTAATCTGCTTTCAACAAACACAAAAGAAGATAGCCACACAAATAAAATTCACATCTACAACAAAAATACAAGGAAGAAAAAATCCATTTCCTTAATATCTCTTACCATCAATGGACTCAATACCCCAATAAAAATACATACATTCACAAACTAGATATGTAAACAGGACCTAACACTGTGCAGCATAGAGAAAACATGTCTCAGTTACAATGACAGACACTATCTAGGAGTAAAAGGCTGGAAAAAAATTTCTAAGCAAATGGTCCTAAAAAAAAGCTGGAATACCCATTTGAATATCGAATAAAATTGACTTTCAACCAAAATTTATCAAAAAAAAAAAAACTGAGGAAGAGCACTTGATACTTATCAAAAAAAAAAAAAAAAACAATCTATCAAGACGAACTATCCTTTTGGAACATCTATTCTCTAAATGCAGGAGCACCAAACTCCATAAAAGAAACTTTACTAAAGTACAAAGTACACATTTCTCCTCACACAATAATAATGGGAGATTTCAACACCCCTCAGCAATGCACATATCATGGGAACAGAAACTAAACAGAGATACAATGAAACTCACAGAAGATATGAACCAAATGGATTTAAAAGATATGTATAGAAAATTCTATCCTGAAACAAAAGACTATATCTTATTCTTAGCACCTCATGGTACGTTCTTCAAAACTGACCATATAATTTGTGACAAAACATGCATCAACAGATACAAGAAGATTGGGCTAATCCCATGCATCCTGTCATATCACCATGGACTAAGGCTGGTCTTCAAAAACAACAGAAAGCCCACAAACAGATGGAAGTTGAACAGAGCTCTACTCAATGATAACATGGTTGAGGAAGAAAAAAAATATTAAAGCCTTTTAGAAATTAATGAAAAAGAAGGCTGAAAATATCCAAACTTATGGGAATCAATGAAAGCAGTGCTAAGGGGGAAACTCAAGTCTCTGAGTGCCTCCAAAAAGAAACTGGAAAGAAAATACATCAATAAATTAACAGGACACCTGAAAGCTCTAGAACAACAATAAGCAAATATACCCAAGAGGAGGAAATGGCAGTAAATGATCAAACTCAGGGCTGAAATCAACCAATTAAAAGCAAAGACAACTATACGAAGAATCAACAAAACCAGGAGCTGATTCTTTGAGAAAATCAACAAGACAGATAAATCTTTAGCCAGCCTAACCAGAGGGCACGGAGAGAGTATCAAAATTAACAAAATCAAAAATGAAAAGGAAGACAAAACAACAGAAACTGAGAAAATTGTAAAAAAAAAGAAAAAAAATCAGATGCTACTAGAAAACACTACACTCAACAAAACTGGAAAATGTGGATGAAATGGACAATTTTGTAGACAGATACTACGTATCAAAGTTAAATCAGGATCAGATAAAACATCTAAACGATCCCATAACTTCTAAATGATTAGAAGCAGTTATTAAAAGTTTTCCAACTAAAAGTCAAAAAAAAAAAAAAACCAATATAAAAACCCCAGGACCAAATGGATTTAGTGCAGAATTCTTCAAAACCTTCATTGAAGACCTAATACCAATACTCTCCACATTATTCCACCTAATAGAAGCAGAAGGAACACAACACAATCCCTTCTATGAAGCCACAATTACGTGTATACCTAAACCACACAAAACCTAATAAAGAAAGAGAACTTCAGACCAATTTCCCTTATGAATACTCAAGAAAATTATTTCAAATGGAATCCAAGAACACATCAAAATGATCATCCATCATGATCAAGTAGGTTCCATCCCAGGGATCCAGGGATGGTAAAATATATGGAAATCCATCAATGTAATTCACTATATAAATAAACTCAAAGAAAAAAAAACACATGGTCATCACATTAGATGCTTAGAAAGCATTTAAAAAAATTCACAACTCCTTCTTGTTAAAAGTCTTGGAAAGATCAGGAATTCAAGTCCAATAACTAGACATAGTAAAAGCAATACATAGCCAACTAGTAGCCAACATCAAACTCAATGGAAAAAAAAAAGGAAGCAATCCCACTATAATTAGGGACTAGATATGGCTGCTCACTCTCTCCCTTCCTAGTCAATATAGTACTCAAATTCATAGCCAGAGTGTTTAGACAACAAAAGGAGGTCAAATGGATACAAATTGGAAAGGAAGAATTCAAAACATCACTATTTTCAGATGATATATTAGTATACTAAAATGACCCAAAAAATTCTACCAGAGAAAGCCTAAACCTAATAAACAACTTCAACAAAGTGGCTAGATATAAAATTAATTCAATCAAATCAGTGGCCTTCTTCTACTCCAATGATAAACAAGCAGAGAAAGAAATTAGGGAAACAACATCATTCATAATAGTTAAAAATAATATAAAACACCTTGTTTTGACTCTAACCAAGCAAGTGTAAAATCGGTATGACAAAACTTCAAGTATCTGAAGAGAGAAATCAATGATCTCAGAGATCCCCCATGTTCATGGATTGGTAGGATTAATATAGTAAAAATTGTCATCTCTCTGAAATCTAGCTACAGATTCAGTATAATCCCCATCAAAATTCCAACTCATTCTTCAAGGACCTATAAAGGGCCATTTGCAAATTCATAGCTAAAGTATTCTCAGTAATAAAAAATCTTACTAGAAATCACTGTGCTTGACCTAAAGCTGTATTACAAAGCAACAGTGATAAAAAAAAAAAAAACCTTTATGTCATTTGTATAGAGACAAGCATGTAGAGGAGTAGAATAGAACCGAAGACCCAGAAATGAACCTACACACTTATGGTCAATTCAGTTTTGACAAAGGAGCTAAATCCACCCGATGGGGAAAAGGGGCTTTTCAAAAAATAGTGCTGGTTCAACTTGTGGTCAGCATGTAGAAGAATGTAAATTGTTTTATAATTATCTATATGTATAAAGCTCAAGTCCAAGTGTATCAAGGACCTCCACAGAAAACTAAATACTGTGAAACTAATAGAAGAGGAAGTGAAGAGGAGCCTTGAACACATGAGCAGAGGGGAAATTTTTCGGAATGGAATACCAATGGCTTATTTTCTAAGATGGAGAATCAACAAATGTCCCAAGTGGAATAACCCATTCACAAAAGAACACACATGGTATACACTCAATGATAAGTGGACATTAGCCAAAAATCTTGGAATACCCTAAATTAAATTTACAGACGACATGAAGCTCAAAAAGGAGGAATACCAACATGTAGATGCTTCAGTCCTTCTTAGATGGGGGAACAAAATACTCACAGAAGGAAATACTGAGACAAAATTCATAGCAGAGACTGAAGGAACGTCTGTCCATTGACTGCCCCACCCGGTGAGCGATCCCATATAGAGTCACCAAACCAAGTCACTATTTCTTATGCCAAGAAGTCTATGCTGACAGGATCCTGATATAGATGTCTCCTGAGAGGCTCTGCCAGAGCCTGAGAAATACAGAGTTGGATGCTTACAGCCAACCATTGGACTGAGAATTTGATTCCCATTGGAGGAGTTAGAGAAATGTTAGAAGGATGTAAAGGATTTTGCAATCCCATAGTAAGAAAACCATTATCAACCAACCATATACCCCTGACCTCCCAGGGACTAAACTACCAACAAAAGAGTAGAAATGAAGTGACCCATGGTTTCAGAAACATATGTAGTAGAGGATGGCCTTTTTAGGCATCACTGGGCAAAGAGGCCCTTTGTCCTGTGAAGGCTGGAAGCCCCAGTGTAATGTAATGCTAGGACAAAGAGGTGGGTGGGGTTGGTTAGAGAACCATCATAGAAACAGGGGGATGGTGGATAGAATTGGGGTTTGCAGAGGGCAAATAAGGAAAGGGGATAACATTTGCAAAGTAAATAAAGTAAATATCCAACAAAATAAAAGGATACAGAAAAGAAGAGACCAGCATAACTGGGGTGAAAACTTCTGGGAAGTGTATTCTGAGAGAACAAAGAAGATGTACCTTTGGCTTCAGTTGGAGTTGATAATGTGTTACCAAGGTAGTACTTGTTTTGAAGATATGAATGGGTCATGGAAAGAAGTTGAGGCTTGATACTATGAGGAGCTAAGGAAGGCCATTTGTGAAGTTGTGGCCTCAGTTGAAGTTTATGCTCAAAGACTGAAAGTGTCATGCAAAGAAGTTGAGGCTTGTCAGTATGTAGAGTCTGAGGGGCTATTGGTGAAGCCTTCTTGCAGCACAAAACCCCATGGTATTGGAGATGTCAGTAATGTGGGATGATAGCCAGGAACAGCAGTGGCAGTGATGTGGATCAACCTAAGCTTAGATTGCTACAGAGGGCATAGCTGGAGAAGTGATGCCAGCTCTTTGTAGGAATCCAGAAGATCATATGTAGATACTACATATTGAAACAAGAAGCTGTAACATTGAAGTTGCTTAGGAGACTCTAAGATGCTCAAGATGCTAAAACAGTAGACTATCTGTTGAAGAAGCTTCTAACAGGGAGTGGAAACAGCCTAGGAGAAAGAAATGTGTTGTAGTAAAGAGGAAAAAGGAGTTGTTAGTATGAAGACCACTTTGTCATCAGACATGGAGATTCAGAATTTGGAAATTGTCTGTCTAATTTCCCTGTTTTGCTTTAGGGATTATGGTTAGTTGATTGAATGAATCTCAGAAGGGACCTTGAGCTTTGGATTTTTAACATCATTGAGAATGGTATAGACTATGGAGACTTTGAAAGTTGGACTAGATAAATTTTGTTATACTATGGGTAGGTATGGCCCCAATAGACTCATGTGCTTGAACCAAACTATGGGGGCCAGGGAGTAGAATGTGATGATTTGTATAAGCTTGGTCCAGGGAGTAGCATTATTAGGAGTTATAGACTTATTAGAATAGGTATGTCACTGTGAGCATGGGATTTAGTACCCTAGTCCTAGCTGCCTGGAAGAGATTTTTCTTCTAGAGTTCTTCAAATGAAGATGTACAATTCTCAGCCCCTCTTGTACCGTGCCTACCTGGATGCTCCCTTGCTCCAACCTTGATGAAATTAACTGAACCCCTGAACTTGTAAGCCAGCCACAGTTAAATGTCTTTTATCATAAAGGGGTGATAGATTTTCTCATAAAGGTTTTTTGTTTGTTTTTGTTTTATTTCGTTTTGTTTGGAATTTAATGAGAAGATCGTGCTTTATGAAAAAAAATTTCGACTTTTAAATGACTGCTTCTTTTTTTGTTGATGTTATAAAACTATTTTGTTTACCTAGTTCCTCAGTGGTCCTTGTTATGTCTGACTTTTCATTTCAATTCTTTTTAATTTAGGTACAGTCTGTGCTGTTTTAGTTAGTGTGGCTAAGGGTTAGTCCATATTGTTGAATTTCTCAAAGAACCAATTCTTCGTTCCATTGATCCTCTCTCTCTCTCTCTCTCCTAATTGATTCGTTTCAGCCCTGAGTTTGATTGTTTCCTGACATCTATTGTTCTTCAACATTTTTGCTACCATGTTTTTTTAACTAGAACATTCAGATGTACTTTTAATTCATTAGTATAAGAATTCTCAAATTTCTTTCTGAGGCCATTTAGTGCTGTGAACTTTCCTCCTAGAATTGCTTTCATGATGTCCCATCAGTTTGAGTATGTAGTGCCGTTATTGTCATTGAATTCTAGAAAGACTTAATTTATTTGTTTCTTTCCTGACCCACTATCACTGAGCAGAGAGTTGTTCAATTGCCATGGATATGTCTGCTTTGTTTTGCTTCTGTTGTTGTTCAAGTCCAGCTTTAATCCATGGTGACCTGATAAGATGCATGGCGTAATTTTAAATTTCTTACATCTTCTGAGGCTTGCATTGTGATTGATTATATAGTCAATTTTGGAAAAGATTCTGTGAAGTGCAGAGAAGAAAATCCATGTTTTGTGTTTGGGTGAAATATTTGATATAGTTCTGTTAGCTCCACTTGAATCATTATATTTCTGTTCAGTTTTTTTGGGGGGTGACCTGTCCTGTATTGAGTCTCGTTAGTTGAAGTCTCTCACTATTAGTGTGTAGGATTAAGCATGTGGTGTAAACTTTAGTAGTGTTTCCTTTTGAAATGTGGATGCCCTTGCATTTGGTGCAAAGACATATATAATTAAGATATAGTATTGGTAAATATTTTTTGATTGTGTGTGAAGTGTCCTTCCATGTGTCTTTTGATGGCTGTCTGTTGGAAATCTACTTTACTAGACATTAGAATGGCTATTACAGCTTTTTTTATTCTTTAATTTGGATTTTTTAATTTACATTTGAAATGTTATTCCCTTTCCCAGTTTCCTGGACATAAACCCCCATTCCATCCCCCCTTCTTCAAAAAGGGTGTTCCCCCCCATCCAACTCCCCCTTCCCCCTCCCATCCCCAGACATTCTCCTACACTGGGGGTCCAACCTTGGCAGGACCATGGGCTTCTCCTTCCATTGGTACCCAGCAAGGCCATCCTTTGCTATATATGCAGTTGGAGCCATGGGTCAGATGATGTATATTTTTTGGGTAGTGATTTAGTCCCTGGGAGCTCTGGTTGGTTGTCATTGTTGTTTTTGTGTGGTTGCAAGCCCTTTCAACTCTTTCAATCCTTTCTCTAATTCCTCCAACAAGGATCTCACTCTCAGTTCAATGGTTTGCTGCTAGAATTTGCCTTTCTAGTTGAAATGCTCTGGCTCTGTCTCTCAGGAGGCATATATATCTACTCTTTTCACTTTTTATCTTTTTTAATATTTTTTCCAGTCCAGTCATTATCTGCCTCCTGTTCTGTCCGCTGACAGTTCCTATGCACTTCTTATATTCATCAATGTTATCTAGTTTTAGTGGATATATATATATATATATATATATATATATATTATATATATACCACATGTGGTGCAGACTCTGAATCCATTCCTTCAGTCTCTGCTCTAAACTTTGCCTCCATATCCCCTCCTATGAATATTTAATGACTGCCTTTGTTGCTCAGTTGTGTTTCTTGTGTACAGCAGAATGAATCAAGTCTGTTCGCCTGTTTCTTTTTTACTAGGGAATTGAGTCCATTGATCTTGAGAGATATTAATGACCAATGATTGTTACTTCCTATCATTTTTATATTGATAGTGTATCTCTCTCTCTCTCTCTCTCTCTCTCTCTCTCTCTCTCTCTCTCTCTCTGTGTGTGTGTGTGTGTGTGCGTGTGTGTTTTATTGGATTTGACAGTGTGAAAATATTTCTTGTGTTTTCTTGACTTTCATTAACCTCACTGGGTTGTAGTCATCTTGCTAGTATTCTATGTATTGCTGGGTTAGTGGTAAGATATTATTTAAATTCAATTGTGTTATGGAATTGGTTTCTATGTGTATGGTAATTGAAATTTTGCTGGATGGAGTAGTCTAGGCTCAAATCTTTGCTTTCTTAGGGTTTGCAATACTTCTGTCCAGGCCCTTGTAGCTTTTAGATTCTCAGTTGAGAAATAGTGTGTAATTCTCATAGGTCTGCCTTTACATATTATTTGGCCATTTCCCCAGGCATCTTTTAAAATTCTTTCTTTTGTCTGTATAAATAGTGTTTTTATTCTTATATAGCATAAGGATTTTCTTTTTTGGCCCAATTCGTTTGGTGTTCTGTAAAATTTTTGTATATTTATAGGCATTTTTTACTTTAGTTTGGTGAAATTTAGTTTTATGATATTGTGGAAGCTGTTTTCTTCTCCATTGTGCTGGTAATCTTCTTCTATTCCTATTATTCTTAGGTTTATTCTATCATAATGTCCCAAATTTCCTAAATGTTTTGTTTTATGAACTTTTTAGATTTGAAATTTTTATAACAAATATGTTGATTTCTTCTATCATCTTCTGTACCTGAAATTCTTTCTTCCATCTCCTGTATTTTGTTGGTGATGCTTAAGTCTGTAGCTCTTTGCTTTTCTACATTTTCCATTTCCAGGGTTCCCAGAGTTCCTGTTTTCTTTATTGTTTTTGTTTCCCTTTCAGGACTTCGACTGTTTTACTCATATCCTTCGCCTCTTTGATTGTATTTTCCTGTATTTCTTTATATTCATTTGCTTCTTTTAGTGCCTTTAAGTATTTGAATATATTTTTCTATATTTCTTTAGTAGATTTATTCATGTACTCTTTAAAGGCCTCTATATTCTTTATTAGATTGAATATAAGGACCTCTTCCTGTGCTTCAGTTTCATTAGGGTAGCAAGTATTTATTATCACAGGATAGCTTGGCTCTGGTAGTGTCATATTGCTATGGGCCTCACTTATTTTGTTCTTATGTTGTCCATTAGGCATCTGTGTTTGTTTTGTGTTGGCTGAATGATCCTGATGACAGCAGGACTTCTTGGAATGGTAAAGGTCAGACAAAGTACTTCAGGTTACCTTGCTCTGCGGGCTTTACCTCAGGCAGATCCCACTGACAAGGGATTATTGAACCAGAGACCCAGCTTTTTAGCCTTGATACTCCCCACCCAAGATTTCCATGTTGGAGCAGGGCTTATTGGTGTTCCACAGGGTTCCTCTGAACTGAAGAACAACTGCAGAGCAAAACAGTACATCCCAAAAGTCTGCACACAACTCATCTCTGCACTGTGTATCCCATGGCAACTGACTATGATCTTGGGCTGACAAGACTGGGAAAGAATTTGTTGGACCAGGTGCGAAGTTGATTATCCTTGGAACTTCCAAATTTTTCAACAGGAAGCAGGATGTTCTTTTGTCCTGTCTAGGATTATATGTGATTTGAATCACTTTTGTTTTAATTTCCAATAATACTTTAAATTAATGTTTTTAGAAAATTCAAGACAATCTATTTCTATTATAATTCCTTCAAATAAGACCAATATATGTATAAAAATGGAAGTTTAATTTAATTAATTCATTTTTATATTGATATTGTTCATCTTACCTGCATATATTACTTTTTATAATTCCTTTTATATAGTTATCTCCATTTTGAATTGCATTCATTTTATATTATTGTCCCAAAAAATATTAGTTAAGTCTTCTTCTGCTAGAGGTTAAATTATGAATTATGAAGCTTAATGATATTTTGTAACTTTAGTTTTCCTTCTTTGTCCTCTGTTTGACTATCAAAATAAAGTGTACTTCAATTATATGTATTTTATCTCTTTCTGTATCATCAGCTGAAAGCCTAGTGCTTTGGGGAATGATTTCATGTTAGCCTAAATGACACATTTCATATTCTCAGAATTGTGTGGACTCTGAAACTTATGAATATACCCCTCTTGTGGCTAATTGATGTTAAGATTCTCAGTGTTATTGAATACAAACACACACACACACACACACACACACACACACACACACACACATTCCTTTGTATTTGTATACGGGCATGAAGGAATAATTTTAGAGATATTTTTGTCCTTTATATTCCTTAATTTGCAAAATTGCATATAAAATTGACACTTTCCTGACCATCTTAAATTTTTTCCTTGATCACTCCTATCACTTATACAGGTTTTAATACTCATTATTTCCTTCCATATCCTTATGTAACCAGTGTCTTTTTCTGGCCTCAATCTACTCAGTCCATCTTTTTTTTTCTTCTCATTTTTATTAACTTGAGAATTTCTTATTTACATTTCGATTGTTATTCCCCTCCCCGGATTCTGGGCCAACATCTCCCTAGCCCCCCTCCCCTTCTCTATGGGTGTTCCCCTCCCCATCCTCCCTCCATTACCGTCCTCTCCCCAACAATCACATTCACTGGGGGTTCAGTCTTGACAGGACCAAGGGCTTCCCCTTCCACTGGTGCTCTTACTAGGCTATTCATTGCTACCTAAGCAGTTGGAGCCCAGGGTCATTCCATGTATAGTCTTTGGGCAGTGGCTTAGTCCCTGGAAGCTCTGGGTTTTTTGGCATTTTTGTTCATATGGGGTCTCGAACCCCTTCAAGCTCTTTCAGTCCTTTCTAAGATTCCTTCAATGGGGGTCCCGTTCTCAGTTCAGTGGTTTAATGATGGCATTCATCTATGTATTAGCTATATTCTGGCTGTGTCTCTCAGGACAGATCAACATCTGGTTCCTGTTGGCCTGCACTTCTTTGCTTCATCCATCTTACCTAGTTTGGTGGCTGTATATGTATGGGACACATGTGGGGCAGGCTCTGAATGGGTGTTCTTTCTGCCTCTGTTCTAAACTTTGCCTCCCTACTCAGTCCATTTTGCTGTACATTGAGGTCACTGTGGTGATAAACAGTGCATAGTGTTGAGGTCAAGCAGAGTTTGTTACAAATTAATGTGAGACATTCTTGATTGTAAGGGTAGACACTGATCAAACAGGTCAATACTTTGATTTACATTTAAAACAAAATGTAACTAAGCAAATAAACCAATATGCCCATGGTTGTACATTGTGTCTTAAATTTACTAGTATAAAGAACATTTCTGAAGGTATCATATATATTTAGATGACTGACAATTCCATTTTGATGACAACTCTTTGTTCTTTAATAGAATGGCTCTGGTTGGATAATAATCTTAAAATCTTCATGCTTGTTTAGAAAGTGCAGTTTATATCTCAGGCCAGAGATCCAACCCATGCTACACTTTTGAATAAATTCATGTAACAATATTATAGATTAAAAAAGAATAAAGAAAGAAAAGCTAAAAGAAAATTCATAAAAATAACCATGCTTTACAGCAGAAAATACACTGCTCTCAGTGGGTAGCCTTGTTGCATCCATCTCCCTCCATTTATTTTCTACCATTTGTGACCCGTCCAGCGGGTTCAGTTATTCAGGGTCCCGAAGAGGCGCTATCTGAGGCCAAGGGGGGGGGGGAGAAAAGAAGGAGACCAAGCAGGGTTGTGTTGTCAAGGTCTCCTTTATTGAGAGGAATGTACAGCATTTAAAGCTCTGAGGCAGGAATTGAAGCTTAGGGTGGAGGAGTATTGGGAAGTGCCCAAGGATATAAGGTAAATCACTAAACTGCAAGATATCCTCCTTAAAGAAAGAGGCAACAGTCTTCTGGGGACATGTTCTTTGAAAAGGTCGAACCCTTCTCAGGAATCTGCTCAGGGAAATCTGGTGTTTGCTCAGGCTGAAACATCCTGTGATTGCTCCCGGAATCTTCCTGGAAGAGGCTTTTGTCCAACAATCTCATAATCTTACAGCAGCCACCTTAGGGGTGAGCATCTGTGGCCATACAGCCCAGAGTCATGTAGCCACCTTGAGCTATGCAGTCACAAAGTGGCCAGGCCCAAATCCAATATGGCTCCCTACACATTTGTAATATGGAACTCTTTAGACTCGTCTGTCTTTTACCCTAGAAACAATCTCATTTTGTTAGTGTTTATGATTCTCAAAGAAAAACATAAAATTGGACACATGACTATGATATGTTAAAAACATACACAGACAGTTTTATATATTTTCACAATGTAGGAATTCATTGAATAGAAATAGATTGTTGACATATGGCTGCTTTAATCCAGCAATTTCCCAAAAATTTTGATTTTTTTCAATATCTGTTTCTGAGTTTGAACATAAATTCTTCTTTGTTTCTGATGCATCAGAATTGTTTATTGACCTCCATAAGAGGACAGATTGCCAGGTTCTATGGTGGCATTTCTTTTTTTTTCAAACAATGCTGTGGGATTGAAGAACACATATACCCACAGCTTTACAGGAGGTATTGCCATGTGTTTCAGAGAATCCCTGCTCTATTCGGCAGTGGAGAAAATTTAGAAGATAAATTCTTCTATTCCAACTTTTATACATTATTTCACCTGTCAAACCATATATTATGCTTTATGTAGTAAACTAAACCATTTCTGTGCATCTAGGTCTCTGTGTATCTCTTTCCCTCCCTTCATGCCTTTGTCAATGTTCTTTCTCTCTCTCTCTCTCTCTCTCTCTCTCTCTCTCTCTGTGTGTGTGTGTGTGTGTGTGTGTGTGTGTGTGTGTGTGTGTATTTTAAAATGTATTTAAAAGATTAAGAGTTCATAACAAGTTAGAGAGATAACAATTTACAGAGTGGTTTCTATCACAGAAGCTGGGAGCAAAACCAGTTGATAAATCTACAACACAACTCCTGCACCTTTGTTTCAAGGAACATTGAAAAAAAAGGGAAAGAAAAATTGTAAGATCCAGGGACCAGGGAATCTGATATTAAACTGTATCTCTTAAAATGCAAGGGATACTTCATTCATGTTACTTCAACAATATTACTGATAAAACAATATTTGTAAAAGGACAACACCAATAAAGCATGCTCAAATGGAATGGAGAAATTCCATGAGGATACCTCCCTCCCAGAGAGCAGGAGTATTATTTTTCCTGATGCACAAGCTCCACCCCCAATTGAACTTCTAATTCCAATTGTTCAGCCATGAATTCATGAACATATAAGTAACACTAAATAGATTAAAGAATGTTGTATTTATATATACACACACACTCATAAACAAAACAAAAAACAACAACAACAACAAAACACCTGAATTCAATGCAGAAGTCAAATGACCCCAACCTAGTGGACACATCTGAAGCACAGATTCTGAATTCAAGAATCAGGGAACATGATGAGGAGGGGAGTGGAATAATTGTAAAGACCAGAATACAATAAAGATTTCTTTGAGACTGTATCTTCTAGCACTAGCTACATAAACAAGACCTTATCATTGTCAAAATCAATAGGCATGCTATCGATAAGGAAAAAAGCACATTTTACTTAAACCCAAACTTAAACAAAGGACTACAGGCAAGCAGTAAATGCAGTAAGTGGGAGAATTAGCTCCTCCAGGAATGAATCCCCTAATTAGATTCCTAATGAAAAAGTATTAGTCATAAAACCATACATACATAATAACAAAAACGAAAACATATGCAGCATTTTCAATTGATATATTTGACCACATATATAATTTATAAATTGGCCACAATGTCACTAAAGTTTGGTAGGTATTACTGACGGCATATTACTTTATTGCATGCTATATAGATATCCATTATATTGGTGTCATTACTTTTAAACTTTTATTTTATGGCTACTGAACAACTTTAAAATTCATGTCTATTATTTTTCTTTCATTTCTGATACTGTGCTTGTATATCAGTTTGAGTGTATGAGGGGAAATAAAAGATTTGGGGACAGGATACATGTGAGAGGATGGAAGGAAGAAAGGGAAAGATGGAAGTTATATAATTATTTAAATTAAAATGTTTTTAAAATGAGTTTATTTCTGAGTAGTGTATAAGAAACCCAACTGAATTGAGAATAGGACCCCCATTGAAGGAATCAGAGAAAGAACTGGAAGAGCTTGAAGGGGCTCGAGACCCCATATGTACAACAATGCCAAGCAACCAGAGCTTCCAGGGACTAAGCCACTACCTAAAGACTATACATGGACTGACCCTGGACTCTGACCTCATAGGTAGCAATGAATATCCTAGTGAGAGCACCAGTGGAAGGGGAAGCCCTGGGTCCTGCTAAGACTGAACCCCCAGTGAACGTGATTGTTGGGGGGAGGGCGGCAATGGGGGGAGGGTGGGGAGGGGACCACCCATAAAGAAGGGGAGGGATTAGGGGGATGTTTGCCCGGAAACCGGGAAAGGGAATAACACTCGAAATGTATATAAGAAATACTCAAGTTAATAAAAAAAAAAAAAAAAGAGAGAAAAGAAACGGAACTGATTCTATTTGTTTTTATGTCCATTATATTACTAATACTACTTTGTTTTTATTTTTTCTGACTTCTTTTTCCTGCTACAATATTTATTTCCTATCATTGCATTAAGCTATGCACCTTTGTGCCATATGATGCTTTCATCCTTTTTCCTGTTTTTCAATAATACATTCCTGGGCAATTATTCCTTTTGCTCATTTACCTGCCTGGTTGCCAGCTATTTTTTGGTAAAATCGGGACCTTTATTCTTCTGTCACTTTTTTTAGGAATTTGGTTGTTTGTTCCTGTTTTATTTTTTATGTATTTTCATTTTTTTCTTTTTCATTTTACATTTTTTAACACAGGCTTCCACTGTGTATCAATGACTGTCCTAAAACTCACTGTATAGCAAGGCTGCCTTAAGATTAGATACCCTGTGAAATGTATCTTGAATATTCTGAGTTTTGGGGCTAATATCCACTTATCAGTGAGTGCATACAATGTGTGTTCTTTTGTGACTGGGTTACCTTACTTAGGCTGATATTTTTCTATTTCTATCCATTTGATTATTTCCTGAAGTCATTGTTTACAATAGTGGTATAGTGTGGATGCTTCAGTCCTTCCTATAGGGGAGAACAAAATACTCAGAAGAGGAAATATGGAGATGAAATGTGGAACAAAGACTAAAGGAGAGTCCATCCAGAGACTCTCCCACCTTGGGATCCATCCTATATACAGACAACAAACCCGGACACTATTCTAGATGACAGGAAGTCTATGCTTACAGGATCCTTATATAGCTGCCATCTGAGAGGTTTTCCCAGAGTCTGACAAACACAGAGGTGGATGCTAACAGACAACCATTGGATTGAGAACAGGGTCCCCAATGGAGGAATTAGAGGAAGGACTGAAGGAGCTGAAGGGATTTGTAACCCCATAGGAAGAACAAAAATATCAACAAACCATATCCTCCAGAGCTCACAGGGACTAAACCACAAACCAAAGAATACACTTGGAGAGACCCATGACTCCTGTAGCAAGGATGGTCTTTTTTTTTTTCTTCTTTATTATTTCTTTTATTTTATTTTTTTATTAACTTGAGTATTTCTTATATACATTTCGAGTGTTATTCCCTTTCCCGGTTTCCGGGCAAACATCCCCCTCCCCCCTCCCCTTCCTTATGGGTGTCCCCCTCCCAACCCTCCCCCCATTGCCGCCCTGCCCCCATAGACTAGTTCACTGGGGGTTCAGTCTTAGCAGGACCCAGGGCTTCCCCTTCCACTGGTGCTCTTACTAGGATATTCATTGCTACCTATGGGGTCAGAGTCCAGGGTCAGTCCATGTATAGTCTTTAGGTAGTGGCTTAGTCCCTGGAAGCTCTGGTTGCTTGGCATTGTTGTACTTTTGGGGTCTCGAGCCCCTTCAAGCTCTTCCAGTTCTTTCTCTGATTCCTTCAATAGGGGACCTATTCTCAGTTCAGTGGTTTGCTGCTGGCATTCGCCTCTGTATTTGCTGTATTCTGGCTGTGTCTCTCAGGAGCAATCTACATCCGGCTCCTGTCGGTCTGCACTTCTTTGCTTCATCCATCTTGTCTAATTGGGTGGCTGTATATGTATGGGCCACATGTGGGGCAGGCTCTGAATGGGTGTTCCTTCAGTCTCTGTTTTAATCTTTGCCTCTCCCTTCCCTGCCAAGGGTATTCTTTTTCCTCATTTAAAGAAGGAGTGAAGCATTCACATTTTGATCATCCGTCTTGAGTTTCGTTTGTTCTAGGGATCTAGGGTAATTCAAGCATTTGGGCTAATAGCCACTTATCAATGAGTGCATACCATGTATGTCTTTCTGTGATTGGGTTAGCTCACTCAGGATGATATTTTCCAGTTCCAACCATTTGCCTACAAATTTCATAAACTCGTTGTTTTTGATAGCTGAGTAATATTCCATTGTGTAGATGTACCACATTTTCTGTATCCATTCCTCTGTTGAAGGGCATCTGGGTTCTTTCCAGCTTCTGGCTATTATAAATAAGGCTGCGATGAACATAGTGGAGCCAGTGTCTCTTTTATATGTTGAGGCATCTTTTGGGTATATGCCCAAGAGAGGTATAGCTGGATCCTCAGGCAGTTCAATGTCCAATTTTCTGAGGAACCTCCAGACTGATTTCCAGAATGGTTTTACCAGTCTGCAATCCCACCAACAATGGAGGAGTGTTCCTCTTTCTCCACATCCTCGCCAGCATCTGCTGTCACCTGGGTTTTTGATCTTAGCCAATCGCACTGGTGTGAGGTGAAATCTCAGGGTTGTTTTGATTTGCATTTCCCTTATGACTAAAGATGTTGAACATTTCTTTAGGTGTTTCTCAGCCATTCGGCATTCCTCAGCTGTGAATTCTTTGTTTAGCTCTGAACCCCATTTTTTAATAGGGTTATTTGTTTCCCTGCGGTCTAACTTCTTGAGTTCTTTGTATATTTTGTCTTTGTGCAACATTAGCATTCTTTTAACTTTATGAATCATCATAGATTGGCTCGTGGACTTTACTACAACAGGCAATAAGGGAAAATTATTATATATTTGGGTTACCTCAGTGTGAAGTTAGATTGTATCAGTTTGTAAAAATGTGATTGTAGACAGTTCATCACTCACTTTGAAGACATTTTCCTTTGAGTGAATTATTGCATTAATCATGTTTGGAAAATATGAGGATAATGAAACAGTTGTCAAGAAGAGATGTGATTTAATGTTTCAAGGCTTTATTTTGCTTTTGTAATCAGTAATAAAATAGAAAAAGTCAAAACTGACACAAAACAAAAAGACAAATATGACATATACATGTAAATGGTCTAAGTACCTTAGAAGTAGTATAGTTCAAAATGCCAAACCTGCTCAACCTTTAAAAATAATAGTCTAAACAAGACAAGTAAAAAAATAAAAGATTCTTATTTCCTTTATGTGAAGGAAATAAAATATATGATAGTAATTACAACTCTCCCAGAACTTTTTTAAATACTGCCAGTTACATCAATTATAATTTTATATAAAACACATTAACTCAAAAATGAATTATAGAATAAATTACTTCTGTGTTTACCATGATGTCATTTTTTTAATAATTCCTTGTAGATTAATATTATTTTCACAAAGAATTGCTATTTAATATGTTGAATTAGAGGTTATTTTTCCAAGAATCCTATTTTCTAATAGGTATTTTCCAATATATAGGAAAACTGCAATCATATTTTATTTTAAGCTATTATAATGGTTATTTCAGAGAGATCATTTCTGCAGAAGACTTATCCAATATACCTAAGCATCCTGTAGATCTTCATCTTTATAAGAAGGGCTTTGGGATATTTTACTCCATCTACATTAGCATATCAACTGGTGTTGTCTTTTTGTTACCTTTGTTTGCATGACAATATTTCTGAGTTTCATAATTGTAGTTTCACAGTCATGCCTTGATGGCATGATCTGGTGCAAGTATTCTAGCTTAACAATAGCTCTCACAATTTTTATATCCCCTTTTCTATGATAATCATAGTCTGCATGTGTATAAATCATTGTAGATATATCATATGGAGTTGGACATGAAATAGTTGTTCTCTGAATTTAATCAGCTGTGGATACCTCTATTGTTCTCTATCCAAAAATAGTTTTGTTGGTGAGAAGTTAGAGCTCCCATTATGTATATATATGTTATAGTTAGAAATTACATTGGCTTAGGAATGTGCTCTAACAGGCTTTGCTCTACTTTCTATGACCTTACTAATTGTGGCCTTGCTCTACTTTCTATGACCTTACTAATTGTGGATATTTGGCTAAATTTATACTATTAGGTATTGAAAATGGTATAAGTCCAACTAGAATGTTGACTCCAAAATGTAAGTGTCAATAATAAACCAGATATGATGTTTTACCATGATGGTCAATTATTGTAACTTATGTTATATGCAGTTGCGTTGTTCATTTGTTTTTCCCAACTTGAAAACTTGTATATTACATATGGATACTATAAGACATAGTCTTTATGGAAGAAGCTTTCAGATCACTCACAGCTTTAGTCTACAATGGAAGAAATAGAGGTGATTCCAATATGATCAAGAGACTCAGTACTAACCTCAACAGAATAGATGTATTTGTCAACAGAGTTAAAGCCAAAGGATCAAATACACAATTATTTAATTTAATAATTGATTTATTCGCAAAGAAACAAACATACACAAAGAAATAAAAAAAAGCACTTTCATTTTTTCTTGTCCTTTTCTGTGGGTTCTTACCCGAATTTGAAGATTGCATTTAGAATTGGTCTTCCTACATCAATTGATGAAATCAAGACAGTTACCTTTATACATGATCATGAAGAAAACTGATGTGAAAAAATGTCTCATTGGTATTCTTCCTAGTTGACTTTAGATCATGTCAAGTTGACAGTTAAAGGTGCTGACCACAAAAGAAAAAAGTATAAGAAAAAGAAAAAAATATCAAAACAAGAGAAATGATATGAAATGCTATCTTCTTGATATATCATGACCATTACTATCACAGACATGCAGTAGGCAAATCTAAAATATATACATATACATATACATATACATACACACAAATATATATATATATATATATATAGAGAGAGAGAGAGAGAGACAGAGACAGAGACAGAGAGAAATTGAAAGAGAAAAATCAAATAAATTTATGAGCAGTATGAAGTATACTCATTGACTAGTTAGGGATAACAGAGTAAGTGAAATTGTGACATAGACAAGAGTGTGTCACTATGATGCTAATGTATCATATACATGTATGTAACTACTAAAAAGTAATAGTAGCTATAAAACTTTATATCATGATATAAACATGTACAATATTTTATTCATGAGATGGTATCTTCACAGTTTTCTTCATTTTTAACTCACAAATCCTACTATTTCTTGCCAGTTATTTATTTTTGAAGTCTACTTTGCTAGTTAAGTTTGTGTCAACATGAGTGAAGCTACAGTTGTTTAAAGCAAGGAGCTTCCATTGAGAAAATATTTCCACATGGTTGACCTACCAATACCAATCAAACTTTGGGCAATATTAATCATGAGCTTGGGGACATGACTGCAAGAAAAAAAAAACAGTCTGATTAAACCATGAAGAAGAAGTCAGTAATCTGCATTCTTCTATTGCTTATATTTAGGTTTGTATAACAACTTCCTTCACAAATAGACTGTAATGTGGTCCTGTAGGATGAAAAGAACTCTAAACGTCCCCAAGTTGATTTTGGGACAAAATTTTATGTCAAAAAATCCCTTACTATGACGTCTATTTTGACATTTTGTATCATTGAAAATTTTGAAATTGAAACATTTTTGCAAGGTGCATGATCTTTCTAGTTCACCTTTTCCTTTTGAAATTAAAAATCTTCCTCCATGTCAATACATCTTTAAATTAAGTGTCAGTCAGTAGGAAATGAAAGACAAATGAAGAAGAAGGACATTTGAAGAAAGCCAAACCTGAGTGAATGATTTACAGGTAATGATGTAGAATTGCATTGATCCAGTAAAATACAGAGATGCCAATTGAGCCAATTATGGGAAATGAAAAGTGCATATATTTTTGTTTGTGACATTCAACATTGTTGTAAATAAAGACTTTATTGGTAATCTTTTAAAAAAATTAAACTGCATGTTATGCTATTATGAAATATCAGTAATGTCTTGTGACAATATATTTTTATAAATTCTTCTTAACAACTGGAAACCACTTTTAATATATTTTTTCACGTTTTTCATTGGATAATTTTTTATTTACATTTCAAATGGTATTCCCTTTCCTGGTTTCCCATCCATAAGCCCCCTATCCCATCCCCTCCCCTCTTCTATGAGGGTGTTTCCCCTCCCCAATCACCCCCCATTTCTGCCTCCCCACCCTGACATTCACCTACACTGTGGGGGTCCAGACTTGGCAGGACCAAGGGCTTCTCCTCCCATTGGTGTCCAACAAGGCCATAGATGAGGTATTTTTTTTAATTTAATTTTATTTTATTTTTTTTATTATTAACTTGAGTATTTCTTATATACATTTCGAGTGTTATTCCCTTTCCCAGTTTCCGGGCAAACATCCCCCTCCCCCCTCCCCTTTCTTATCGGTGTTCCCCTCCCCACCCTCCCCCCATTGTCCCCCTCCCCCCAACAGTCTAGTTCACTGGGGGTTCAGTCTTAGCAGGACCCAGGGCTTCCCCTTCCACTGGTGTTCTTACTAGGATATTCATTGCTACCTATGAGGTCAGAGTCCAGGGTCAGTCCATGTATAGTCTTTAGGTAGTGGCTTAGTCCCTGGAAGCTCTGGTTGCTTGGCATTGTTGTACATATGGGGTCTCGAGCCCCTTCAAGCTCTTCCAGTTCTTTCTCTGATTCCTTCAACGGGGGTCCTATTCTCAGTTCAGTGGTTTGCTGCTGGTATTCGCCTCTGTATTTGCTGTATTCTGGCTGTGTCTCTCAGGAGCGATCTACATCCGGCTCCTGTCAGTCTGCACTTCTTCGCTTCATCCATCTTGTCTAATTGGATGGCTGTATATGCATGGGCCACATGTGGGGCAGACTCTGAATGGGTGTTCCTTCAGTCTCTGTTTTAATCTTTGCCTCTCTCTTCCCTGAAGAGTTGTGGCCATTTACAAGATTAAATCTAGAGGCCAGAGATCACTGAACAAGATTCTACCACTGATTTATACTGGTAGTCTTGTTGGAAAATGCTACACTAGCTTTAGTTAAGGTTCTGAACCTGTCACATCAAATAAAATTCTTATGTTTCTTTTGACTAAAAAAAATGTTTTCACCATATAGAGTCAACTGCATGAGAACTATAGGAATTCAAGATCAAGGAGCCTCTAGGTATCTGACCTAGTTCCTTAGCATATGTTTTGACTGAGTAGATTGTTGTTTTGTGGCTTGCTTAAGATAGGGAGAAGGGGTTATTTGTGACTCTTTGGATACTTAAGGGATCCTTCTCCTCATACTCTATTGCCTCATCCACATTTTTTAAACAGTTTTTGTTGAATTTTTATTTATATTTCAAATGTTATCCCCTTTTCTGGTTTTCCAAACATAAATCCATTATCCTATCACCTTTCCACTTCATCTGTAAGGATGTTCACCCTCTCCAAAAAGCCCCCATTCCTGACACCCACCCTGACATTCTCCTACACTGGGGGGTCCAGCTTTGGCAGGACCAAGGGCTTCTCCTCCCATTGGTGCCCAATGAGCAGATCCTCTTATTTATATGCAGTTGGAGCCATGGGTCTGTCCATAAGTATTCTTTGGATGGTGGTTTAGTACCTGGGGCCTCTGCTCAGTTGGTATTCTTGTTCTTATGAAGTTGCAAACTCCTTCAGCTCCTTCAATCGTTTCTCTAAATCATCCAATGGGGGGACCCTGTTCTCAGTTCAGTGGTTTACTACAAGCATTTGCCTCTGTATTGGTCATGCTCTGGCTGAGCTTCTCCATAGACAGCTATATCAGGCTCCGGTTGGCATGCACTTTTTGGCTTCATCAACCTTGTCTACTTTTGGTGTTATATATAGATTGGATTGATTCCCGAGTGGGACAGGCTCTAAATGGACATTCATTCAGTCTCATTTTCCAACTTTGTCTTTATATCTCCTCCTATGAATATTTTTGTTCCTTTTTTTAAGAAGGACTAAAGCATCCACACTTTGGTTGTCCTTCTTCTTGAGCTTCATGTGGTCTATGTATTGTACATTGGATAATTCAAGCTTTTGGGCAAATATCCACATATCAGAGAGTGGATATCATGTGTGTGTGTGTGTGTGTGTGTGTGTGTGTGTGTGTGTGTGTGTGTGTGTGTGTTTGTGCTTGGGTTACTGGACTTAGGATGATTTTTTTCTTTTTTTCAGAGCTGGGGACCGAACCCAGGGCCTTGTGCTTGCTAGGCAAGCGCTCTACCACTGAGCTAAATCCCCAACCCCCTTAGGATGATATTTTAAAGATCCATCCATTTGACTATGAATTTCATGAAGTCATTGATTTGAAAAATGAGTAGTACTCCATTGTGCAGATGTACCACATTTTCTGTATCCATTATTCTGTTGTAGGACATCTGAATTCTTGGCAGCTTCTGGCTATTTTAAACAAGCATGCTATTAGCATAATGGAGCATATGTCCTAGTTATGTGTTGGAGCATCATTTGGGTATAAGCCCAACAGTGTATAGTTGCGTCCTCAGTTGGCACAATGTCCAATTTTCTGAGGAACTCCAAGACTGATTTCCAAAGTGGTTGTATCAGCTCACAATCCCACCAACAATGGAGAATTGTTTCTTTTTGTCCACATCCTCACCAGAATCTGCTGTCACCTGAGTTTTGAACTTACCCATTCTGACTGTTGTGAGGTGGAAGATCAGGGTTGTTTTAATTTGCATTTCCATGATAACTGAGGATGTTGAACATTTCTTTAGGTACCTCATAGCCTTTGGCATTGGTCAACTGAGAATTCTTGCTTTAGCTCTGTACCCCATTTTAATAGGGTTATTTAGCTGTCTGGAGCCTACCTTCATGAGTTCTTTGTACATTTTGGATATTAGCTCTCTATCAGATTTAGTATTGGTAAAGATCTTTTCCCAATCTGTTGGTAGCCATTTTGTCCTAATGACAGTGTCCTTTGACTTACAGAAACTGTGCAGTTTTATGAGGTTCCACTTGCCAATTCTTGACCTTAGAGCGTAAGACATTGGTGTTTTGTTCAGGAAAGTATCCCCAGTGCCCATGAGTTCAAAGCACTTCCTCACTTTTTATTCTATTAGTTTCCAGTAGTTCCAGTAGCTTCTATTTCTTTAGGAATTACTTTGAGATGGTTTATATAATCCGGATTTAACTTTGGTACCTGCAGTCTGTCTAGAATATTGTCCATTTCATCCAGATATTTCAGTTTTGTTGAGTACATGCTTTTGTAATAGGATCTGGTGTCTTTTTTAATTTCCTCAGTTTCTAATGTTATGTCTCCCTTTTGATTTCTGATTTTCTTAATTTGTATACTGTCTCTGTGCCCTCTGGTTAATCTGGCTAAGAGTTTATCTATCATGTTGATTTTCTCAAGGAACCAACTCCTGGTTTTGTTGTTTCTTTGTATAGTTCTTTTTGTGTTTTCTTGGTTGATTTCAGCCCTGATTATTTTCTGCTGTCTACTACCCTTGGATGTATTTGCTTCTTTTTGTTCTAGAGCTTTTAAACGTGATATCAAGTTTATAGCGTATGCTTTCTCCAGTTTCCTTTTGGAGGCATTCAGAGTTATGTGTTTTCCTCTTAGCACTGCTTTCATTGTATCCCATAAGTTTGGATATGTTCTGTTTTCATTTTAAAAAGTAATTGATTTCTTTCTCTATTTCTTCTTTACCAAGTTATCATTGAATAGATCATTGTTCAGTGTTCATGTGTATTTGGGATGTGTATCATTTTTCTTGTCATTAAAGACCAGCCTTAGACTATGGTGATCTGATAAGAAACATGACATTATCACCATCTTCTTGTGTCTGTTTAGGCCTGTTTTCTGACCGAATATAGGTTCAATTTTGAAGAAGATCCCATGAGGTACTGAGAAAAAGGTATATTCTTTTGTTTTTGGATATCTATAGATATCTGTTAAATCCATTTGGTTCATGAATTGCATTAATTTCTCTGTCTACATTTAGTTACAACTTCCATGACTGGTACATTGCTGAGAGTGTGGTGTTGAAGTCTCCCATGAATATTGTGTGAGAGGCAATGTGTGCTTTGAACTATTGTAAAATTTCTTCTATGAATGTAGTATTCCTTGCATTTGGAGCATAGTTATTCAGAATAAAGAGTTTATCTTGGTGGATTTTTTTTCTTTGATTAATATGAAGTGTCTTTC
The DNA here is from genome assembly GCF_021556685.1 of Rattus norvegicus. Taxonomy (NCBI): domain Eukaryota; kingdom Metazoa; phylum Chordata; class Mammalia; order Rodentia; family Muridae; genus Rattus; species Rattus norvegicus. The sequence continues at coordinate 91,769,320 of NC_141554.1, forward strand.
CTTTATGTTTTGATGATTTTTGGTTGAAAGTTAAGTACATTTAGTATTAGAATGACAACTTCAACATGTTTCTTGGGACCATTTGCTTGCAAAAAGGTTTTCCAGTCCTTTAATCTGAGGTAGTGTCTGCTGTCTTTGTTACTGAGGTGTGTTTTCTGTATGCAGCAAAATGCTGCATTATCTTTATATATCCAGTCTATTAGTTTATGTCTTTTTATTGGGGGATTGAGTCCATGTATGTTAATTGATATTAAGAAACAGTGATTGTTGTTTCCTGTTATTTTTGTTGAGATATGTTTATGTGGCTGTCTTCTTTGTATATTTTGCAAGTAGATATCTTTCTTGTTCTTTCTAGGGTGTAGTTTCCTTCTTTGTGGTATAGTGTTCCATTTATTATCCTTTGGAAGGCTGGATCTGTAAAAAGATATTTTGTAATTTTTTCATGGAATATCTTGGTTTCTCCATCTATGTTAATTGTGAGTTTTTTTTTTCTTTTTTTGGATATAGTACCCCGTGTTGGCATTTGTGTTCCCTTACAGTCTGTATGACATTTGTCCAGGATCTTCTGGCTTTCATAGTCTCTTGTGAGAAGTATGGTGTAATTCTGAAAGGTCTGCCTTTATATATTACATGACCTTTTCCCCTCACTGATTTAATATTCTTTCATTTTTTGTGCATTTGGTGTTTTTGACTGTGTCTTGACTGGAGGAATTTCTTTTCTGGTCCAAATTTTTTAGGGTTTCTGTAGTCTGCTTGTGTCTTTATGAGCATCTTTTTTCTTTTGGCTATGGGATTTTTTCTCATAATTTTGTTCAATATATTTACTGGCCCATTAAGTTGGGAGTCTTCACTCTCTTCTATACCTATTATCCTTAAGTATGATCTTCTCATCATGTCCTGGATTTCCTGGATGTTTTGGGTTAGGAGCTTTTTGCATTTTACATTATCTTTGATGGATGTGTCCAGGTTTTCTATGGTATATTCTGCTCCTGAGTTTCTCTCTTCTATCTCTTATATTCTATTTGTAATGCTTGTGTCTATGACCACAGATATACTCTCTAGATTTTCTATCTCCAGGATTTTCTCCCTCTGTTATTTCCTTATTGTTTCTATTTCAATTTTTTAGGTTCTGGTTGGTTTTATTCTATTCCTTCACATGTTTGTCTGTGTTTTCCTGTAATTTTTTAAGGTGTTTTTGTGTTTCCTCTTTAAGGGATTCTACTTGTTTACCTGTGTTCACCTGTATATCTTTAAGAGAGTTTTTTTTATGTCCTACATAAAGTTCTCTATCATCATCATAACATGTGATTTCAAATCTGAATCTTGTTTTTCCATTGTGTTTGGATATCCAGATGATGCCAAGCAGTCTTGATTTCTGTTGCTTATGTTCCTGTCTTTGCCTCTTGCCATCTGGTTATCTCTGGTGTTAAGTGGTCTTGATGTCTCTGACAGTGGCTTGACCCTCCTGTAAGTCTGGATGTCAGCACTTCTGGAGAATAGCTTTCTCCCAGGAGGTTCTGTGTACAAAGAGCTGTGTTACAAGTTCAACTCTAAGTATAGGAAGAAAACCAGAAGTATACTTTCCCTGACTGCCCATAGGTTCCTATCCCCAGAGGGCTCCAGGTGAATTCCTCTTGAGCCAGGAATGTGAGCAAAAGATGTGATCTTCCGTCTGCTCTCAGGATTTTCTGCACTTCTGAGAGTTGCTCATCTACTTTAAATGTGATGATATATGGTCTTATTGAAGGTTGTTATGTCTTGTTTAATTGATGTCTTTAGGAGGCCTTCATTTTCCAGGGCAGAGGTGGAGGTGTGTTAGACAGGGGAGAGAATGGATGAGGAAAAGACTAGAGGGATGGGAAGGAGGGTAACTGCAGTCAGGATGTTATTTATGAAAGAAAATAATATTTAATGGAAGGTTACCATGAATTCTGCATGGCTAGCAGTCCGGATAAGACCCTTCTTTTTATCCATGGAGACCCTGAATAGTGAATCTTCCCTTGATGCTAGAGTCTGCTCTACAGAATGTAAGACATTGGGTATGTATTATTCCAACTTGAAGATGTGGTATAAACTTTGTTGCAGCAAGTTGTTGAAATGTGCACCTAAACAATTCCCCAGGAAGGTAACAAAAACTTGATGGTCAGCTCTGCTTCTGCTCAGGAACATAGGGTTTTGGGGAACAAAAGGCAGGCATGATGGTACAATAAAGTACTGTACATGCCTCGTTCAGCATCTCACTATATCTGTCCCATGCAGCCTATAGCATACTGGCATGCTGTCTCTCTCTCTATATATATATATATATATATATATATATATATATATATATATATATATATACATATATATATATATATAATTATTATTGGTAGCTCACAGATCTGGGTCATGGTCTAGATCCATTCTATGGACTCTGAATATCTACCCATACAGGCCTAATGGCAGTGATATTGAGAATAATTTATGCTGTGGCTTGTTTACCATGATATGTCAACCTTTGGAAACCCATTAAATCAGATGAAATGTTAAGTATGCTGCCATCTAACTACAAGTCAGCCAGGTGAGCTCTTTCACTGTTCTTGTTTTCCATGACCATGATCCATAACTGTTTAAGTTGTCGTCTGAAGAATTTTGTGTCTACATACAGCTTGGAAATCCCCTTGCATGTTGTGATGGATTATATAGGAATGACCCTTATAGACTCATGTGTTTGAATATTTGGTCCTGTAGGAACTGGCACTATTAGGAGGTGTATCCCTGTTGAAGTAAGTGTAGAGATGTAAAAATTGTGTAACAGTAGGGGTGGGTTTGAGTTTTCTTATGTTCAAGGTATGCCTTGTATGACACATAGTATCCTGATGCCTGTGGATTAAGTTGTAGAACTCCAAGCTTCTTCTCCAGCACCATGTCAGCCTGAATGCTGCAATGCATGAAGCTATGAGGAAATTGCAAAACAATCCCAGATGTTACATAGGAAAGTAATATAAGGAAATGTAAATACAAGAAAAGTTTATTTAATAAGGCAATAGAAATAATCAAGTTTCACCTTATATATTATTTAAATATTAATGGTTCATATATGCTTATCTGAATTTCTCAGTATGATTTAGTCTTCTTTGAAAATGAAACAAAGAAGGGAAAATTAATAAAACAGGAAAAAATGAGAAGAAAAGAGATGATACATTTACTTTAAACAAAATAAAACAACCAAAAAAAAAGCATGCAGAATAAGAAGATTGGTTTTCTACCCTCTCAGGATGTCATTTGCATGGACAACAGTGCAGAGGCTTGACCTGTTCCAGGTATATTTTTCTTCTCTATGTGGCTGGTAAATTGTAATGTGAAGAGTAATTGCACTCTCTGAGTTGTGATGAAATTCTTAGAGATTATAAATCAGTATTTTCCCCAATAGCTGATACAATTCTACAGGTCAGTACTCACTCAATTATTAAGGATCCCTTGTTCTATTTGTTTGCCTAAATAGAGGGAGCAATGATAGAAACTTTGCCTCTAAACCTACTGATTCTGATAGCTTATTTCAACATGGCTTCTTAACCCTGTCTTGACTGAATGCCCAAAGAAACGGTTTTCTAAGCATTGATTTTCAATGGGGATAACCAATGTTTTCATAATTATACTATAAATCATATTGCTACAGATAACAGTGTGAATTGTAATTCCTTCCAACTTCTGTTACTTTTTTCACCATTATATACTTCCTCTATATAATCTACCTAGACCTTACTGCTCTAAGTAGATATGTTAATCATTCAAAGTATACTCAGTGAAATATATGCTATCTATCTTCAGTGATAAAGGTAAATATTTGTGATTAATTTGTAGTTATGTTGGGTTTCAGGAGGGACAAAGCAATCTGGACAGAGCCTATTCAAAATGAAGGTAATTATTCATTACCACACAATTATAATACCATATAAATATTCATAATGTTAATATTAAGTGGCACAAAAATTTGTTACTTTTGATTTTAAATTTAGTATTTCTTATTTTTTTTATTTTTGGAAATAATTATATATGTGCATTTCATTTTGTTATGTATACGCCTCTCTCCAACAAATACCAGATACTAACACACTCTCAAATTCTTGTATTAAATAAGCTTTTATTAATTCCCTATTATTGTTGCTTGTGTATATATTTGCACTCACATAAACACTTACAACTTACTAAGTCCATTTGTTGTTGCTCATAGGCATATTTGTTTAGACATGACCATTTAGGAACAGTTAACAGATAGTGGGGTAGACATGTCAATGACATATACATATTCACTAATATTTATTTTAACACTATTCTTACCTACTATAATATGGAAACAACCTAGGTTTGCTCCAAATTATTAATCAAAAGATAAATATTCATGTATATATAAAATTGAATATAATTTACTGTTAAAAAATGAAGGAAATGTGAACAAGGAGACCAAAAGATGTCAAAAGCCAAAACTGTGGATGATTACAATGTAATACCTTCCAGATACATTATTGAAATGTATACAAACCCAAAACTATTTGTATAAGTACAAGTTCTGCACAAATTCAGTTAAAATCTCAGAACATAGAAGGGAATATTCTGGGTATATCATCCACTATATAGGGCATACCATATGCTTAGGAGTATGTTATTAATACTAAATGGATTCCAGAGGATTTTATGCATTTTTCGTTGGGTTTTCTTTTTCTTTCTTTTTTTAATTTTTTTTAGCTTCTTAGGTTTTGTCTTATATAGTTTCTTTACTTTACTGTGAAAGAAAATAACATGAAGTTCAGTTTCTATGTAGCAGGCAGGACCTGGGAATAATTAGAGTATGGGAAATATGTTCAAATGTACTGTAGGACATTTTTCAAAAATAATTTTACACATTATGTCTTTTAATTTATAGCAATACAGGTGGATAACAGTACTTAAACAAGAAAGCCAAGCACACAAATAAAATGCTACAATAAATTATAAAATTTTAAATCTAAAAATAGTTGAATTTGTACCTAAAAACCTAATGAGTCTTTACAGAATACAATATAAGTGGTCAAATGAAATGTGTAAACAATACTGAGAATTAATCTAAGAAAATATAGGCATTACACAAAATTAGGCTACTATCTTAATCAACTGTAAGACACAAGGTTAAAATTAGGTCTACAGCTAGAAAACCCTAAAACATGAAGTAATTTGAAGTTTTATTTTAACTTCATTATTACACATAAAATAGAAAAGAGAAAGTTTAAATTATATCTAATACATAATATCTTCATACTGAACAATTATTATAACTCATGCTTGTTTGAGACACAATTTCATGTCATAGAATTGATCATGGAAATTGATATGTAGCAAAAGAATTCTTTGAATGCCATATTCTACTTACTCAACACAAGTACTAGAATTCTGCATACAAGAAACGTGTCTAGAACATAAATATATGTATGTATGTATTTATTTATTTTTAATTTTTAATTTCTTATATATTCTTTTTATAGGATATTTCTTTATTTACCTTTCAAATGTTATTCCCTTTCCTGATTTCTTGTTCATAATTTCCATATCACCTCCCCTTCCTCTATAAGGGTGTTCTCCTCCCCATGCGCCCCACCTTATGGACCCCCGTCATTCCCTTACACTGGGGGTCCAACCTTGGCAGGACCAAGAGCTTCTCCTTCCACTGGTGCCCAACAGTGCCATTCTCTGCTAAACATGAAGTCGGAGCCTTGGGTCAGTCTATGTATAGTCTTTGTGTACTGGTTTAGTCCCTAGAAGCTCTGGTTGTTTGGCATTCTTGTTCTTATGTGTTGCAAGCTCCTTCAGGTCTTTCAATCATCTATCTAATTCCTCCAACAGGGGTCCTGTTCTCAGTTCAAGTGGTTTGCTGTTAGCACTGGCCTCTGTATTTGACATGCTCTGGCTATGTCTCTCAGGAAATGTCCATATAACATGCATTTTCTGTCACCTGAGTTTTTGATCTTAGCCATTCTCACTGGTATGAGGTGAAATCTCAGGGTTGTTTTGACTTCCATTTCCCTTATGACTAAATATGTTGAACATTTATTTAGGTGTTTCTCAGCCATTCGGCATTCCTCAGCTATGAATTCTTTGTTTAGCACTGACCCCTTTTTTAATAGGATTATTTGTCTCCGTGCAGTCTAACTTCTTGAGTTCTTTGTATATTGTGGATATAAGGCCTCTATCTGTCGTAGGATTGGTAAAGATCTTTTCCCAATCTGTTGGTTGCCGTTTTGTCCTAACCACAGTGTCCTTTGCCTTACAGAAGCTTTACAGTTTTATGAGATCCCATTTGCCAATTCTTGATCTTAGAGCATAAGCCATTGGTGTTTTGTTCAAGAAAGTTCCTCCAGTGCCTCTGTGTTCGAGATGCTTCCCCACTTTTTCTTCTATTAGTTTGAGTGTATCTGGTTTGATGTGGAGGTCCTTTATCTAATTGGACTTAAGCTTTGTACGGGGTGATAAGCATGTATCAATATGCATTCTTCTACATACTGACCTCTAGTTGAACCAGCATCATTTGCTGAAAATGCTATCTTTTTTTCCATTGATGGTTTTGGCTCCTTTGTCAAAAATCAAGTGACCATAGGTATGTTTTCATTTCTGGGTCTTCAATTCTATTCCACTGGTCTATCTGTCTGTCTCTGTAACAATACCATGCAGTTTTTATCACTATTGCTCTGTAATACTGCTGAAACTCCTGTACTCTCAGTTAAAGTTTGAGAACTTGTTCGAAAAATTTCTTTGAAAAATTGTATTACTTAATTGTACTCCTTTATTTAATTTTATTCATGATTTGTCTTGGAAACCACCTACTTTTCACTTATCTTTACTGATAAACACTTTCTAAGTTCCCTGATGTTTGATTAGCTTATAGTCTTAGTAAGGATTACATATATGTGTTGAGTCACTCTTCTTTGGATTATTGACTTCATTTTATTGAAGTATCTATATTATAATATTTCTTGATTTATTTGGGATAATTTGTTGGTGATATTCTGTGAATTAATGTACTTCTATGTCATACATTATACATTTGGGACATATATATCTAACTTTATATAGAAAATGTCATTATTTTTCATGTATTTTTTTATATTTATGATATTCTTCAAATGTTTGATGTTATTTAACATGTTACTTTGTCTTAATTTGAATTTATTTTCTTTCTTGTTTCTCAATTTTCATAATTTACTTTTTAACAACTTGGCTAAATCTCATTTTTTCTTGCTAAAATTTACTTTTAAACCCCATTGGCACATGTCCTTCTTTAGCTATACATTTAAAACCAAGAGTTGGTTTTATTTTATTCTTATTGTTTTTTCTTCTTTTTTTGTATTCCTTGAACATTTATTGAAATGTTAAAGACAGCTGCTTGTTGGTTATTTAAGTCAGATATGTACATGTTCTAAGATATTTTATTGATATATTTCATTCCTTTCAGTTCATTGAAGCCAACTTCCCTTTTGCTTTGATTCCATTAATAAAATGTTGCTATTCTGTCTGCTGAACCTGAGCATTACTATTTTATAATGCAAAGGGTAGAAATCGGATTTTTCATTTTCTTAGGATTTGCTTTTTATTGTTGTTTCTGTGCATGTGGTCAATCCAGTGTTAAGACTTATGGATCTCTACACACTGTTCTGAGTCTCATCATGCAGAATGATGTTAAGAATATCCCCATACTTCAAATAAATAACCTCCCAAAATGTATTATTTATTTAAACTTTAAAAAAAATCAGAAACTGGCTATCATTGCCATACTTATATAAATGCATTCAAAGGCAGTCATTAACTATCAAAACACAGAACACTAATACCTTAGTTACAGTGATTCTGCTATCCATTGTCACTCCAGAAATGTCTAGAGCAAATAAAAGTTGCTTTCCACAAATTACATCATAGTAAGGTGCTGATATAATCAGATAGGATTCAAAGATTCATATGAAAACACTCACATGTCTTCCAGAGTTCCAATAAAATTTCTTCAATAAACTTCTCTGGGTGTACTTGTCTCTATAATGGAAAGCTAGGTTTTTAAATATTTACTCAGAAATTCTTTGTATGGTGAAAGAAAAGTGAGGAGAGTCATGAGATAAGCCTCAAGAGCCAGAAGAATAAATGGAAATGTTCAGCCTAAGTTTTTGGGAAATGGGGGTAGCCTGTAGAAAGTACCAAAGGCCTAGGAGGTGAGAGATACTCAGAACTGAAAGAGAAGTACTTTAGATCAAATGCCAAACAGTGGGGAGAGGAAACTTGTAGAGTCCACTTCCAGAAGAAAGATAGGGCATCAAGTGGAGAGATAGGATTGGGATCCCACAGTCAAAAACTCTGAACCAGAATTGTTCCTGTCTAAAAGAATTGCAAGGACAAAAATGGAAAAGAGACTAGGGGAAAGGAGGTCCAGTGACTGGCCCAACTTCAGATCCATCTCAAGGAGGAACTCTAACACCTGACACTATTACTGATGCTATGATTTACTGACATACAGGAGCCTAGCCTGAGTGTCCTTTGGGAGGCCCGACAAACAGCTGACTGAAACAAACACAGAAACCTAAAACCAACCAATAGACAGAAGTCTGAGGCCACTGTGGTTGAATTTGGTTAAGGCAGGAGAAAGCTGAGGAGGAGGAGAAGGAAGAGTAGGAGGAGGACTTCATAGGAAGACTAGCAGTCTAAAAGACCTAGACCCCTGATATTTCTCAGACACTGAGCCACAAACCAGCTATCATAAAACTGCTGGTCCAAGGCGACCAATACATACATCCTAGCATATTGCCTGGTCTGGCCTCAGCAGGAGAAGATGTGACTAACCCTCAAGGAACTTGAGTTTCAGGATAATAGGGGTAATACCTCTTGGAGACAAGGGAGGGGGAGGCATGGGATAAGAAACTATGGGAGTCGGGAGTGGGAGGTGGGTCAATGTCTAGACTGTAAGAAAGTAAAAGTAATTGAAATATTTACAGAATTATAAAATCTATAGATTTACTTGAATATACATATAATATCCCAATTAAATTATGCATTTATCCAAAAAATAATGTTTAAAATATTTGTAAATGTCTAAAATGGAAAAAAGCCTTTAATTATTTAACATTGTAGAAATATAGAATCAGAATTCAGTTCCTCATTTATTTCTTAAGAAATGTAGACTTTCAGTGGTAGAGCACTTGCCTAGCAAATGCAAGGCCCTGGGTTCAGTCCTCAGCTCCAGGGGGGGTGGTGTGGGGGGGAAGAAATGTAGACTTTGACGGCAAGACTCTAATGCTAATGGTACCACATTTTCGAGTGATAGTATATGGAGAAATCAAGCTGATATTGACCTGCTATTTTCATCCCTATTAGACAGTTTTCATAGTGCTGGGGTGTACTATGTATACTATTCTGAAAGAAAAATAATCAGCAGCATTACACAGTGATAAACACTGTGAATTATAATAAAATAATACTACTGGCCTGATGGCAAATGCTGCTAAAAGAGTAACATGGTTATTATGGGAATACAAAACCACTCTTTGATTTGACTTAAAGCCCACTATGAAGACAGAATTAATTTCTGGTACTGTTAATTAGGACCAAAATCCATGTTTGTCTTTGTCATGTATGCTTCAGAAGAAAAAAATACTATTACTTAGCTAAATGAACAAAGTAATAAGCCACCTCTTAACTGTCTATAATTATTCCTTTAGATTAGTACACCTTTCAGCCCTAATCAGTGGAATGCTGAGCTTTGTGGAAGATACATATACTCAGTACTCAGGAAAGATTGCACAAGAGATAAATGAAAAGATAATAAAGGATATGGGTATTGTATACTTTCAGTGAAACGGTTTTCCTGGTAGACTATAATGTCACTACTCATGACCACACAGTGGCTGTGACTGTGTACTTAAGATGTGCACTGGTTCAAACCAGCCAAAATTCCAGCATGGATGGGGAAGAAACTCGTGAAATTCTACTACTAACTGAGGATCTCTGGCAATTGATGGCAAAGGGAGGTTGTAAACTCAGTTTTCCTCAGGAATGAGATGCCTTGAAGAACACTCATGCTTTAGTAAATTGTACTCTACACATACACACTAAGTGGACTATGGAGATTTTTTTGAACATAGGAAGGGATAGCAAAGAAAATGAGAAGAAATTGGAGGGAAAGAAAAGTAGGTGGATTTGATCAAACTTCATATTCATACATATATGAAATTCATAAATAATTCTTTGAAAATAAGTTATTCACACATATGAAAATGAATATTTTCAATATTATTTTATCCCAGGAGTTGAAAATGGCACAAAAATACAGTCCTACAATTTATATATGTGGTTGATACATATATCCATTTTATATGAGTATTCATTATGAATATTTAACATTTACTCAGAACATTCAACACATTCCCTCAGAACATTTCACTGTAGTACACACATATTTAAATATCTGCTTCATTCTGTAAGATAGGAATCTTTATTATGGGATCAGAATATACAATTAATATCAAACATTTTATTGATTTGAAATATAATTGAAAGCTTCCAATAAACAATTGCATAACTATGAAGTATTATAGTTATAATTAAAAGTTAATTTGTTAAATAAAATATAATCCAAAAGCATGCTAAAAATGATCAAAGGATTATTTTCCATCAAAAATTTCTCAAATTATGGCTTATTAATATGAATTTACTCAGGTCAAACTATAGCAACAATTGTAATGACATTTGTGATGTTATGCTGTGTTTTGCTTTGTGTAAAAATGATCTCTAGCCTGAACTCACTTTAAACATTATATGTGTTGAGGATGATCTTAACCTTTTTATGCTCTTAAGTGTTAAGTGCTGAAATTCCAAGTGTTCATCACTATATACATTTCACTTTTTGTAGGAAATCAAACCTAGAGATTTGTACATATGCTGTATTTGCAGACCACACAATGTCTTTCTTGATAACAGCATCAACTCACCATTTAAAAACTTGTTGAATAAACAAGATTTATATGAAACATCTTATCTCTTTTAATTATAGTTATATTTTCCCCATAAGAATTCTAGATAATAAATTACATATAGGAAAGTGGGTGTCCTTGTCAAGGTTTCTACTGTTGTAGAGAGAGAGCATGACAAGAGTATCTCTTATAAGGAAAAGCACTTAATTGGATGTGCCTTAGTTCACAGGTTTTGTTCATTACTTTCATAGGAGGAAGCATGGCAGCATGCATACAGGCATGGATTTGAAGACATCATAATGATAGTGCCACAGTGGGCTTGGTGTAAGCATCTGAGACCCCAAAATCCACTCCCCAATGACATATGTTCTCCATCGACAGTGTGGTAAAATTAAAAATTGGTGTGACTGGCTCCCGCACACACCCTGGTGGGTAGTTCTGGCTCTGGCAGGCCATTGGAACTAGCTCTAATTTATCTCAGATGTTCCACACTACCCCTGATTACTCTCTGACCCAGGCAGTCTATGAGCCTTTCCAGCTGCATCCTGCCAAGCCACCCTGTTCTCACTCACAGCTCCCTTGGTGTGTCACTGCCATGCCATTTTTATACAGAGTTCGCCTACCTTGTGGCTCTCTTACTGTGAATTCAATTAAGTCACCACATAAAAGAACATACCACACAATAATCTCTGATCTAATTGATAAGATATAATCAGCCAAATCTAGACAACACAAAATCCTATATACACCCATTCCTTAAAAATTAGTCATAAAAACCTGTGTCTATGCACAGAGAAGGATATTAACATCTGCCTCTATGTTCTCCCAGTTCCTTCCTTCTTGTTCCCTCTCTTTTCTCCTCTTCTTCTTCCCATGTCAAACCTCTTCTCCCGCCTCCCTCCCTTCTTGTCCAATGACAGGCCTTGTTTTATCTTGCCTGCCTTCACCTGCATAGCAACATTAACCTATACGACAAGGCCACACTTACTCCAACAAAGCCACATTTCCTAATAGGACCACTCCCTAACTACATATTTTTTATCATATAGAGTTGACTGTTATATAGGATATGAGAAGGGTGAGTCATACTTGTAGATTAAAAAGTTTCATCGCTGGTGATTACCGTTCCCCTTTTGTACTGTACAGAGTACTTTCCAGTATCATGAAACAACTCACTAGTAATAAAGGCTCATGTTAGCACGAGCTTGACTTTATCCTGATTGATGAGTCTGTAGGTTTTGTCTTTAGTGATAAGCCATTATCATTACTTTGTAGAGAGCAACCAATGGACTTGGAGATATAATCTGTTTGTGACGATGTTTCCAGGTGACGCTTTTGTACAACTGTATTAGATGTAACTCATTCTCAGTATAGGAAGCATTATTTGGTGACCAGAGATGTCCATTTACGTCTCTGCCTTCCTAGTTATCTTGTGATTTCATTTAAATTGGCTTTATGCTTGTACATATTTTAAGGAGCTTCTACTGTATTAGGTTTCAATATGACCCTACAAATGGCTCATAGGTTTAGCTGCTCATCCCTTTATCACATTTTTGTCTCCCTTTCCATCCAATTCTCCTCTTAATTATCCCACATCAGTCCTCCCAATCATTCATTAATAATTATGCACTATTTTTTCTTTCTGTCTCTCTACTGTTGTTATTTAATCTCTGTTGTTATGAAAAGTGTAGCTTAGTTTTCAAACAATTAACAACAATCATCTACATATAAGCAAATTTATGTATCATATCTGTCTTTTCTAGTCTGGGTCATTTCATTCTGGTCAATTTTTTATTATAGTTTGTATCATTTATCTTTGAATTTCATAATTTCATTGATTAGAATGCTGTATCATATTACACTGTGTCTATGCAATTCTTTTTCTCTATCCATTCATCCATTACTGGATAACTAGGATATTTTTAATTTCTGGCCTTTATGAAAAAAGCAGATTTGAACTTAGATCACCAAATGTAATGTGTGGGAGGATGAAGAGTCTTTTGAATATATGCCCAACAGAAGTTTAACTGGATAATGAATAGAATGGATTTTGAGGTAGGTTTTGAGAGTTCTGATGAAACATCACACTGCCAAATGTTCTTTATTCAACAGCATGAACTCTCTTTAATTGATCTATACTATTATGACTGAAATAAGATAAAAATCTAAAAGAGTTATTTGCACATTACTAATGATTAAGGATGTTGAAGATATATTTATTTTTTCTCAGCCATGTGAGATTCATATTTTGATAATTCTCTTTAGATTTATACCTGTTTAACTGGAACTATTTTTCTTGACACTCACTTTTGAGTTGTTATATATTTTAATTATTAGTCCTCTCTCAGTTAAGTAGTTGTTAGAAATCCACCCTATTCTGAACCCTGCCAATTTGTAAAAACAATGATGTTCTTTATCATACATAAGCTTTTCAGTTCATGATGTCTCACTATCATTCTTAGTACCTGTGCTAACAGTATGGTATTAAAAAATTCTTTTCCAGATCACCCGCCTTGACAATCCCACCCAAAATTTGCAGACAGCATGCTTCCCATGAGGTACACAGTACCCAAGACATAGGTAAGAATTTAGCCTAAATACCCACACTGTCTGGGATACCCATACAGGCCACCTGACTCAGAACCTATCACCCTCCCCTACCCACCAAGTTCGACCTCCCTTTCTACTCACTTCCCCACTGTCACCACATAAGTGGATGAACACCCACCCAATCACTACAGTCTGTGAATCTCCCAGGAGGACCACAATAACCAAAAGCTCAGGAGCTCTACAGTAACCAGGTATACAGAAGGTCTCATAGGGTTTTTTTTTTTTTTCGCCAATTTTCTTGTATATGTGGAATTTTGTTTTATAATTGAGTATATATGTGGTCAATATTTAAGAATGTTTTATTAGGTGCTCAGAAAGTATATTCTATTTCATTGGGTGAAATATTCTATAGATACATCTGTTGGTTCCATTTGATTCATGGCATGTGATAGCTGCATGAGTTTTCTATTTAACTTTTTTCTAGATGATCTGTCCATTGGGGAGAATAGGGCATTAAAGCCTCCCACTATTAATGTATGAGGTCTGAGGTGTAATTTAAGCTTTTTTTGTGTTTCTTTTACAAATGTGGGTGCCCTTGTATTTGGAGCATAGATGTTAAAATTGGAATATAAACTTATTTTTTTGGAGGGGGAATTTTTCTTTTTTATTGGATTATTTTTTTTTGTAATTCCAGAACTTTTTTTTCCTCCATCTTTATTAACTTGGGTATTTGTTATTTACATTTCAATAGTTTTCCCTTTCCAGGTTTCCAGGAAAAAATTCCCCTAAACTCACCCCCTCCACTTCTATTTGGATGTTCCCCTCCCCATCCTCCTGCAATTACCGCCCTCCCCCAAACAATCACGTTCACTGGGGGTTCAGTTTTGGCAGGACCAAGGGCTTCCCTTCCACTGGTGCTCTTACTAGGCTATTCATTGCTACCTATGCAGTTGGAGCCCAGGGTGAATCAATGTATAGTCTTTGGGTAGTGGCTTACTCCCTGGAACCTCTTGTTGGTTGACATTGTTGTTCATATGGAGTTTCAGGCCCCATCAAGCTCTTTCAGTCCTTTCTCTGAATCCTCTAATGGGGGTCCCGTTCTCAGTTCAGTGGTTTGCTGCTGGCATTCGCCTATACATTCTGGCTGTATATATTCATATCATATTCTGGCTGTATCTCTCAGGAGAGATCTACATCCGGTTCCTGTAAGCCTGCACTTTGTTGCTTCTTCCATAATATCTAGTTTGATGGCTGTATATGTATGGGCCACATATGGGGCAGGCTCTGAATGGGCATTCTTTAAGCCGCTGTTTTAAACTTTACCTCCATGTTATCTGGCAAGGGTTTTCTTTTTCCCCTTTTAAAGAAGGAGTGAAGCATTCGCATTTTGTCACCCTTCTTGAGTTTCATGTGTTCTGTGCATCTAGAGTAATTCAAGCATTTGGGCTAATATCCACTTATCAATCAGTGCATACCGTGTGTGTTTTTCTGTGATTGGGTGACCTCACTCAGGATGATATTTTCCAGTTCCATCCACTTGCCTATGAATTACATAAAGTCGTTGATTTTGATAGATGAGTAGTATTCCATTGTGTAGATGTCCCACATTTTCTGTATCCATTCCTCTGTTGAAGGGCATCTGGGTTCTTTCCAGCTTCTGACTATCATAAATAAGTCTACTCTGAATATAGTGGGACATGTGTCTTTGTTATATGTTGGGGCATCTTTTGGGTATTTGCCCAAGAGAGGTAGAGCTGGATCCTCAGGTAGTTCAATGTCCAATTTTCTGAGGAACCTCCACACTGATATACAGAATGGTTGTACCAGTCTGCAATCCCACCAACAATGGAGGAGTGTTCCTCTTTCTCCACATCCTCGCCAGCATTTTCTGTCACCTGAGTTTTTTATCTTAGCCATTTTCACTGGTGTGAGGTGAAATCTCAGGGTTGTTTTGATTTGCATTTCCCTTATGACTAAAGATGTTGAACATTTCTTTAGGTGTTTCTCAGCCATTCGGCATTCCTCAGCTGTGAATTCTTTGTTTAGCACTAAACCCCATTTTTTAATAGGGTTATTTGTCTCCCTGACGTCAAACTTCTTGGGTTCTTTGTATATTTTGGATATAAGGCCTCCATCAGTTGTAGGACTGGTAAAGAACTTTTCCCAATCTGTTGGATGTCATTTTGTTCTAACAACAGTTTCCTTTGCCTTACAGAAGCTTTGCAGTTTTATGAGATACCATTTTTCTATTCTTTATCTTAGAGCATAAGTCGTTGGTGTTTTGTTCAGGAACTTTTCTCCAGTGCCCATGTGTTCGAAATGCTTCCCCAGTTTTTCTTCTATTAGTTTGAGTGTATCTGGTTTGACGTGGAGGTCCTTGATCCACGTAGACTTAAACTTTGTACAAGTTGATAAGAATGGATCGATCTTCATTCTTCTACATGCTGACCTTCAGTTGAACCAGCACCATTTGCTGAGAATGCTATCTTTTTTTTCCATTGGATTTTTTGGCTCCTTTGCAAAACTCAAGTGACCTTAGGTGTGTGGGATCATTTCTAGTTCTACAATTCTATTCAACTGGTCTATCTGTCTGTCTCTGTACCAACACCATACAGTTTTTATGACTATTGCTCTGTAATACTGCTTGAGTTCAGGGAAAGTGATTCCCCCAGAACTCCTTTTAATTGTTGAGGATACTGTTAGCTATCCTGAGTTTTTTGTTATTCCAGATGAATTTGCAAATTGTTTTCTCTAACTCTATGAAGAATTGGGTTGGAATTTTGATGGGGATTGCCTTGAATCTGTAGACTGCTTTTGGTAAAATGGCCATTTTTACTACATTAATCCTGCCAATCCATGAACATATGAGATCTTTCCATCTTCTGAGATCTTCTTCAATTTCTTTCTTCAGAGACTTGAAGTTCTTATCATACAAATCTTTCTCTTCCTTGGTTAAAGTAACACTGAGGTAATTTATATTATTTGGGACTATTACGGAGGGTGTCATTTCCCTAATTTCTTTCTAGGCTTGTTTCTCTTTTGTGTAGAGGAAGGCTACTGATTTATTTGAGTTAATTTTATACCCAGTCACTTTGCTGAACATGTTTATTAGGTTTAGTAGTTCTCTGTACGAACTTTTGGTATCACTTGAATATACAATCCTATCATCTGCACATACTGATATTTTGACTTCTTCCTTTCCAATCTATATCCCTTTGATCTCCTTGTTGTCTGATTGATCTAGCTAGTCCTTCGAGAACTTTATTGAATAAGTAGGGAGAAAGTTGGCAGCCTTGTCTAGTCCCTGATTTTAGTGGGATTGCTTCAAGTTTCTCTCCATTTAGTTTATTATTACCTACTGGTTTGCTGTGTATGGCTTTTAATATGTTTAGGTATGGGCTTTGAATTCCTGTTCCTACCAAGACTTTTATCATGAAGGGATGTTGAATTTTGTCAAATGCTTTCTCAGCAGCTAATGAAATGATCATGGGGTTTTTATCTTTCAGTTTGTTTATATATTGGATTACACTGATTGTTTCCCGTATATTAAACCATCTCTGAATGCCTGGGATGAAGCCTACTTGATCATGTTGGATGATTGTTCTGAATGTGCTCTTGGATTCAGTTTTCAAGATTTTTATTGAGTATTTTTGCATCAATATTCATAAGGTAAATTGGTCTGAAGTTCTCTTTCTTTGTTGGATCTTCGTGTGGTTTAGTTATAAGAGTAATTGTGACTTCATAGAAGGAATTCGGTAGTGCTCCATCTGTTTCAATTTTGTGGAATAGTTTGAATAGTATTGGTATGATGTCTTCTATGAAGTTCTGACTCATTGGATAATGTACTATTAAATCTAAATCATTGCATCTACAAGTTGTATTTGTTCATTATTTATTATCTATTATGTTTATCAATGTATTCTTTATACATACATTTTATATGCATTAAATAGCATTTTTAACCACAGGGAATAATTCACAACTATAATATATAATACACTTAAAAAGCATGCAATATTTTAATAAATCAGTTGTACGACTCCAAAAGTATCCTGCTTCCCTGTGGGGATTTGGGGACAAGAATACTGGTCTGCTAGAGCACAGGTTACCGAGTTGAGTTGTACATGATCCCCTGGCCTCCATTAATGAGCACTGTGTCTGAACTTGAGTCCTGAGGAACTTTACCGGAACTCAATAGCCCAGATTGGAAACCTACCTCACCAATCTCCTAACAGTCTGGTGTACTAGAGCTCAGCAGGTAAAATGAGTTCTACCTGAGGCACAGCCAGCCAAATCAGGTACCCTGACCTTCATTATTTGGCTTACAACTCCCCAGCCTTCCCAAGAACTCCTGCCATTATCAGGATCATTTAGCCAACCATGGGGAAAAATGGATGCATAAAGAATAGCTTAAGAACAGAACCAAAAAGATCCAGGGCAATATGGTACTGACAAAGTCCAGCTTTCCTTCTTCAGCAGGCCCTAAATAGCCCAAAGAAACAGAAGCATAAGAAAATGGTCTTAAATCCAATCTTTAAACGATGATAGGGGTATTTACAGAGAAAATTAATAAATTCCTTCAAGAAATACAAGAAAATACAGTCAAATAGTTGAAAGACATGAATAAACCTTCCAAGACCTGTGTGTTTTGTACATGGTCCATTTTAGTTTTACCATTTTTAAATAATTTAATTTGTTCTATCTTGTCCTCAAGACTTGAAATTTTTCCTTCCATGTCATTAGCTTGTTGCTGAACTTTCATATGAGCTTTTGTTTCCTTCTTGAATTTTTACTTTCAATTTTATTTCAACTTGACTTTTCTCTACTGATTTTATTTCTTTAATGCATGTTAATTTTATATGTTGAATTATTTTAGTTATTTCACTCAAATACTTTTGTGCCTTTATAGCTTTTACAGAGGTATTTTTATATCCTCTTTTAAGGATATGAATTATAATTATTATAGCTATTTTAAAGTTCCTGTCCCATGTGTCAGCTAAGTTTCTTTCTCTGATCTTGTTGCAATAGGAGTGCTGGGTTATGAATGAATTATACTATCTTGATTTTGTATGCTTGTGTTTTTGTAGTGGGATATAGAAATCTGGAGTCATGATGTTTGTGATATTTCTTTGTGTAGATACTTGGTCTCAATTTCATTAGGTAGGTGTTTAATTATTTAGTTAGTATTAACAACAATTAATGGGTTGTAGGTCACCAAAATAATGCTTGTTTTTAAGTTTTAATCCTGTGTTTTAAGTTTTAGACTCCAGCTGGTCAAAGATAAGAGGTTATTAATAGACCTCTTGGGTTTGCAATCTAATAAACATTCCAGACCGGTGAAAATGTTGGAATAGGTTAAATGTTAATAGACAGAAAAATAAGCTTGACTCTGTACGATTTTTAATAAAATCTAGTGTCATACTTCATGGGTAGTAGCAGAGAAGGAGAGCACTAGATTTACTCAGGTTTTTGCCACTGATGACCGTGATTACCAGAACATATTCATGGAAGTGGAACTCAGCTGTACAGTCCTTGCCTTACTGGCATTACTAAAATTGGGGAGGTGAAAAGGAGCACACTTAATTTAACTAGTTTCTAGGCAGGTATAAATGCTGTGGAGATCCTGTTAGAGAGTGACTCTTTTAATAAACAGAAAGTTACAAAGGAGTGAACATAGGCTGGGAAAATGAAGAGTGTTGAGAAAGAACTATGAGGACCATGTGTTCTTCCTCCAAATCTTGAATCATAGCCAAAGAGCCTACTGATATGGAGATGAATTGAAGTTGTCTTTATTTTAAATTCTGAATTGATTCACTTGTGGATTTTTGTAATTTCTAATATTTATTTATTCTTTGACTGATTGATACACATACATAATGTATAGTCATTTTCACTCCATATCACTCTTTCCTTGACCTTCTCACTACTGCTGAATTTCTTCATTAATCTACCAGCACAGAGAGTACTAAACATTCATGATGTGAACTTTTTAAAGAACTTGTCAAGATAAATGCATTTGTTTATTCTGATTCCAACATTGTGAAAAGCAAGGAATTAATGACTCTATACATAGCATTTTGGCCATTTGTGGAAATATAAGAAAAAACTAATGCTAGCTGGTTGTTTCTAGACTCTGGATAAATTGACAAAGAAAAAGAGTGAATTGAGTCATACAGTTGACTGACTCCAGTTTTAAATAAAGAACCTAAAAGTTTCTAAGTGGGTCCTAGAAGAGAATCTCTCTGGCAGCCATATAGTTTAACTAAGGAGTACTATTGCTAATAATGAAACACCATGACAGAAAAAACAAAACCAAACAAAAAACTAAAAGAGGAAAGATTTTATTTGGCTTACAGTTCCACATTGCAGTCCATCATTGGAGGTGGTCAGAAGACAGGTATTCAAACAGTACAAGAGCCAGGAAATGTTGCAGAATCTGTAGCGGCTGCTGCTTCCTGGCTGACTATATTTTGTCTTACTCAACCTGCTTTTTTATATCACTAAGGACCACTAGACCTGGGATGACTCCACCCACAGTGTGAAGGATCCTTTCCATTAATCACTAATAAAGAATATGTCCTATATTATGACACTAAGGAGGCATTCTCTAAGTTGCGGTTCTCTTCTTTTAGGTGATTATAGCTTGTGAGTGTTATGTCTTCTCTTGGGTTCTTTATCTGTTGTTTTTTCTTATATATCTTTAAGGAAATAGTTTTTCTTTTATGTGACTGTAGTTTATTTTATCATATTTTTAAAAGAATGAACGAAAACTTAGCCAGGAGGGGAAAAGACAGATGTATTTTCATTTATACTGGCTAGAAGAGGGAAAACCAGTTTTCTCCAATGGAATGAAATTGGGTATATCAACAACTCCAGGGCATGGAGATGATAATTAACAATTGCTTGTTGTTAAGGAGTAGTTGACCAACAAATAATCAATTAAACAGTCTTTTATGAGCTTTCTTTTTTATGGGATATATTTTATTTCCATTTCAAATGTTATTCCCTTTCCCAGATTCCCATCCATAAACCCACTATACCATCCCCCTCGTATCCTTCTTCTTTTTTTTTTTTTTTATTAACTTGAGTGTTTCTTATATACAATTCGAGTGGTATTCCCTTTCCCGGTTTCCGGACAAACATCCCCCTCCCTCCTCCCCTTCCTTATGGGTGTTCCCCTCCCAACCCTCCCCCCATTGCCGCCCTCCCCCCCACAGTCTAGTTCAATGGGGGATCAGTCTTAGCAGGACCCAGGGCTTCCCCTTCCACTGGTGCTCTTACTAGGATATTCATTGCTACCTATGAGGTCAGAGTCCAGGGTCAGTCCATCTATAGTCTTTGGGTAGTGGCTTAGTCCCTGGAAGCTCTGGTTGCTTGGCATTGTTGTACATATGGGGTCTCAAGCCCCTTCAAGCTCTTCCAGTTCTTTCTCTGATTCCTTCAACGGGGGTCCTATTCTCAGTTCAGTGGTTTGCTGCTGGAATTCGCCTCTGTATTTGCTGTCTTCTGGCTGTGTCTCTCAGGAGCGATCTACATCCGGCTCCTGTCAGTCTGCACTTCTTTGCTTCATCCATCTTGTCTAATTGGGTGGCTGTATATGTATGGGCCACATGTGGGGCAGGCTCTGAATGGGTGTTCCTTCAGTCTCTGTTTTAATCTTTGCCTCTCCCCTCCCTGCCAAGGGTATTCTTTTTCCTCATTTAAAGAAGGAGTGAAGCATTCACATTTTGATCATCCGTCTTGAGTTTCATTTGTTCTAGGGATCTAGGGTAATTCAAGCATTTGGGCTAATAGCCACTTATCAATGAGTGCATACCACGTATGTCTTTCTGTGATTGGGTTAGCTCACTCAGGATGATATTTTCCGGTTCCAACCATTTGCCTACGAATTTCATAAAGTCGTTGTTTTTGATAGCTGAGTAATATTCCATTGTGTAGATGTACCACATTTTCTGTTTTCATTCCTCTGTTGAAGGGCATCTGGGTTCCTTCCAGTTTCTGGCTATTATAAATAAGGCTGCGATGAACATAGTGGAGCACGTGTCTTTTTATATGTTGAGGCATCTTTTGGGTATATGACCAAGAGAGGTAAAGCTGGATCCTCAGGCAGTTCAATGTACAATTTTCTGAGGAACCTCCAGACTGATTTCCAGAATGGTTTTACCAGTCTGCAATCCCACCAACAATGGAGGAGTGTTCCTCTTTCTCCACATCCTCGCCAGCATCTGCTGTCACCTGAGTTTTTGATCTTAGCCATTCTCACTGGTGTGAGGTGAAATCTCAGGGTTGTTTTGATTTGCATTTCCCTTATGACTAAAGATGTTGAACATTTCTTTTGGTGTTTCTCAGCCATTCGACATTCCTCAGCTGTGAATTCTTTGTTTAGCTCTGAACCCCATTTTTAATAGGGTTATTTGTTTCCCTGCGGTCTAACTTCTTGATTTCTTTGTATATTTTGGATATAAGGCCTCTATCTGTTGTAGGATTGGTAAAGATCTTTTCCCAATCTGTTGGTTGCCGTTTTGTCCTAACCACAGTGTCCTTTGCCTTACAGAAACTTTGTAGTTTTATGAGATCCCATTTGTCGATTCTTGATCTTAGAGCATAAGCCATTGGTGTTTTGTTCAGGAAATTTTTTCCAGTGCCCATGTGTTCCAGATGCTTCCCTAGTTTTTCTTCTATTAGTTTGGGTGTGTCTGGTTTGATGTGGAGGTCCTTGATCCACTTGGACTTAAGCTTTGTACAGTGTGATAAGCATGGATCGATCTGCATTCTTCTACATGTTGACCTCCAGTTGAAGCAGCACCATTTGCTGAAAATGCTATCTTTTTTCCATTGGATGGTTTTGGCTCCTTTGTGAAAAATCAAGTGACCATAGGTGTGTGGGTTCATTTCTGGGTCTTCAATTCTATTCCATTGATCTATCTGTCTGTCTCTGTACCAATACCATGCAGTTTTTATCACAATTGCTCTGTAATACTGCTTGAGTTCAGGGATAGTGATTCCCCCTGAAGTCCTTTTTTTTGTTGAGGATAGCTTTAGCTATCCTGGGTTTTTTGTTATTCCAGATGAATTTGCAAATTGTTCTGTCTAACTCTTTGAAGAATTGGATTGGTATTTTGATGGGGATTGCATTGAATCTGTAGATTGCTTTTGGTAAAATGGCCAATTTTACTATATTAATCCTGCCAATCCATGAGCATGGGCGATCTTTCCATCTTCTGAGGTCTTCTTCAATTTCTTTCTTCAGTGTCTTGAAGTTGTTATTGTACAGATCTTTTACTTGCTTGGTTAAAGTCACACCGAGGTACTTTATATTATTTGGGTCTATTATGAAGGGTGTCGTTTCCCTAATTTCTTTCTCGGCTTATTTCTCTTTTGTATAGAGGAAGGCAAGTGATTTATTTGAGTTAATTTTATACCCAGCCACTTTGCTGACGTTGTTTATCAGCTTTAGTAGTTCTCTGGTGGAACTTTTGGGATCACTTAAATATACTATCATATCATCTGCAAATAGTGATATTTTGACCTCTTCTTTTCCGATCTGTATCCCCTTGATCTCTTTTTGTTGTCTGATTGCTCTGGCTAGAACTTCAAGAACTATATTGAATAAGTAGGGAGAGAGTGGGCCGTCTTGTCTAGTCCTTGATTTTAGTGGGATTGCTTCAAGTTTCTCTCCATTTAGTTTAATGTTAGCAACTGGTTTGCTGTATATGGCTTTTACTATGTTTAGGTATGGGCCTTGAATTCCTATTCTTTCCAGGACTTTTATCATGAAGGGGTGTTGAATTTTATCAAATGCTTTCTCAGCATCTAATGAAATGATCATGTGGTTTTGTTCTTTCAGTTTGTTTATATAATGGATCACATTGATGGTTTTCCATATATTAAACGATCCCTGCATGCCTGGGATGAACCCTACTTGATCATCGTGGATGATTGTTTGATGTGCTCTTGGATTCGGTTTGCCAGAATTTTATTGAGTATTTTTGCGTCGATATTCATAAGGGAAATTGGTCTGAAGTTCTCTTTCTTTGTTGTGTCTTTGTGTGGTTTAGGTATAAGAGTAATTGTGGCTTCATAGAAGGAATTCGGTAGTGATCCATCTGTTTCAATTTTGTGGAATAGTTTGGATAATATTGGTATGAGGTCTTCTATGAAGGTCTGATAGAATTCTGCACTAAACCCGTCTGGACCTGGGCTCTTTTTGGTTGGGAGACCTTTAATGACTGCTTCTATTTCCTTAGGAGTTATGGGGTTGTTTAACTGGTTTATCTGTTCCTGATATAACTTTGGTACCTGGTATCTGTCTAGGAAATTGTCCATTTCCTGACGATTTTCAAGTTTTGTTGAATATGGGTTTTTATAGTAAGATCCGATGATTTTTTGCATTTCCTCTGAATCTGTAGTTATGTCTCCCTTTTCATTTCTGATTTTCTTAATTTGGACACACTCTCTGTGTCCTCTCATTAGTCTGGCTAAGGGTTTATCTGTCTTGTTCATTTTCTCAAAGAACCAACTTTTGGTTCTGTTGGTTCTTTCTATGGTCCTTTTTGTTTCTACTTGGTTGATTTCAGCTCTGAGTTTGATTATTTCCTGCCTTCTACTCCTCCTGGGTGTATTTGCTTCTTTTTGTTCTAGAGCTTTTAGGTGTGCTGTCAAGCTGCTGACATATGCTCTTTCCTGTTTCTTTCTGCAGGCACTCAGTGTTATGAGTTTTCCTCTTAGCACAGCTTTCATTGTGTCCCATAAGTTTGGGTATGTTGTACCTTCATTTTCATTAAAATCTAAAAAGTTTTTAATTTCTTTCTTTATTTCTTCCTTGACCAGGTTATCATTGAGTAGGGCATTGTTCAATTTCCACGTATATGTGGGCATTCTTCCCTTATTGTTATTGAAGACCAGTTTTAGGCCGTGGTGGTCCGATAGCACGCAGGGGATTATTTCTATCTTTCTGTACCTCTGGAGGCCTGTTTTTTGACCAATTATGTGGTCAATTTTGGAGAAAGTTCTCCTATTCTTCTATAAGGATATTCCCTCTCCCCAACCACCTGGCTCTTAATGCCTCTCCATGTGACATTCCCCTATACTGGGTGGTCCAGCATTGGTAGGTTCCAGGGCTTTTCCTCCCCTTGGTGCCCAACAAGGCCATCATCTTCTACATATGCAGCTGGATACATGGATCTGTCCCTGTTTACTCCTTGGGTAGTGGTATAGTCCCAGGGAGCTCTGGTTGGTTGGTATTGTTCTTTTGGATTTGTAAGCCCCTTCAGCTCCTTCAGTCCTTTCTCGCACTCCTCCAATTGGGACCTAGTTCTCAGTATTTGTCATGCTCTGCCTGAGCCTCTCAAGAGACAACTATATCAGAGTCCTGTCAGCATGCATTTCGTGGCTTCATCAGTATTGTCTAGGTTTGGAGGCAGTATATACCTGGGCTAGATAGATCCTCAGGTGGGGCAGTCTTTGAATCCTTCAGATTCTGCTCCAAACTTTGTCTCCATATCCCTTCCTATGAATATTTTTGTTCCTCCCTCTATGGACAAGAGAGAAGCATCCACTCTTCTGTCGTCCTTCCTGAGCTTCATGTGGTCTGTGGATTATATCTTCCATAATTGGAGCTCTTGGGCTAATATTCACTTACCAATGAATGCCTGCCCTGTGTGTTTTTCTTTCATTGTGTTACCTCACTCAGGATGCTGTGTTCTAGTTCCATCAATTTGCCTATGAATTTCATGATGTCATTGTTATTGATAGTTGAGTATTACTCCATTTAATAGATGTGCTTTCATTTGGTGACATTTCACTTCCTAGAGGCTGTAGACCCAGAAGTGGATATAGAACTCTCAGCTCCTTGAGCACTATGAGCAACTGAATGCCCCTGTGCTTACTGCACATCATGATAATTAACTAACACTCTGAAACAATGAGACAGCCCCAATAAAGTGTTTGTCTTTAAAAAAGATGGATATAGTCCTAGTATCTCTACACAGCAATAGATAGCCTAAGATACATGTCCTGAAATTAAAGTCTATTTAAAACTATAACGACTGCTCCCAAACCCCGTGGGAGAGAGAGCTCACCGCCGAGACAGGTGGGCACTCCTGAGATTGCAGAGCAGAAGAGACCACCAACACTGCCCACCACTGCCCACATCACTGACCCAAGAGGAATCTATATGCGGCCTCTGGGTTCCCTTGGATAAGGGCACAGGAGCAGCAAATCCGCTGCATCTGAGACACCGCCAGAACCTGAGGGACCAAGCAGATAAACAGTTCTCTGCACCCAAACCCCGTGGAAGGGAAAGCTAAACCTTCAGAGAGACAGACACGCCTGGGAAACCAGAAGAGACTATACTCTGCCCACATCTCTGACAACAGAGGAAAACACTGAACACCATCTGGAACCCTGGTGCACGGAAAATCCCAGAAAGGGCGCCACAGATCTTCCTGGTTCCTGCCTCCGTGGAGAGCTCATAAAAAACACCCCATGAGCAAACTTGAGCCACGGGACCACAGGTAAGACAAACCTTCCTGCTCCAAGTGACCTGCCTGGTGAACCCAAGACACAGGCCCACAGGAACAGCTGAAGACCTGTAGAGAGGATAAAACTACACGCCCGAAAGCAGAACACTCTGAGCCCATAATTGGCTGAAAGAAAACAGGAAAACAGGTCCACAGCACTTCGGACACACAGGCTTTTAGGACAGTCTAGCCACTGTCAGAAATAGCAGAACAAAGTAACACTAGAGATAATCTGATGGCGAGAGGCAATCGCAGGAAACCAAGCAACAGAAACCAAGACTACATAGCATCATCGGAGCCCAATTCTCCCACCAAAGCAAACACGGAATACCAAATACACCAGAAAAGCAAGATCTAGTTTCAAAAGCATATTTGATCATGATGCTGGAGGACATCAAGAAAGACGTGAAGAACTCCCTTAGAGAAACACAGTAAAACATAAATAAACAAGTAGAAGCATACAGAGAGGAATCACAAAAATACCTGAAAGAATTCCAGGAAAACATAAATAAACAAGTAGAAGCCCATAGAGAGGAATCACAAAAATCGCTGAAAGAATTCCAGGAAAACACAATCAAACAGTTGAAGGAATTAAAAATGGAAATAGAAGCAATCAAGAAAGAACACATGGAAACAACCCTGGATATAGAAAACCAAAAGAAGAGACAAGGAGCTGTAGATACAAGCTTCACCAACAGAATACAAGAGATGGAAGAGAGAATCTTGGGAGCAGAAGATTCCATAGAAATCATTGACTCAACTGTCAAAGATAATGTAAAGCGGAAAAAGCTACTGGTCCAAAACATACAGGAAATCCAGGACTCAATGAGAAGATCAAACCTAAGGGTAATAGGTATAGAAGAGAGTGAAGACTCCCAGCTCAAAGGACCAGTTATTATCTTCAACAAAATCATTGAAGAAAACTTCCCTAACCTAAAAAAAGAGATACACATAGGCATACAAGAAGCCTAGAGAACTCCAAATAGATTGGACCAGAAAAGAAACACCTCCTGTCACATAATAGTCAAAACACCAAACGCACAAAATAAAGAAAGAATATTAAAAGCAGTAAGGGAAAAAGGTCAAGTAACATATAAAGGCAGACCTATCAGAATCACACCAGACTTCTCGCCAGAAACAATGAAGGCCAGAAGATCCTGGACTGATGTCATACAGACCCTAAGAGAACACAAATGCCAGCCCAGGTTACTGTATCCTGCAAAACTCTCAATTAACATAGATGGAGAAACCAAGATATTCCATGACAAAACCAAATTTACACAATATCTTTCTACAAATCCAGCACTACAAAGGATAATAAATGGTAAAACCCAACATAAGGAGGCAAGCTAAACCCTAGAAGAAGCAAGAAACTAATCGTCTTGGAAAAAAAACAAAGAGAAGAAAAGTACACAAACATAACCTCACATCCAAATATGAATATAACAGGAAGCAATAATCACTATTCCTTAATATCTCACAATATCAATGGCCTCAACTCCCCAATAATAAGACATAGATTAACAAACTGGATACGCAACGAGGACCCTGCATTCTGCTGCCTACAGGAAACACACCTCAGAGACAAAGACAGACACTACCTCAGAGTGAAAGGCTGGAAAACAACTTTCCAAGCAAATGGTTGGAAGAAGCAAGCTGGAGTAGCCATTCTAATATCAGATAAAATCAATTTTCAACTAAAAGTCAACAAAAATGATAAGGAAGGACACTTCATATTCATCAAAGGAAAAATCCACCAAGATGAACTATCAATCCTAAATATCTATGCCCCAAATACAAGGGCACCTACATACGTAAAAGAAACCTTACTAAAGCTCAAAACACACATTGCACCTCACACAATAATAGTAGGAGATTTCAACACCCCACTCTCATCAATGGACAGATCATGGAAACAGAAATTAAACAGAGACGTAGACAGACCAAGAGAAGTCATGAGCCAAATGGACATAACGGATATTTATAGAACATTCTATCCTAAAGCAAAAGGATATACCTTCTTCTCAGCTCCTCATGGTACTTTCTCCAAAATTGACCATATAATTGGTCAAAAAACGGGCCTCATCAGGTACAGAAAGATAGAAATAATCCCATGTGTGCTATCGGACCACCACGGCCTAAAACTGGTCTTCAATAACAATAAGGGAAGAATGCCCACATATACGTGGAAATTGAATAATGCTCTACTCAATGATAACCTAGTCAAGGAAGAAATAAAAAAAGAAATTAAAGACTTTTTAGAATTAAATGAAAATGAAGGTACAACATACCCAAACTTATGGGACACAATGAAAGCTGTGCTAAGAGGAAAACTCAGCACTGAGTGCCTGCAGAAAGAAACAGGAAAGAGCATATGTCAGCAGCTTGACAGCACACCTAAAAGCTCTAGAACAAAAAGAAGCAAATACACTCAGGAGGAATAAAAGGCAGGAAATAATCAAACTCAGAGCTGAAATCAACCAAGTAGAAACAAAAAGGACCATAGAAAGAATCAACAGAACCAAATTTGGTTCTTTGAGAAAATCAACAGGATAGATAAACCCTTAACCAGACTAAAGAGAGGACACAGAGAGTGTGTCCAAATTAAGAAAATCAGAAATGAAAAGGGAGACATAACTACAGATTCAGAGGAAATGCAAAAAATCATCAGATCTTACTATAAAAACCTATATTCAACAAAAGGTGAAAATCTACAGGAAATGGACAATTTCCTAGACAGATACCAGGTACCAAAGTTATATCAGGAACAAATAAACCAGTTAAACAACCCCATAACTCCTAAGGAAATAGAAGCAGTCATTAAAGGTCTCCCAACCAAAAAGAGCCCAGGTCCAGATGGGTTTAGTGCAGAATTCTATCAGACCTTCATAGAAGACCTCATACCAATATTATCCAAACTATTCCACAAAATTGAAACAGATGGATCACTAACGAATTCCTTCTATGAAGCCACAATTACTCTTATATCTAAACCACACAAAGACCCAAAAAAGAAAGAGAACTTCAGACCAATTTCCCTTATGAATATCGACGCAAAAATACTCAATAAAATTCTGGCAAACCAAATACAAGAGCACATCAAAACAATCATCCACCATGATCAAGTAGGCTTCATCCCAGGCATGCAGGGATGGTTTAATATACGGAAAACCATCAGCGTGATCTATTATATAAAAAATTGAAAGAACAAAGCCTCATGATCATTTCCTTAGATGCTGAGAAAGCATTTGACAAAATTCAACACCCCTTCATGATAAAAGTCCTGGAAAGAATAGGAATTCAAGGCCCTTACCTAAGCATAGTAAAAGCCATATACAGCAAACCAGTTGCTAATATTAAACTAAATGGAGAGAAACTTGAAGCAATCCCACTAAAATCAGGGACTAAACAAGGCTGTCCACTCTCTCCCTACTTATTCAATATAGTTCTTGAAGTTCTAGCCAGAGCAATCAGACAACAAAAGGAGATCAAGGGGATACAGATCGGAAGAGAAGAAGTCAAAATATCACTATTTGCAGATGATATTATAGTATATTTAAGTGATCCCAAAAGTTCCACCAGAGAACTACTAAAGCTGATAAACAACGTCAGCAAAGTGGCTGGGTATAAAATTAACTCAAATAAATCAGTAGCCTTCCTCTACACAAAAGAGAAATAAGCCGAGAAAGAAATTAGGGAAACGACACCCTTCATAATAGACCCAAATAATATAAAGTACCTCGGTGTGACTTTAACCAAGCAAGTAAAAGATCTGTACAATAACAACTTAAAGCAACTGAAGAAAGAAATTGAAGAAGACCTCAGAAGATGGAAAGATCTCCCATGCTCATGGATTGGCAGGATTAATATAGTAAAAATGGCCATTTTACCAAAAGCAATCTACAGATTCAATGCAATCCCCATCAAAATACCAATCCAATTCTTCAAAGAGTTAGACAGAATAATTTACAAATTCATCTGGAATAACAAAAAACCCAGGATTGCTCAAACTATCCTCAACAAAAAAAGGACTTCAGGGGGAATCACTATCCCTGAACTCAAGCAGTATTACAGAGCAATAGTGATAAAAACTGCATGGTATTGGTACAGAGACAGACAGATAGACCAATGGAATAGAATTGAAGACCCAGAAATGAACCCACACACCTATGGTCACTTGATTTTTGACAAAGGAGCCAAAACCATCCAATGGAAAAAAGATAGCATTTACAGCAAATGGTACTGCTTCAACTGGAGGCCAACATGTAGAAGAATGCAGATCGATCCATGCTTATCACCCTGTACAAAGCTTAAGTCCAAGTGGATCAAGGACCTCCACATCAAACCAGACACACTCAAACTAATAGAAGAAAAACCAGGGAAGCATCTGGAACACATGGGCACTGGAAAAAATTTCCTGAACAAAACACCAATGGCTTATGCTCTAAGATCAAGAATCGACAAATGGGATCTCATAAAACTGCAAAGCTTCTGTAAGGCAAAGGACACTGTGGTTAGGACAACACGGCAACCAACAGATTTGGAAAAGATGTTTAGCAATCCTACAACAGATAGAGGCCTTATATCCAAAATATACAAAGAACTCAAGAAGTTAGACCGCAGGGAAACAAATAACCCTATTAAAAAATGGGGTTCAGAGCTAAACAAAGAATTCACAGCTGAGGAATGCCGAATGGCTGAGAAACACCTAAAGAAATGTTCAACATCTTTAGTCATAAGGGAAATGCAAATCAAAACAACGCTGAGATTTCACCTCACACCACTGAGAATGGCTAAGATCAAAAACTCAGGTGACAGCAGATGCTGGCGAGGATGGGGAGAAAGAGGAACACTCCTCCATTGTTGTTGGGATTGCAGACTGGTACAACCATTCTGGAAATCAGTCTGGAGGTTCCTCAGAAAATTGGACATTGAACTGCCTGAGGATCCAACTATACCTCTCTTGGGCATATACTCAAAAGATGCCCCAACATATGAAAAAGACAGGTGCTCCACTATGTTCATCGCAGCCACTGCACGGAGAATAGGACCCTCGTTAAAGGAATCAGAATAAGAACTAGAAGAGCTTGAAGGGGCTCGAGACCCCTTATGAACAACAATGCCAAGCAACTAGAGCTTCCAGGGACTAAGCCACTACCTAAAGAATATACATGGACTGACCCTGGACTTTGACCTCATAGGTAGCAATGAATATCCTAGTAAGATCACCAGTGGAAGGGGAAGCCTTTGGTCCTGCTATGACTGAACCTCCAGTGAACGTCATTGTTGGGAGGAGGGCGGCAATGGGGGGAGGATGGGGAGGGGAACACCCATAATGAAGGGGATGAGGAGGGATTAGGGGCATGTTTGCCCCATTTGAAATGTAAATAAGAAATACTCAAGTTAATAAAAAAAGTAAATAAATAAAACTATAACTACTAGTTTACAATCAGGGCCCAGGTTATTGAGAAATGAGGTTATGGTTCACTCCTTCAGGAAAAGAAGCAGTGCTTCTCAGGTACTTGCTGGGGACAAAGGGGACATAAGATGTTTAACAGAAGAAGGTATTTTAAAAGTACTGCTAAAGACTTGTAACAAATTGAAGAGATGAGGAATTTAATTTGCATGAGAAATTCTTTCCTATATTGTTAAAAACATGTTCATGCTTATATACAAATTTTAAACATACATTTTTCTTTACATTCCACATAGTGTCAACTGAGATATTTAATATTAAACATTAAACTCTAAAAGATTAAGTATTCTACAAGAAAAATTAATATGTATTCTATAATAATGTGTTTGTATTTGTAGGTGGTACAATCACTTGTTAGGTAGAATCATGATATAGTTGATGTTCTTTTATTTGGAATTTAAACATGATAAAAGGAGATGTGACTGTATCTTAAGTTGATAAGTGGTAAATATGTAATGTCTAATTTTAGCTATCTACTACATTAAATCTGGAATCAACTAGAATCCAAGCAAGTCAGCATTTTCTTACCCATCACTTGAGAGATATTCTTAATTGGATCATGTATGTAAGTTGGAATAACCAAACACAAAAATGGTCCATACCTTCTGGTCAAAACCTTCATAAAGGACATGGGGAAAGAACCCTTTTCTTTTGATCAGCTTTCTTATACTCTCTTTGTCAAGTTCATTTATCTTGTTTCTGAAGCATTCCTTTACTGATATTTGAAATTACTTCTTGTGGGTTGCAACTTTCACTTTAGATCAACTGAAAAATTCAGCCTGGTAGATTAAACCACTGATAACAATATATATATATATATATATATATATATATGTATATATATGTGTGTGTGTGTGTGTGTGTGTGTGTGTGTGTGTGTGTGTGTGTATTCAATAATTTTTTGGAGAACCCTGACTAATACAGATGCAATTTATTCAAGTAAAATAATACCATTGATATAAAGCTAATAAAACATGCTAGAGATTTATATATTGTGAATTTAAAAATTCTAATTACAAAATAAATATAATATAAATTAATGAGGAAACACCATTAATACAGATGATGCATTCTAGAAAAATATATCAATTCTGTTCAAAGTCATCATCTGGCATATGGTACAATATTTCAAATTTCTAAGATTTCTGTTTTACGGAAAATATGGTAGATTATTTTGAAGTCCTATAATGACTGTAAAACTTTATGAGAAATGAACAAAATGAAAATACAAGGGAGCATTATAACTGATGTGTATGTGGACTTCATAGCTCCAATAATAACACAATGTTAAGACACAATCTACAGTAGACATACGGATCAATGGGACAGAACAGAGATTCAGAATTTGACCCACACAGCTCTATTTTGGTATAGATTTTTCTTACAAATGGTAAATGGGTATCCAATTTAAATCTCTAATTTCAAACTGTGTTTGTAAAATAATTGAGAATTTTACCTTGGTTTAAATAATCATATTATGTACCTAGCATCATGAACTGGAAAATACATAAAGAGATTAGTTCATTGCCTTTTCAGTTTTATGTTTGCTTTTTTTTTATTATCTTCTCATCAAATTAATTAAAATTCAAAAGATGTCATAGCATGCAAGCAGGTATGGCCTCAAACACTATTACAAAGTATGATACTCATGAGCAAATAATGAATTGTTTTTGTTATTTCACTTTTAAAATGATAAATCTTATTTGGTTATAAGAGTCAACATACATATTTTTCCTCTTAAACATTTTTTTTATTTTCAGTCATTCACCCATCAAGACAATTTCAATATGCACTGAAAATGAGTGAATGACATCAACTGCTTTGTACTGCATACATGAGTATATATAAAGACAAGATGTAATAGAGTTCTGAAAGTCAGTTATTATGCATTTATTAATTATGTTTACATTCTTAAAATTCACAGACATGTTTACCTATCTTCAGAATAGTCTTGGTTTGCTAAGTCAGTCAGATTTTCAAATGCCCTACCTTTATATAAGGTAAAGATATTTTTAATGAAAAATATAAATCCATTAGTAAGTAGGAATTAATGTTCATTTTCTTATACTTTCTTGAATTATAAGAAACATCTCAACAGATAATATTGTTTCCTTTATCATAATGGTAAAGGGAAAGAACAATTTTTTTGAATGTCCACTATTTTCATGTGTCAAAAACTACCAAAGAAGTATAAAATTTGCAAATAAATATAAAGAAAACCAATATCAATGTGTATAACTAACATAGAGTCAAACAGTGTTATTTTCTTATGAAAAAATGAAAAGGTAAACAATAGGCACATTATGAAACCTTAGAAAAAGGGTTTGGCAGAGGCTTACATGGCTTAAAAGGAGTATCCTACATAGCATGCTAAGCATACTAAATTCATTCTCCTTTAGTAAGATATGTCAGTACCTTTCTTTTTCTGAAGGTTTATGTTTATTTCAATTTGTGAATGTGTTTATGTGTATGTGTATGTTTGTGAGTATGTGTGTGTGTGTGTGTGTGTGTGTAACATTATGTACACATGAGTGATGAGTGTTGCAGAGGCCAGAAGAGGACCTTAGATGTCTTAGAACTGGAGTAACCAGCTTGAGCTGCGTGACTTGGATATTGGGATTGAGGATTCTGATTTCCTTAAGGACAGTGTACTTTCTTAACAGCTACGCCATTTTTTTCAGCTTCCAGCATCATTTATAAAGAAAAATATTGTAGGATGATGTCATTACACAGGTGAAGGCAGGTATAAAATAGAACAAGGCCTGTCATTGGACAAGAAGGAAGGATGGGCAGGAGAAATGTTTTAAAGAGGAGGAGACTGGAAATGAAGGGACAGGGAGAGGCAGTGGAGAGAACATGGAAGCAAATGTTAAGATTCCTCTCTGCACATTTACAGGTTTTTATGAATATTCTTGAGGGATGGATGTGTACAGGACTTTGTATGTCTAGATGAGTAAATTATTTATTATCAATTGGATCAGAGGTTATTGTGTTGTGTGTTCTTTTATGTGGCCATTTAAGTTTAAGAGAGTGTCTGGTGGCTAGTAATGCTAGCTTACCACGAAGTTGGAATGTGAATGTTTGGCATGGTGGCAACATGCCTGGCGAACTAGATGGGTAGAGAGATTGATGCCAGCCTCAGAGAGCATCGACTGGCAGTGTGATGTGGGGTGGTGTAAAGCCAGTGAGATGCTTTGCTGACTAAGATGAAGAAATCCACCAGATATCTTGGGGCTCTATGTTGCCGGACCTAGTGCATGGGGAAAAAACAGCCTTTTTTATTATTTTACAGCAACAAAATTTATATTCTTAAAGATGGATTGAAATTACATGAAAAAACAAATAGGCAGCACAGTAAATATTGTGCTTTAAGATACATGTTACATTTGTTAGGCTTACTTTCACAATATGTTTAAAATTGCATATTATGTCTTTGGCATATCATTGTTATTGTGGTTCTACAGAGATGTATTAAGCTGTGTTTTATGTAAACTAAGCAAAAAATATCAGTATTTTCCCAAAATATAATGCATATTCCAATAAAGATATTTTCTGTAATATTGAGTCTATTAACTTGGAAGTATAAACGAAAATGTGGAGTGAATTTATTGTATCCTATATTTAACTTTGTAATGATTATCTATTTTCTAAGTGTAGCTTTTATCTGTACAGCATAGTAATTAAAAGAAAAAGTCATTAATTTTTAGACTTCTGGCAAATTACTTATATTATCCGTACTTTAGCAGCATCAGCTATAAATTACAATAAATAAACTTGATAATAACAGTGTTTAAGAAGATAAAATCAGGGGTTGGGGATTTAGCTCAGTGGTAGAGCGCTTGCGTAGGAAGCGCAAGGCCCTAGGTTCGATCCCCAGCACCAAAAAAATAAAGAACCAAAAAAAAAAAAAAAAGATAAAATCAGCTTTTGTAGCAAAAGAGCTTTTGTAAATTAAATGCATTATAAATCTTAATGTTTTTATTTAATTTTATAATTTGAAAATGAGTAATTGTCAAAATTCCTTGAAATGTTAAATTAAAATTTTCAAGCTGAAACTATTAATGTTAATAATTTTTTCTTGTGACTGAATTTCCACCATATGTAAATCAATATATGGTAACATAAATATGTTAGAACACTCATCAGGTTGAACACTTATTTCTTAGAGTATCCTTAAAAGTGCTTACAATTGATATAAATATTGTACTTGAGGGACTCAGTTAACATGATAGTAATTCCCCACACAGGTTCAAATTATAAAAATCCATTGAATTGATGAATAAACCAAAGCAAGCAAATTATAAATATCATTCAGAATCTGAATAGAACAAATTAAATAAAGATAAGTTGCAGTTTTTTTCTATCAGTGCTACTGAACTAAAACTAGGAATTTTTTTTCACCATTGTTTCTCCAAGTTTCATATTTGAACTTCAACCAAGCATGCACAATTTTTGATATTATTGTTGTACATTTTATGTTCCAGAAAGTTTGATATTAAATAACAAGGATAGAGTATGATATGAACATAATGGTTAAATAAGATTATGATTATCATAGATATCTTTGGCTTCATATGGGCTCTGAGCTATAGGTTAGACTCACAAAAATATGAGTTTAGATTCTCAGACATCTCTTCTCCCTGTATATTTCCCTTGATCAACAGCCTCCATATCATATTAAATGACTTTTCAAGAACTAATCACGTGAGCCAATGAAATATGCTACATCAAAATATATCAAGCTATCTAGTTATCATCATCTTTTTCTCATATTGCTTCTGGTAGTCAAAAGAATATGAATAAATATAAATTTGACATTAGCTGCTTTTCTTTTTCATTTTTATTGAATACTTTATGTATTTACATTTATTTCAAATGTTATCCCCTTTCCCACATGCCCCTCAAGAAAGTCCCTCGTTTATCCCTCCTGATTTTATGAGGATCCTCCTCCTCCCACCCACCCACCCACAACTCACCACCCTGGCATTCCCCTACACTGGGAAATATAGCCGTCACAGGACCATGGGCTTCTCCTTCTATTGGTGCCCGACAATGACCTCATTTCCTATATGTGTGACTGGAGTCATGGTTTCCTCCATGTGTTCTCTTTGGTTGGTGGTTTAGACCCTGGGAGTTCTGGGCGGGGGTCTTGTTGGTTGATGTTATTGTTCTTCCTATGGGGTTGTAAACCCCTTTAGGTCCTTCAGTCCTTTCTCTAACCCATCCATTGGTGTCCCCATGCTCAGTTTAATGGTTGACTGTGAGCATCTACCTCTGTATTGTCAGACACTGGCAGAGCCTCTCAAGAGACATCCATATCATGCTTCTATCAGCAAGAAATTCTTGGCATCAGCAATAGTGACTGGACTTACTTGCTGCATATGAGATGAACCCCAAGGTGGGGGAGTCTGTGGGTGGCCTTTCCTTCAGTCTCTGCCCCTCTCTTTTTCCCTGTATTTATTTAGAGAGCTACAGTTCTGGGTTAAATTTTTGAGAAGGGTGGATGGCCTCATCCCCCAACTGGGTGCCTTCCTTAACCTCTAGAAATGGTCTTTACAGGTTTCCCTCCCCTTTGTTGAGATTTCAGCTTATCTCATTCCTGTTGGGTTGTAGAAGTCTCTTGCTTTCTTGATATCTGGGACTTGGTGGTGGCTACCCCCAGTTCCCCATCCCTCATCGCTACACACCCCTATTCACATTCCTGATTCTCTGTATTTCATCCTCTTCTTTCATACCTGATCCTGCCCTGCTCTTTTGCCCCTCCCACAATTCTCTTTCTCCAAAGTCCCTCCCACCTTCTATCACCAGTGAGTATTTTGTCCCCTCTTCTAAGGAAGCATGAAGCATCCACATTTTAGTCTTCCTTCTTGAGCTTCATATGAGCTGTGTTTTGTATCATGGGTATTCCATGTTTTAGGCAGCAGATGCTGCTGAGGATGTGGAGAAAGAAGAACACTCCTCCGTTGTTGGTGAGATTGTAAGTTTAGGTACAACCATTCTGGAAATCATTCTGGCAGTTTCTCAAAACATTGGACATAATACTACCTGATGACCCAGCTATTCCTCTCCTGTACATATACCCAAAAGATGCTCCAACATATAACAAGGACACATGCTCCACTATGTTCATAGCAGACTTATAATAGGCGGAAGCTGGAAAGAACCCAGATGTCCTTCTATTGATGAATGAATACAGAAAATGTTGTTCATGTGCACAATGGAGTACTACTCAGCTATTACAAACAATGACTTTATGAAATTCTTAGGCAAATAGATGGAACTAGAAAATATCTTCCTGAGTGAGGTAACCCAGTCTTAAAAGACCACACATGCTATGCACTCTCACTGATACGTGGCTATTATTCCAAAAGCTCAGGTGCTGTTCTGATCATTTTTAGTGTTTTTTGAATTGGATTTGGATTTCTAAAAACAGGATTTGTTTTTGCTGTGTTTTTGAGATAGGTTTTTACTGAGTGATTTTAGCTGGTCTGGAATTAATAATTGTCACCCTGTCTATGCCTTCAGACTGTTGGCATCAAAGTTGTGGCTCAATAAGAAGTTTTGTATCTGATTAGATTTTAATATGGAAGTACAAGTATTCATTCCCACAATAAATTTGACAGTGATAATAATTATGTAGACAAACATGTGATAGAGTATTTTTAATCAAAGGGGAAGAGGATACTGCAATTACATTTAACCTTTCTGGAAAATTTACCAATGCAATTAAGTTGAATGGATACTCAAATATCACTGGACAAAGAGTGAAAAGTAAAAGAATAGCTTGTGTATTCAAGATCCAAGAGAAAGTTTTAAATGAGTAGAGATTTCTATACCAGGAAAGACAATTTACCTTCTGAAGTCACAGTGCTGAGACTGGGAAAAATCAAAATTCAGAACATCATGCTTTCATATTATTTATTATGATGCAGGTTAAAGTCCCAGTATACATGAGGCATGTTTTGATGATACTAGTGATA
Organism: Rattus norvegicus; assembly: GCF_021556685.1. Taxonomy (NCBI): domain Eukaryota; kingdom Metazoa; phylum Chordata; class Mammalia; order Rodentia; family Muridae; genus Rattus; species Rattus norvegicus. The sequence continues at coordinate 91,807,808 of NC_141554.1, forward strand.
TTGAGACACTTAATTCTATTTGTATTTATATATTTTCTTCTGCATTTATATGTGTACATGTTTATATATTTAATTTTATTTGTTAATTCTTATGTACACACAAAAGTATATACACACATTCACTCACTAATTAAATGTGCCTTTTCATAGATCTATCAGAAGTAAGTAGCCTTTTTACACCTAGTTTTCCTAAGATTTAATGAAAGTGTTCTCACACACATGGTAGCTCTATCAGTGTGTTCACTGTCATGGTGAGGAATCATTACTCTATCCACTGATGAAACACAGTGATAATTCTTGAGACAGTAAGTATAGCAGATAGTTTATTATACTTAAGATTCATCTCTATCGACTCCTTTGCTTCATGCCCAAGCCTAGAATCTAAGAATCAGTAGACCTCCAAATGACTTGAGTTTGATTCTTTATGAGGTGTTCATCATGCCAAAGCAATAGCTTTAGTTTTCTAGTCAATGCAATAATAGATCTAGAAAACTCTTGTAAACATGTTTATTGGGAAAGTGCAATTATAGTCAGAGGTACATAAATTAAAATGAAGGCAAATTTATTGATATAGGCTCCTATACAGAGATCTTGCACTTAATGTTGCTGTGAGAGGGTTTGAAGAAAATGGCCAAAATTTGATGATTGTCTGAGACATGTACCTAATATTTGAACATCATGACAAATCAGAACTGTCTGATCTCTCTTGGTTCAATGCAACCAAGTAATTAAAAATCTGAGAACAATTGAATTTTTTATTATATTTTTCATTTAATTCTTCATAATCAATATTGAATTCTATAATGCAGTTTTCTACCATTATACATTATTTATACGTTTACACATGAAATAAGATTTCACCATATTAGTGAGGAGTGTCCAGAATTCTTGAAGGGCTAGAATTATTGTTCTCTGTCAAATTATCTATTTGTATTATGCAGAAAAATAGGTCTTCAAGAAAGACAGTAGACCATTACAGATTTTCCATTGATATTTCTTGCCTTCATCAAAATAGAATATGCCTTTAAATCGTGTACATTAATAAAAAGAAAAATCCTCATATTCTCAAAGTCTCTTAAGATCAAAAAACTCAGTTTACTTTCAGCTGGCGTTTCCTGCAGTATGCATAGTATTCTTTTTCTCAGTGGTATTTCAATTTTCTATTTCAATGTTATAATTGATTTTCAGGGAATTTAATTCTCTCTGGCTTCCAAAAGATATCACACTGGCTCATTGCACTGATGATATTATGCTGATTGGATTTATTAACAGCAAATAAACAGAAATAACAACTACTGTAGATGCACTGGTGAGATATTTACTTGCCAGGGCGTGAGTAATCCATCTGTTATTTTAAAACTTTTATTGTGGTAAAATATCTAAGGGCTTTTGGTATATTCGGATACTACCATAAATATGAGATATATACATTCATACTTTTGGTACTTTATGTAATGAAAGGAGAGGTATAATACCTGAGAACACTGAGAAGCCGAGAAGCTGGTACTTTTCAATAGAGCTTCAAAGATGGGAATGTTCTGCCATAGATGAAGCTGCTATCCATTTTGCTTTGCCACACAATCTAGTAGATTCAGTTCATGAAGTTTCAGTGACAGATGGAGATGTTGTTTGGAACCTTGGATGGTACATTCAGGTGAACAACAATCTTGGTCTTCAGGATTCTGGAGAAATGCCCTTATTCCTCCACAGAAAAACTCAGCTTTTGAAAAATATTTCTTGGCTTTCCACCAGGCCTTAGTTTTAATGCTTATTACATATACCATCATTGTGTATCATTGTGTACTTTTAGCTATTATCTGTTAAATTCGTGTTTTTAACTCATTGATTTAAATACTCTAACCATTCCTAGTGCCATTTATTTATCAACCTGAATTTGAAGAGTTGTAATTACACAAAAACAGATTTGTCAAATTTGCTACCATTGATGACCAACACAGAGTCCTTAATATGTACACATTCTGTAGAATAATGATAATTAGCCAGCTACAGTGTAGGAGGTAGTTATCTCTTCATTAATACATAATGTATGGCTCTTACTCAAAAACTACTAATTGCCTGTTTAGATTTTCCTTTCCTGGCATGCCAAGTTTTTATCAAAGCTATTAGCTATAGCTTTAAAGAATATTACATGCACCATCAATCATGATATTCTTCACTGTATTGCATCTCTTTAAAAACTTATTTACAGCAAAATAAAATTGGTAGTGAATACATGTTATTCCCACTCTGAAGCAGTTTCTTGATTAGACTTGTCATCTTGAAGACACCATCCCTGTGACATGTATATGTAAGCTTCTTGTAAGAATGTATTCACACAATTAAGAATGGAGTATATGCTCTCTCTCTCTCTCTCTCTCTCTCTCTCTCTCTCTCTCTCTCTCCCTCTCCCTCCCTCCCTCCCTCCCTCCCTCCCTCCCTCTCTTCCTCCCTCTCTCCCTCTAAATCTCAAACATTGATAAAAAGAAAATCCCCATTTTCTCCAAGTCTCCTTAGATCAAAAAGCTCAGGTTACATTCAGCTGGCATTCCCAGAAATATACATAGTATTCTTTTTCTCAGTGTATTTCAATTCTCTAGTTCAATGTCTTAATTGATTTTCAGGGAATTTAATTTGCTCTGGCTTCCAAAAGAAGCCATAAATATGCACATATATATATATATATATATACATATATGTGTGTATGTGTGTATGCACATGTATATACATATGTATTCTCAAATATCACATATATTGGCTACTTTTACTATAGTTAGGATTCACTAGACTAGAAGTGCCTGCCTAGAAGTTGTAGTTACATCATTCTTAAATTTCACTAGGGACCCAGTAGTAAAACTTTGCTTCTTGTTCTTGTAATATCTTATGCTGGTTGTTGAAAAGGCTTAGCATTAAAAGGAAAATAGATTTATTAAGAGATGTAAAGAAATATAATATGACTACATTAATAAATCTAAAACTGCAGTTTCACTATTTGAGATTTATAATACCTATGCATGAAAAGAGAGAGAAGAAATTTCATATCCTAGCTGTGCTAATTTATTCACAATATCACAGAGATATTGGTCTGATAATTCAAACTGAATAAAAGGCAAAAATGTATATAAAAGGCAAGAGAAATCTTAAGGGATTAAGATGTGTGAAATGCATACAAAGATTCCTAATCAAAACTGAATTACTAGTGACCTAAATCCACTAGAAAATAAGTTCATTACTAATAGCAAAAAATACAGATTACCTACATAAGATATAACCATGGTGAGGGATGGGATGTTTGCTTAAATGAGGATCAAAATTAACAGAATTTTTCTTTTTAACTTGATTTGAAAATAAATAAAATTATGTATTTTTATTTTGGCATTTCATTATCATATAACATACAATTTGACTCTACTTAAAAGTTTCCTTTAATAACTTCTTGCTTCACAGTATACTTTTTAAAAAAATGATATACTAATGGTATGAGTAGACATCGCTTAAGAGTATTCTTTACTGCCTGCATCACAGTTACAACATACTAGCTAATTCTTGTAAGTGCCTTTATTTGAAAATTGAGCTTAGCCTAAATAGTTGTTTAATGTTAATTTGACAAGGGATGTAAATGTTGTGGCAAATTTTGTGCTATAACTTCACTTGTGTATGGGTGTCAGAATATCTGGTAAGCATTATTTTGGATCCATCTGTGAGAATACTTCTGGACGAGGTTAACATATGAATAAGTAGACCAAGAATAGTGGATGATCCTCTCCAGGGGAAGCTCCATCAAATCAATTGAGCACCTTATTGTAACAATAGCTGAAGCAGTTTCAATTATCTTCTCTTTCAGAATACTTTGTGATCCAGAACAATGTTCCTTTACTATCATTGGAGCTACTGCATTATAATTTTTATAATGTGGACTGGAACCTGTACAATTGGCCTTCCAGTTTGCAGGAATGTGGAGCATATCACCAGTAGCATACCAGTGTGTTCAGTTTACAAGTGGCAAATTTTTGAATGGCACAGCTAAAAAAAATGTATGAGATAACACCTTTTAATAAAACTTGTTGGATTTGTTCTAGTTCATCTGTAAGTACAAAGTGATAGGTTTCACTTTGAGATTTAAAAGAACTTTAAAAATATTTTCAGAAAATCAAATATTTACTATGATTATAAGTTCTCCATGCTGATAATTAATATTCTTCTGTACTGTTATTATTTTCCTGAACTGGATATTCTAGTGAGACTACTTAAAGTTGTTTAGATTATTATAAACACACACACACACACACACACACACACACATATTCCATGAATTATACTGATTTCTTTTAAAATTGGTTTAATTTAGAAGAATAAATTGGTAAACATACAATATAAACCATACATAGAAATTTAGTATTTTGTGCTAGGTTTTTGTCTTAAAACCTAATACTAGTTTTTGATAGTGGACAACAAAGTAAAGCATCTATACACTAAGGAAAGGAAGGAGAAAATAGTCTAGTGTGCAATATGTTGTTAAGCTATAATGTTCATTTATCCTGAGTGAGGTTACACAATCACAAAAAAATGCATATTAATGCACTCACTGATAAGTGGATATTAGTTTCAAAGCTCAAATTATCCAAGATACAACCCACAAACCACATGAAGCTCAAGAAGGAGGACGGCCAAAATGTGGATGCTTCACTCCTTCTTAAAAGGTGGAACAAAAATATTCATAAGAAGAGATAGGGAGACAAAGTTTGGCAAGAGAATGAAGGAACGAATATTCAGAGCCTGCCCCACTTGGGGATCCAGCCCATAAACATACAGCCACCAAACCCAGACAATATTTTTGATGCCAAGAAGTATATGCTGCCAGAAGCCTGATATTGCTATCTCCTGAGAGGCTCTGGAGAGCCTGAAAAATAGAGTTGTGGAAGCTCACAGTCAACCATTGGAATGAGCACTAAGACTGGTGGAAGAGTTAGGGAAAGGATTGAAGGAGCTGAAGTGATTTGAAATCCCATAAGTAGAAAAATACCAATCAACCAGAGCTCCCTGCAGATGCATATGTTACAAAAGATGGCCTTGTTAAGCACCAATGGGAGGAGAAGCCCTTGGTCCTGCGAAGGCTGTAGCCACCATTATAGGGGAATGGCAGGGTGCAGAGGTGGGAAGCAGGTGGTTGGGGAGGGGGGAACACCCTTATAGAAGAAGAGGGAGGGGAATGGTTTAGGGCTTATGGACTGGAAACCAGGAAAGGGAATAATAACATGACATTTACATTTCAAATGTAAAATAAAAATATCCAATAAAAAATATATGCCTCTTGCTGAAAAACAGTGTAGCAGTGAGTAGGTAATCTGCATGGAGTTCCTAGCTTTTTGCACTTCTAGACACCTGCCAGAGCTCTCTAAATTCGCAAATCAAACACACACACACACACACACACACACACACACACACACACACACACACACACAGCATTATTTTTAATATGCCTTACTAGCTTATTGGCTGGGCACTTCCTGAACCTCCCCAGAGCTAGCACACACTGCCCTCTGTATTCCTGAATTAATATCTTCTGAATGTTTATTTTATCTTTGCTGCCCTACTTCCTTCTTGTCAGCCCTCCCATGGGGCTTCTTTCCCTTTATACCCACATTTCAGCCTTCACATCCTCCCTTCCTTCATGGCATGGTCAGACCTAAGCACCTCTCGAAGAGGTGCTTCTTCCTTCTTCTTTTCCCCTGTGTTTTTTGCCCAGGGAATTTTAAAGCGTGGCCTTCTTCATCCTGCCCAGCCCATCACCATTGGCAACTTTATTTCCTAATCAAAGTCAACTGGGTCCAGGTTTCCTTTAGGCTATGCTTACTGATTATATAAAATACATATGCATGTGTGAGTGTATATTGACCTAACTGTGGATAATTAAACAAATACCAAGTATTTGTATATCCTTATTCAAATAACAGTTATTAAATGACCCATATACCAGGCGTTTACAAAGACAGCTTTTTTTAATATTTCATGCGATCTTTATCAATTTACAAAGATACTCAGTTCCATATTTTTTGATGCGTCTCTCTCTCTCTCTCTCTCTCTCTCTCTCTCTCTCTCTCTCTCTCTCTGTGTGTGTGTGTGTGTGTGTGTGTTCTTCTACTGAAATATTTGCCTATGTAATACTCTGTACTAGTGGTGATTTACCACCTTTAACAATAGCTATCAACTTTCATTTTCAAGTCAGGGTGGGGTATTTACACTAAGTTTCCCTATTTCTTTTTTGTTTTCTTTTTTATTATTCTATGGTACTAAGGATTGAATTCAATTATTCAGTTATATTTACATGATAAATAAATACTCTATATCTGTTCTATATCCCCAGGCTTTCCTTACTTCTTAAAAAAAGTGGATTACTTTTATTTTTATTCATGGCTACTTTCAAATTTCAGAAGTGGAACTTATACGAAACAGATTTTCAAATATAGTTTTGTCAACCTTTATACAATACTCAGACCCCCAAAGCATGAATTAATACACAGTTCTCAGCATCACCTTCTGAATATTTCAGCCCATAAGGGAATAAGGTCAGAATCCTCAGGCAGAGAATGAAATTGAGGATTTCATTTTTATTTCTATGTCAAGCAAAGAAAGGCATATACTGATGAGAGATGATGGTTGAATCATGAAATTTATAGCTAATAGTTTATGTATCAAGTCATAATTGCCTCAGGGACATTAAAGAAGCAAGACAACTCTCTAGGAAGCTTCAGGTATTACTAAATGCCAGATGATAATGTATTCATTTTGAGGTTTTTTGGGTTTTTTTAGGAGACTTAATGGCAGAATTAAATTTTTAATTTGAACGCATACATAAATAAATAGATACATTTAATACATATGATGTTTTTAGGTGGTTATTGATGATGTTTTAAAATTTTCAACTAAGCAACTTTACCAAATTAAAATTTGGCAGAAAAATTAGAATTCCAAAAAAATCAACTTTTGTTGTTAGCACAAATCCTCTTATTATTTTATATTTTGTCTTGAACTTTAATGCTATAAAATATTTTTGTCATTTTTCTATATATTTCTATGTTTTTATATTTATTGTAATTTCTGCTGTCATAGTAATCATGATCATATGCATATTATATGCTCATGAAAATTTTATGTAGCCTGGAACAAAACTTGATACTGCAAGCACCAATACACAAGTTAATGAATACACAAAAGTATTTGTGACATAAAACTTGTTTTGTTTTCACTGTACATCTATTGCAATACTTCTATTATTTAATATACTTCTATTTCTAATTTATATGCACCAATTATTTAAATGGACACTGATAACTAAAGGTGACTGGGAAATACTTCTTTGGCTTTTTACTAAAATTATGCAACCTTCTAACATTTCTTTTTAACTATGTGAATATGTATAGGCATATGTGTTTATATGCCATATATATATATGTATATGTATATATATATATATACATATTTATATATATTATCGATAAAGACCAATGAGGATGTGAAATCCCCTAGAAGTGAAGCTATAAATGATTATGGCCTACAGTGTGGGTTCTGGAACATAAACTGGGGTCCTTTCTAAAAGTAGCAAGCACTCTTCATCTCTGAGTCATTTCATTGTGTTTGTGTGTATGAAACATTTGAAAATCTGTAATTCTCAGAAAGTAAGTAATTATATGAGAGTAGACTAAGAAAGCCAAATTCTAGATTCAATATAGGTAACAAGTGACGATTTTGAGGTAGTTCTGATATTACAAACTGTGATATAAACATCGATTTTTTTAAATTAGTATTGAGACATCTTGTTCTGTATTTTTGTTTGGTTTAGTTTTGGCTTGTTTTGACATTGGGTCCCAGTTGACTTCATCATTGAATTTTCAAAACGCTAATGATTTTATGTTGGTATTTAGTTCTGGTTTTTTGCCACAATGATATATTGATATGTACAAAATCCTTCACAACCTAGATTTCATGAGCTCTCTCGAACCCATAAAGACAAGACCAGAAGACCTCAGAAAAATGTCAAAACTCAATGGTGAGAATACAAATTATGTCAATGAGGAGGTAACATAAGAAGGGAAGAAAGAGTAGAAATACAGCATATAAAGAGTTAGGGGACAAGAAGAAGTCAAGATTTGGAAGAGCTGAGGCCAAATCTTATTTTAAATTTTGTTTGTAGAGGATGAATGCTTATCTGTGTGGTAAGCAGAGATACCTCCCACAAGTCATTGCCAAGCAGGTGTCTTGGTTTAGGCTTTTGTGATAGCTATTCCTGGTTAACAACTTGACTATATCTGGAATGAACTACAATTCAAAAGTGGAGGATACAAATGTTTTCCATATCTTGAAGCTGGAAGACACAGGCTTCTGTCCCAGATCTTAACATAGAAGCCTTGTGACATAATGCCCACGAAAAGCTTAGACCCAGGAAGAGTAGTGCTCGCCCTTAATCTGAGGAAACTGTGGCAAGTAGATCTCTGAGTTTAAGGCCATCCTGTGATCCAGCAAATTCCAAGTCCAGGCTTAGTGATATACACCTTTAATTTGGGCCACAGCTTCTACAAGAAGCCAACATAAGGCCACTAACTTGCTAGCACATCTGTTGTAACTATTTCTTTAAGATTTCAGCTTATACCTCAAGATGGGGTAAAACAATAAGCCTCTTGGGACTGAGCAATTACAAGATATTTGGACATCCCAGCCACAGCTGCCTAATTAGGGATTAGTTGGTCTACAGATTCTAAGTCTTTACAGGAAAGTCCATTAATATATAGAGATATTGAATAAATTTTATAACTCTAGGAAACCCTGACTAATAAATTTGGCACCAGGAGTGGTTCTAGAGGAATAAAAGTATAAAGATGAAATTTTAAAATATCTAGGATTGATTTAATAATTTTCTAGACCTTTCTAATTCATAAACACCTTCAGTTAGTAAAACATCTCCAGACACTCTCTCTCCTGGGAGCTTGGGGAATATGCAAGGTCCATGGTCAAAACTATATTTTAAACTTAAGGAATCTTGATTTACATTGATTCATCAACTGTGACTGGCAATGAATAAGGTAACCATGTATTTTATAAAGTTGGGGGGAATATAAGGAAAATAATTTTGCTAGCTTGTTATTATTATTGGGAAATCTGATAAAAGAAAATAATGAGCTGTATGATAAAATTGAATGGTTCCAAATTTTAATAAATAATCTAAAGGTTTCTAAGTGTGGCCTTTAAGAGAATCTTCTCTCCAACAACCATAGAACTTGACTTGTAAAAATCAAACTGACATCTTTATTATAAGGTTGGCAGAATTACAGTGAAAATTCGAGTCTCATCTCAGTCTCAGAGGGTGTCAGCAGTTATAGTAAAGGTACAATCGCAAACAATGTGATCCTATAGACTGTAATGGGAGGACAATATTGAAGCTGAGATTGTTGAATCCTCAGATTCTTAAGTGTTGCCTTACCTGAGGAAATAATAATCTCAATCCCACCCCTTGAAATAATGCCTTTTTTCACAGGAGGAAATTAATTCTTCATTGCTTGATAAAATAGCAATGACTATCTCTGAAGAAAATGCCTGCAAGACAATGCTGATGTTCCTCAAGGCCCACCAATAATTTCTTCTGCACCTATAATCAGACTCAAGACAATGCAGGTCCCTAGAAGGGAGGTAGTCTCTGAGGAAATATGCTACGCTACTATGGAGCTTAATGAGTTTGCTAATTAACTCAAGCAAAATACTAAGTAATATGTGTGGGAATGGGTTTAAGGGTTTCAGATAATGGTGAAAGGATCACTAAACTAGATCAGGCTGAGTTTATTGATATGGGTTCTCTGAGTGGAGATTCTAGTTTTGATATTGAAGCTTGCACAGTTAAAAGGTATGTCAGAAGTTTGAATGGTTAGCTGAAGGGATAATCAAAAGATAGCCTACTGAAAGGGAGTTGGAGATGCCTAATTGTAGAGGGCCGCAATAACATTCGCAACCACTAGTTGGCGCTGTCTTCCACTGCGCCCCACGTGGTAGGTCAGGATAGACTCCGCCATTACAAGATGGCGCCAACCCTCGCCGCGCCAGCCGGCCCCCCTTTCAGGTAGTTAACTGTGCACATGTGCAAGAGTGCCTTCGTGTCAGGTCTTTGCCCACTCCGGGGCGTGCCTTATGAGATCATGGGTAACAACCAATCAGGTGTGGGTGCGCTGCACGAGAGTTTTATAAGCGCCCCATGTTGGCGCGGTGTGGCTTTTCCTCTTCTAAGATTAATAAAGTGGTCACAGTAAGGATCTCTAATGTCCGCGTGCTCCTTGCCGGCGAAAAGTCGCGTGCGGGACATTTGGTGCCGAAACCTGGAACACAGAAAGCTACAACATCACCGGTGCCAAGAGGAAGCCTCCATTTCACGGAAGAAATCCAAAAAGGAACAAATGAATAATTGTGCGTCCAAATGTAAGAATTGACAGTCAAACTTTGTAACATAATAGATAGACCTGGGGTGCCTTGGAGACTAGATTGTTTGTTGGAGGTTGAGTTTTGCTTTCCAAAGTTGTGGCTTGCCCTGAAGTTATCTGTATTCTAATGCTAATTTCCACTGCCTGGAGAACAGCTGCCTAGTCACTTACTCAGAACTCAGGTGACCTCGTGGCTGTGTTCTGGTGTTACAAAGAGAACTTAAAGATTGTGATTTAGGATTGCCAGTGTTACATTGACTAACTCAAACTTATTTTTAATTAAGGAAAAATCAAACAGGTAGAGATTGTTACAGGATTTATAAAGATTGATGAGGTTTTAGAACTCGTGAGAACATTACAGCCAGTTTCCTTACTCCAACTGCCATTTCAAGACAGATTTAGAGGATTGATTTTATACAATTTGTTTTCGTCATAACAATTGTGAGTTTTCATTTCGTGAGCTTGCTTATAGTTTTAGAGAGCCCATAAAGTGATATCATTAAGAATGGCTAACAGCCTCATATTAGGTAATTTTGTTGCTTCTTCAGTGTAAGAAGTTAGAACTTAAATCTTTCAATGTATATGGAAATTTTTTTTTTGGTTCTTTTTTTCGGAGCTGGGGACCGAACCCAGGGCCTTGCGCTTCCTAGGTAAGCGTTCTACCACTGAGCTAAATCCCCAGCCCGGAAATTTTTATTACAAACCTTTGCTCTCAAAATGAGCTTTAATATTTGGGGAGTAGCTGTTACACTACTCTGGATAAGAATATTTGAAGCTAATTTTAAGCTTCTAAGGATATGTTAATTGGCTAAGTACCTCACCTTACCAGAGGACTTAGGTCTTTGTTTGTTATCCTCATTGGAGATAAAGCTTCAGATGTGTTAATACAGAACTGTAGACTAGAGTCATGGAAATATTTAAAAAAAAAAAAACCTGGTAAAACATATCTTATTCCAAACAGCAATTAAATTGGTTATTACAAAATACTGATATTTGGCCTATTACATATACAAATTTTTCAAGCAAAATTGATAATTTTACTCTTTACATGCTTTTGTACTTCCTGTATATTTGTGCATACAACCCATAGGAAATGCACTTACTGTATTTATAGGTGGTTCATCTAATGAAAAGGGTACATATATGATTGGATCACTTGTTTATTCTCTTGAGTTTCTGCTGCTTCAACACAGATTATTAAATTCCGGGCTTTAGCCACTGTTTTTATAATGTTAAAAAAATCAAGCTTTCAATTCACATACTGATAGCCAATATGTGGCTTGTGGTTTACGATTGATTTCAATTACTTAATGCTTTATTAGAGACAAGTTTTCTACATGAAATCAGTGAGTGATTTCAGTGTAAATTGTCTGACAACTCACTGTCCTTTCAGTGCTCTGGCTCAGACAACTAAACAAAACCATAGACCCAGCTCTTTGAAAATGATAATAGAGTTGATATGAAAAGAGAAAGACTCCATTTGTTTACTTTCAACTCCCAGCTTCACCCTTCCAGCTCAGAGATTTCTAGGAAGACTGAATCTGGACAATATTTACAAGATTTGACATTTCTAATTAATGCTTATGTTTAGGTAAATAAAGTTTGTGAGGTGCTAGAGAGATGGCTTAGTGGTTAAGAACACTAAGCTGTTTCTTTATAAGACATTTAAGAACTCAAGCTAGATTGCCTAGACCCCTTAACGAGGGAGGACAATGATACTAGACAGTTTATATCTTAATAAATAAAAAGGGGGAGTTATCCCTGTATGCTAAATAATGCTCCTTTTATTTCAATTTTGAAAATTTGGATGCCAAAGTTTATGGCACCCTACAACTAGACATACTTCTGCCTAGGTGAAATAGAGAGATCCACTTATTGACATGTTCCTGTCCAGATATTTTATATGGGGAAGAGGGAATGTTTTTGTTATTTCTACAGGATGCTACAAGAGTGTGCCAGCTGCCAGAGGTGGTTGCTGAGACTTGCTGATCCTGGTTACATGAAGATTCAGCTCTCTTGGTTCGGGTCCCTGGAGTCATTCCTCTGCCCTGAGAGGAAGATAGAAGATTCCCCTTCATCCTTTGTCATCACAGAGATTTTGCCGTTGCTACAGTCAGTGTTACTGCTGCGTGTGTTCCCGTCCCACTGTGGCCTACGCTCAGACTCTGTACATTGCTGCTTCCTGGAGAAGACTGGACTCCAGCTGTTACCCCTGTCCTTTCATTTCCCTGGTGACTCTTGCTGCCTTAACTGGTAACTGGTGTTGTCATTTTACAGACTGTAGCTTCACAGAAAGCCACCTGTATAAAGCTACAGTGACTGGAGAACTCTGTTCTGGTTATACAGATCTCAGAAATGGTTCCATTGTCTGCTGGTTGTTTCAGAGAAGAATGACTGATCCTGAACTGTCCTGGAAAAGACCTTGACACTTTCGCTGCTATTGTAGCAGCCATTACTGCTACATACATTGTGTCTGCAGTGTCTGGAGTTATCCTCCCCCAATCTATTGTTAGACAAGTACTTTCTGGAGTGGGTGAACTTTCTGGAGTAGTTACTAACAATTGAGAATTCTAAATTTTATTATAAGAGCAGCTTGACTACGGCCCTTGGTGGTAACAGCTGAGGAGGACCACATGAGGTGCCCACTACTTATCGGGAGTGGCTCTGTTTGATGCAGCCCTATGCTGTAGATCAGTATTCATACCATGGTTGGTTTACAAACTCAGATCGCAACAGTAACGTGACAAGGCCGTTATCACTCAAGCACTTGTGGCCATTGTACAAAGGGCCTCACCTGGAATTTGGTTATCTTGTTCAAGATTTACTCTGTATCTGAGTTCCCTGCTCCTGCACCCCATGGATCTGTGGGTCCATTGCACTGGGAGGAGAGGGATACTCTCTGTATCTGAGTTCTCTGCTCCTGCACCCCATGGATCTGTGGATCCATTACACTGGGATTGAGAGAGACTCAGTGTTCCTTTGATCAGCCCTTGCACATTGCTGAGGTTTCCTCATTGCACGCGATAGGGTGATCATTTCTGCTATAAAATTATATAAATTATAAGGGTGAGATGTAGAGGGCCGCAATAACATTCGCAACCACTAGTTGGCGCTGTCTTCCACTGCGCCCTATGTGGTAGGTCAGGATAGACTCTGCCATTACAAGATGGCGCCAACCCTCGCCGCGCCAGCCGGCCCCCCTTTCAGGTAGTTAACTGTGCACATGTGCAAGAGTGCCTTCGTGCCAGGTCTTTGCCCACTCCGGGGCGTGCCTTATGAGATCATGGGTAACAACCAATCAGGTGTGGGTGCGCTGCACGAGGGTTTTATAAGCGCCCCATGTTGGTGCGGCGTGGCTTTTCCTCTTCTAAGATTAATAAAGTGGTCACAGTAAGGATTTCTAATGTCCGTGTGCTCCTTGCCAGCGAAAAGTCGTGCGCGGGACACCTAATGTTCCTTGGCTTAGTGTTGATGGAGCTATTTTAAGGTTCAGAGAAATTGCAATACTAGATTTATATTCTGTGTAGAACCCATTCCTACAAAAAGTGAAGGCCCAGAAGATATGCTCTTCACAAATTCTATAAAACAGAAGCAGGAACCAGCACATTTGAAGAGGTTTGATCTTGCCCTTTTCTTTTTTCCAGACCTTAGGTTTGGGGAGGCTGCTGCTCAACTGTATGAATTAACCAGATATGTTTAATTGGGCCCAAGGAAGGAAAGGCTAGGTGCCAGCCCTGAATCACTAGAGAGAAGGTGATTGTAGTTAGCATAATGTACAACATAGACAAAACAATGTTCCTAATGAGCTAGCCCATAATGGTTATCAATGGACAGACAAATTTTAAAATGGCATGTCTCTTATGGACCTTTGGTACTGGATACTCAATCATGATATTTCTAGGCATGAAATAGATAAGATGCCTACTGCATTTCTGTTTGATCTGTATAAGCAGAAAATTTCTCAAGCAAATGAAGGAAAGATTACATTGGATTATGGCAAAAGTCAGTCTTGACCAGTGAATCAATTTCTAAACTTTAGCCAGTTTTCAGACCCAGAGTCCACTGAACTAGGAGGAGGCCAGGTTGCCCTGAGGAAAGATCTTGATAAGTTGCCCAAAAGTTTTGCTGTTAACTTTTTATCCTGAAAGACATACAGCTTTTTCCAAGAGTAACTGTACACTGGGGTAAAGAAAATCAGACTTTCTGGAGTCTATTGGATACTATTTGTGAATTGATGCTGATCCTAGGAGATCCCAAAAACATTATGGTCCTCCAGTTAAATCAGGGACTTATGGATTCTAGGTGATTAATGGAGTTTGGGCTGATGTCCTACTCATAGTAAGTCCAGTAGTTCCCTGAATACATCCTGTGGCCATTTCCCCTGTACCAGAATATAGAATTTTAGTAGATATACTTAGAAGTTGTTAGAATTCTTACCTTGATTCCCTGGTGGAAAGGTTAAATAGAAGCCTTTAAAATTGTCTCTGCCAAAGAAGTGAATCAAAACAAGTATTGAGTTCCTTAAGCAATTGCATGAATTAATGCCACCATCAAGGACTTGAAAGATGCAGATGTGGTGATTCCCACCACATCTCCCTTTAACCCAATTATATGGACACTGCAGAAGAAGGATGGATCATTGAGAATGACAGTTAAATCTGGAAAATTAACTAAGATAGTAACTCTCATTGCAGCTGCAATGTCAAATATAGTTTTTTTTTTTTTTACTTGAGCAAATTAACACATCACTTAGTACCTGGTATGCAGCTTTGATCTATTAAATGCCTTTTTCTCATTACCTGTCCATACCAACCACCAGAAGCAATTTGCTTTCAGTTGGCAAGGAAAGTATACCTTTGCAGTTTTGCCTCAAGGCTATACTAATTCTCCTGCCCTGTGTTAATGTAGTTAGTTGGGTTCTTGATTGTCTCTTCTGCAAAGTACCACACTAGTGCAGTATATTACTGACATTATGCAGGTTGGACAAAATGAGTATGTTCAAGAAGAGCACAGCCTAAGTCCAGGCATGGGGACCACACCACTATGAAGGAGTTAGAGAAAGGCCTGAAGGAGCTGAAGGGGTTTGCAACTCTATAAAAAATCAACCAAACAGACTCCTCAACACTCCCAGGGAATAATCCACCATCCCAAGAGATCACAAGGATGGACTTAAGGCTCCATCTGCATATCTAGCAGAGGATGGCCTTGTTGGGCATCAATTGGAGGAAAGGCCCTTGGTTCTGTCAAGGCTGGATGCCCCAGAGTATGGGAATATCAGGGCAGGTGGGGTGGTAGGATGGAGTGGGAGAGGGAGGGAGTGGATGGGTGAGGGATCACCATAATAGAAGTGGGGGACAGGGGAATTGAATAATGGGTTTCTGGAGGGGAAACTGTGAAAGGGGATATCATGTAAAATGTAAATTTAAAAAATCCAATAAAGTTTAGAAAAAGAAACAGAGCTATGCTTTGAGTTTAAGGTCAATCTGCAGAACGAGTTCTAGAATAGCCAAGGTGAGGGGCAATGAAGGAGTTGGAAAACAGAAAGCTGGTGATGTCATTGAAAAGGAAGTTGGGGGGGGGGGGCATGCACCTTCCAGCTCCATTAAGTAGCAGCACTCAACATCTTGTGTCACATGGATCTAGCTTTAGAGGTAAAAATAGAAAAGATTACTGGGAAAATTGATGCTGGTTAACTGGATTTCAGAAAATAGCATTGACTAAAACATACTGGCCTCACAGAGGTGGAACCCGGAATATGTGTTCTGAGAGCACAAAGAAGTGGGATTTAAGAGATAACCAAGGATATGCTAGTAGCTGAACTTGGTAATATGTAAGAGTCGCCCAGGTGGTGCTGGTTTGAAGGTATGAAGGTGTAGTCTAGAGCAGCTAAGGCTTGACAATGTGAAAGGACAGAAAAGATCAACGGTGAAGGTATAGCCTCAGCTGAAATTGAAGGCCCAGGACTGAAGCAGTCATGCAAAGAGGTTGAAGCTTGGCACCACAGATGGAGCCTATGAGGGGTTAATGGTGAAGCCTAGTTGCAACAGAAAACACCACTGTATGGGAATTGCCAGTACCATGGGAAGACCACAAAAAACAGCAGCAACAGTGGAGTGAGATTAGAGTGCTACAGAGGGAGAAATGACCCAAGCCTTTTTGAGAAGCCCAGAAGATCATGTGTGGATCCCAGATATTGAAACAAGAAGCAGTTAAGTTAAAGTTGCCTTTGAGGCACAAAGATGTTGGAGATGCCACAGCTGTGAGATATCTGTCAAAGAAAGATTCTTAAAGGGTATGGAACTGGTTCAGATAAAATAATTATGTGTAGTCAGCAAAGCACAAAGGAATGGGGTGACTGATTTGGAGATGGAGAATTTGGTGTTTGCCAACTGGATGGTAATCCTGCTTATGTCCATGATTTCCTCACTGTGTTGTTTGGCAGTGGCAATGGTTTTCCTGTGATTTTGGAAGTAACTGATCTACTTTTTTTAATTTTAATTTTTTTAATGAATTACAGTTGACTCAAATCTCGTGAGGGAAAGAGATGGAACATCAGAAGTGTGGACACTCCTGAGAACTCAGAGGAGATTGCTCTCTGGCCACATTCCAAACTAAGAGGAAATCACCTAGTGCCATCTGTGCCCCTAGGTCACAGGGACATAGAAGTAGTCAGGAGCAGAACCCTTTGGGTTTCTGCCTGTACCAAGAGCTGAAAGCCAGTCTTTAGGAATGCCTACACACCTGAGAGCAGAGGTAAAACCAACTTTTCTGCTCCAAACAACCTGCCTGGAGGACTCAGGACACACAAAGGCAGAAGTCCTCTGAGACAGGGCACTTCCGGTTTCTGGTTGTGCCCGGCACTAATCTGAACTGATACAACAGCTCCCTGCACCCCAATCCTGTGGGAG
The DNA here is from genome assembly GCF_021556685.1 of Rattus norvegicus. NCBI lineage: Eukaryota > Metazoa > Chordata > Mammalia > Rodentia > Muridae > Rattus > Rattus norvegicus. The sequence continues at coordinate 91,825,176 of NC_141554.1, forward strand.
AGAGAGCTGAACACTCAGAAGTTCAGACAATCTTAAGACCTCAGGACAGTCTGCCACTTCTGCCCACCTTTCTCACATCCCTGGTCCAAGAGAAAACTGCATAGTGCCTCTGGATACAGGAATATAGGAGTGGGCAGTGGTAGGAAACTCCTGGGTCTAGCCTGCACCAGAAACTGAACTGAATTTGTCACACAGCTATCAGTACCTAAATCCCAGGGAGGGGAGAGAGCTGAACCCTTGGAATGGTAGACACTCCTAAGAACTCAGAGGAGACTACTCTCTGCCCAAATTCATGACCAACAAGGAAATCCCCTAGTGTCATCTGTGCCCCCTGGGCAAAGGGATCTAGGAGCAGTCAGGGGGAAGGATCTTTCTAAGTTCTGCCTGAGCAGAGAGCTGAAAAGCCAGTTGCCAGGAGCAGAGCTCTCTGTTCCCAGATGCGGCTGAAAGAAAACAGGTCTACAGGAGTGCTGAAACATAGACCTACAGTTGCGTACAGTCACTTTCAGAGACATCAAAATAAGCTAACACCAGAGACAATCTTAAGGCAAGAGGCAGGCACAGGTACCTAAGCAACAGAAACCAAATTTACTTGGCATCATCAGAGCCCAGCTCTCCCAATACAGCAAATACTGGATATGCAAACACACTGGAAAAGCAAGACTTACATATAAAATCACATTTTAGGATGATGATTGAGGATTTTAAGAAGGATATAAATAACTCTCTTAAAGAAATACAGGACAACACAAGTAAACAAATAGAAGCCCTTAAAAAGGAAACAAAAAAAAAATCCCTTAAAGATTTACAGGAAAACACAAACAAACAGGTGAAGGAATTGAAGAAAACCCTCCAGAATTTAAAAAATGGAAATAGAAGCAACAAAGAAAGTACAAAGGGAGACAAACCTGAAGATGGAAAACCTAGAGAAGAGATCAGGAGTCATAGGTTTAAGCCTCACAAACAGAATACAAGAGATAGAAGACAGATTCTCAGGAGCACAGATAACATAGAAAACACTGAAAAAAACCATCAAAGATAATATAAAACACAAAATGCTCCCAGTCGAAAACATCCAGGAAATCCAGGACACAGTGAGAATATCAAACCTAAAGATAATAGGTGTGGAAGAAAGTGAAGACTCCCAACTTAAACGGCCATGAAATATCTTCAACAAAATTATAGAAGAAAACTTTCCTAACCTAAAGAAAGTGGTGCACCTAAAACTACAAGAAGCATACAGAACTCAAAATAGATTGAATCAGAAAAGAAATTCCAACCATCACATAAAATTCAAAACACCAAATGCACAAAACAAAGAAAGAATATTAAAGCAGTAAAGGAAAAATGTAAAGTAACATATAAAGGCAGCACTATAAGAATTATACCAGACCTTGCACTAGAGACTATGAAAGCTAGAAGATCCTGGGCAGAAGTCATACAGACCCTAAGAGAACACAAATGACAGCCTAGGTTACTGTATCCAGCAAAAGGCAGAATTAATGTAGATGGAGAAAACAAGATATTCCATGACAAAACCAAATTTAAACAGTATCTGTTTACAATCCAGCCCTATAAAGGATAATCAATGGAAATCTCCAACACAATTACGTAAACTACACCCTAGAAAAAGCAAGAAAGTAATCTCCTTGGAACAAAATCAAAACAAGAGAGACACACCAACATAATTCCACATCTAAAAACAAAAATAACAGGAAGCATCAATCATTATTCCTTCATGACTCTTAACATCAATGCACTCATTTACCCAATAAAAAGACATAGACTAACAGACTGTATAAGAAAAGAGGACTCAGCATTTTGCTGCATACAAGAAAAACCGATCAGAGACAAAGTTAGACACTACCTTAGAGTAAAGGACTAAAAAACAAGTTTCCAAACAAATAGTCCAAAGAAACAAGCTATAGTAGCCATTCTAATACCGAATAAAATTGGCATTCAATCAAAAGTCATCAAAAAAGATAAGGAAGTACACTTCAGATTCATCAGAGTAAAAATCGACCAAGATGAACTCTCAATCCTGAATATCTATTCTCCAAAAGCAAGGGCATCGAAATTCATAAAAGAAACCTTACTAAAGTTCAAATCCCACATTGCACCTCGAACAATAACAGTAGGAGTTTACAATACCACACTGTCATCAATGGACAGAACATGGAAACAGAAATTAAGCAGAGACATCAAGAAACCAACAGAAGTTATGAACCAAATGGACTTGACAGATATTTACAGAACAGTTCATCCTAAAACAAAAGAATATGCTTTCTTCTCAGCACCTCATGGGACCTTCTCCAAAATTGACCATATCTTTGGTCACAAAACAGGCCTCCATAGATACAAGAAGATAGAAATAATCCAATGCATCCTATCAGATCACCAGGGACTAAGGTGGGTCTCTAATAACAACAAAAATGACAGAAAGCACACATATACATGCAAGTTGAACAACGTTCTACTCAATGATAACTTAGTAAAGGAAGAAATAAAGAAATTAAAGTCTTCTTAGAATTTAATGAAAATGAAGGTACAATATACCCAAACTTATGGGACACAATGAAAGCTGTGCTAAGAGGAAGACTCATAGCTCTGAGTGCCTGCAGAAAGAAACAGGAGAGAACATATACCAGCAGTGTGACAATCAAAAAACAATGACTCCACAAAATTAATAAGCAAATGTATGGGACTTAACAATATCATCCTGAGTGAGGTTACACAATCACAAAACACAAACACACACACACACACACACACACACACACAGAGGCAAAAACAAAACAACAACAACAAAAAAAAACATACATGTTATGCACTCCCTGATAAGTGGATATTAGCCCAAAAGCTCAAATCAGCCCAGATACAATAAACAGACCACATGGACCTCAAGAAGAAGGATGACCAAAATGTGGATGGTTCACTCCTTCTTAAAAGATGGAATAAAAATATTCATAAGAGTGTATATGGAGGCAGAGTCTGGAGCAAAATGAAGGAACAGCCATTCAGAGCCTGCCCCACAAGTGCCATCTGATATAGATGTCTCCTGAGAGACACAGCCAGAGTATGTCAAATTCAGAAGTGATTGCTAGCATCAAACCACCCAACTGAGAACAGAACCCCTTTTGAAGGACTTACAGAAAGGATTGAAAGAGCTGAAGGGGCTTTCAATCCCCTAAGAACAAGAATGCCTTCCAACCAACCAGAGATCCCAGTGACTAAACCATGACTGCAACTGCATGTGTACCACATTGAAGGCCTTGTTGGGCACCAATGGAAGGAGAATCCCTTGGTCCTGCCATAGTTGGACCCCCAGTGTAGGGAAATATTGGGGGGTGCAGGAGGGAAAGGGCAGTGCATGGGGAGGGGAACAGCCTTATAGAAAAAGGGGAGGATGATGGGCTAGGGGGCTTAGGTCTGGGAAACTGGGAAAGGGAATAGCATTTGAAATGTAAATTTAAAAATATCCAATCAAAAAAAGAAACAAAAATTTTTAAAAAGGGATTACATTTAAGAGATTGCTTGAATCTCAGAGGAGACTGAACTTTGGACTTAACAGTGTTGCAACTGTTATAGACTTTGCAACCTATGAAATTGTACTAAACATACTTTGCATAATGCTATGAATAAATTGCTATCGGGGAATAGACTCATGTGTCTGGACACCCCTATTGGGGCCAGTGGGGTTGGTTTGAATATGCTTGTCCCAGGGAGTAGCAATATTAGGAATTATGGCCTTGTTGGAGGACGTTTGTCACTGTGCATAGTAGGCTTTTATAGACCTCTGTCCTTTAAGCCAGTCTTCTCCTAGATGCCTTTAGAACAAGAGGTAGAACTTTCAGCTCCTCCAGTGCCATGCCTCTCTGTATGGTGCCATGCTTCCTACCATGATGGACTAATCATCTGAGTCAGTAATTAAATGTTGTGTTTCATAAGAGTTGCCTTGGTCAAGGTGTCTCTTCATAGCAATTGAAACCCTAGAACAGATGTATAAAATATCTCTATGACATGAATATTTTCCCTTGCAGTTCATGGGAAAATGAGGAATCTATGTCTACTCCCAGTATAAAAGAAAATTAAGTAAAAAGAAATAAAATAATTTGAAGAATGGCTTACTAAATTAAAATGCCCATTCCTTCTGAATATGCTACAAAAATTGTTGAATATGCATTATAAAATTATCACAAAAACCTGAGGATTCTTTTGCTCTAAAATAGTAGGTATTATGTGTAGGAGAGGAACAGGTATCTTAGTGTTGACAACCTAGAACATCAGAGGTTGATGGACAGCTTTTAGAACCCAGAAGGTTAATATATCTTTTGGCCCTGAAAAGTTGAGGTGGATTGTTTCAAATCTTCAAATTTAGAATTTCAGTTCTGTGTGTATAAACACTTATGACTTAAAGGATATTGATTAAAGACCTTTGACAGTCTGGTACCACATCATGATAAAAGTCCTGAAGAGACTCAGAATACAAGAGACTTAATTCCAAAAATAGAGGCTATTTATGCAATCCCACAGCCAATATCCTTCAAAATAGAGAGAATCCTCACTAAAACAGTAAGAAGACAAGCTATCCATTTTTCCTTACCTATTCAATATAGTAATTATTATAAGTCTTAGGTAATCAATAAGATTGCTAAATGTGAGCAAAAAGTATTAATAAAAAGGAAAACTACACAGAACATTTATTTGCAAATGATATAGTAGTACATATAAGTGACTCTAAAATTTTCACAAGGAAAACCCTACAGATTGGAAACATTTTCAGCAAAGAGGCTAAATACATTATGAGTACACAAAAAATCAGTACCTTTCTTTTACTTAAATTAATACCATAATGGGTAAAGAATATGGGAAATAATACCTTTCACAATAGCCTAAAATATTTGGTTTAACTCTACCCAAACTAGTAATGAACTCCTGAAATTAAAATTAAAATAGAACCTCTAAGATATTTAAGAACAATACAAAAGAATATATTAGAACATAGAAATATCTCCCATTGCTCATATATCAGAAAAATTAATATATTAAAAACGGCCATCCTACAAAAAAGAAATCTACAAAATCAATACAATTCCCATTAATTCTTAGCTGAACTTAAAAAGACAATTCCTTGTTGTTGATTTTCTTAAGGAAGCACTGCTTTTTTGTATTATTGTCTTTGTTTCTATTTTATTGATTTTAACTCCCTTCTTGATATTTTTCCATTAACTGTTCTTGGCTGTGATAACTTTCTCCTGTTGTTGTTCTATGACTATTCAGTGTTCTGTTACGATGTTTGTATGACATTTCTTAATTTGTGTAAGTAGGCACTTAGTCCTATGTTCATTAATACTAGCAAACGTTTCATTGTGCCCCATAAGTTTGGGTATTCTGTGTAGTTATTTTAATTGAATTCTAGAAAGTCTTTCATTTCTTTTCTACTTCTGCCTTGACACATATTTTTATTCTGTAGAGAGTTGCTCAATTTTTATGAGTTTGTATGTTTTCTCTTGTTTCTGGTGTTGTGACCTAGTTTTAGTACATGATGATCTGAGAGGATGCAGAGAATTATTTCAATATTCATATGTATAGTGAATTTTGCTTTGTGTAAAATTATGTAGTCAATAAGTTCCATGAGTGTCTGAGAAGAAGTTTTGTGTTTGAGAGAAACATTCTGTATATACCCATTAGGTCCATTTGATTCATAATGTCTGTTACTTTCAGTATGTGTTTAGCTTCTGTCTATGTGACCTCTCCATTAGTGACAGTAGGATAGTGAGGTCTACTATATATGCATGAAAGTCAATATGTGATTAAAGCTGTTTTAGCACTTTTTTTATTTTACAAATTTAGATGCCTTTCTGTTTGAGGCATTGACATTTTTTAATGGATTTTTTATTTACATTTGAAATGTTATCACGTTTGCTAGATTTCCATCCATAAACCCCATATCCCATGCCACTTACCCTTCTTGTATGAGGGTGTTCCCTCATTCAACCATCTATCCCTTTCCTCCTCCCTGACATTCCCCTACACTGGGTGGTCCAGCTTGACAGGGGCAAGGTCTTGTCCTCCCATTGGTGCTGAACAAGGTTATCCTCTGTAACATATGCAGCTGAGGCCATGGGTCTAACTATGTGTACACTTTGGGTAGTAGTTTAGGCCCTGGGAACTCTCATTGGTTTGGTATTGTTGTTTTTGAGGTGTTTCAAACCACTTCAGCTCCTTCCAGCCTTTCTCTAACTGCTCCAGTGGGAACCCCATTCTCAGTTCAATGGTTTTCAGCTACCATTCTAGTCTGTATTTGTTATGCTCTGGCAGAGCCTCGCAGGAGACAGCTATATCAGGCTCCTTTAAGCATACACGTCATGGCTTCATCAATATTGTCTAGGTTTAGTGGCTGCATGTACATGGGATGGATCCCCAAGGGGGTCAGGATCTGAATGGCCATCCCTTCCATCACTGTTCCAAATGTTATTTCAGTATCTCCTCCTATGAATAATTTTGCTCCCCTTTTTATGAAGGACTGAAATATCTGTACTTTGATGGCTCTTCTTGAGCTTCATATGGTCTGGGGACTGAATCTTGGGTAATTCGAGCTTTTGGGCTAATATTCATATATCAGTGAGTGCATGGTGTATGTGTGTGTGTGTGTGTGTGTGTGTGTGTGTGTGTGTTTGTGTGTGTGTGTGTGTGTGTGTGTGTTTGATTGGGTTTCCTCACTCAGGATATTTTCTAGTTACATCCACTTGACTATGAATTTCATGAAGTCATTTTTTTAATAGCTGAGTACTACACCATTGTGCAAATGAATGATGTTTTCTGTATGTATTCATCTGCTGAAATATATCTGGGTTCTTGCCAGCTTCTCTGTAGTGTAAATAAGGCTGCTGTGAACATAGTGGAGGACGTGCCTTTGTTAAATGTTGGAGCATCATTTGGGTAAATGGCCAGGAGTGGTATAGCTGGGTACTCATGTAGAGCAATGTCAAATTTTCTGGGGACTCTCCAGACTGATTTCCAATGTGGTTGTATCAACTTGCAATCCCACCAAGAATGGAATTCTCTACATCCTGGCAAACATCTGCTGTCAAGTGAGTTTTGGATCTTAGTCATTGAGACTGGTATAAGGTTGAATCTCAGCATTTTGATTTACACTTCCCTGATAACTAAAGATGTTGAACATTTCTTTAGATACTTCTGAGCCTTTTGATATTGATCAGCTGAGAATTCTTTAGCTCTGTACCACATTTTTAATAGGGATATTTGGTTCTCTAACTTCTTGAGTTCTTTCTATAAATTGGACATTGGCCCTCTTTTGGGAGGTAGGATAGGTAAAGATATCTTCTCAGTCTGTTGCCTTTTTGTCCTAATGACATTGTCCTTTGACTTACAGAATCTTCGCAGTTTTATGAAGTCCTTTGATTGAGGTTTTTATAAGGTTTTTTGATTCTTGATCTTAGAGCATAAGCCATTTGTCTTTTGTTCAGTGAAATTTCCCCAGTGGTCATGTGTCATAGGCTCTTCTCCCTCTGTTCTTCAATCACTTTGAATGTATTTGTTTTTATGTGAAGGTACTTGATACACTTAGACTTACGCTTTGTACAGGGAAATAAGATGGGTCAATTTGCATTCTTCTACAGGCTGACCTCCACTTGAACCAGCACAATTTCTTAAAAATGCTAACTTTTTTTTCAACTGGATGATTTTTAGCTCCTCTGTCAAAGATCAAGTGACCATAGGTGTGTGGGTTTCTTTCTGGGTCTTCAGTTCTCATCCATTGATCTATCTGCCTGTCTATGTACCAATATCATACAGATTTATTACTATTATTCTGTAATACAGATTCTGGTCAGGGATGGCGATCATGCCAGAACTTTTTTTATTTTATTTAATCTGTAGATTGCTCTTGGGAAAATGGCCATTTTTACTATATTAATCTTGAAATTCCATGAGCATGGGAGGTTTTTCTTACTTCTGAGATCTTCAATTTCTTTCTTCAGAGACTTGTAGTTCTTGTCATATAAATCTTTTACTTCCTTGGTTAGAGTCAAGTATTTTATGTTATCTGGGACTATTGTGAAGGGTGTCATTTACATAATTGCTTTTTCAGCCTGTTTACCCTTGGAGTAGAGAGAAGCTACTGATTTGTTTGAGTTAAATTTATACACAGTCATGTTGCTAAATTTGTCTATCAGGCTTAGTAGTTCTCTGGTGGAACTTTTGGGGGTCTCCTATGTATACCACCATATCATTTCTATATAGTGATATTTTGACTTCTTACTTTCCAATTTGTATCCCTTTGACATCCTTTCATTTTCTGATAGCTCTGGCTAGGATTTGAGTACTATATTGAGTAAACAGGGAGAGAGTATGCAGCCTTGTCTAGTCCTGATTTTAGTGGGACTGTTTCAAGTTTCTCTCCATTTAGTTTAAGGTTAGCTACTGGTTTGCTGTATATTGCTTTTATTATGTTTAGGTATAGGACTTGAAATCCTGATTTTTCGAGGGCTTTTATCATGACGGGGTGTTGAATTTTCTCAAATGGTTTCTTGGCATCTAATGATATGGTCAGGATCTTTTCCTTTGAGTTTGTTTATACAGAGGATTGCGTTGATTGATTTTATTGTATTGTATCATTCCTGAATCCCTTAGATGAAACCTACTTGATCATGAGGAATGATCATTTTGAGATATTCTTGGATTCAGTTTGAGTATTTTTGCATCCATATTCATAAGAGAAATTGGTTTGAAGTTCCCTTTCTTTGTTGGGTCTTTGTGTGGTTTAAGTATAAGCATAATTTGGCTTCATAGAAGGAATTGGGAACTGCTCCTTCTGTTTCTATTGTGCAGAATACTTTGGACACTATTGGTATGAGGTATTCTATGAAGGTCTAATAGGATTCTGCACTAAACCTATCTGGTCCAGTTTTTTTTGTTGTTTGGGAAATTTTTAATTACTGTTGCTATTACTTTAAGAGTTTTGGATGGTTTAGATGGTTTATCTGACCCTAATTTAAATTTGGTTCCTGGTTTCTCTCTAGAAAATTACCCATTTCATCCAGATTTTCCAGTTTTCTTGAAAATATGCTTCTGTATTTTTTTTAATTTCCTCAAATTCTCTTGTTATGTCTCCCTTTTCATTTCTGATTTTGTCACTCTGTATACATTCTCAGTGCCCTCTGTGGATTCTGGCTAAGGGTTTATCTATCTTGTTGATTTTCTCAAAGTGCCAGTTACTGGTTTTGTTGAGTTTTTATATAGTTCTTTTTGTTTCTACTTGGTTGATTTCAGCCCTGTGTTTGTTTATTTCCTGCCATCTACTCCTCTTTGGTATATTTGCTTCTTTTTTGTTCCAGAGATTTTCGGTGTGCCATCAAACTGCTACTGCATGCTCTTTTTAGTTTCCTTTTGGAGACACCCAGAGCTATGAGTTTTCCTCTTAACACTGTTTCCCTTGTGTCCCATAAGTTTGGGTATGGTGTGCCTTCATTTTCAGTAAATTATAAAAGACGTTATTTTCTTTAGTTCTTCCTTTACTAAGTTATCTTTGAGTAGACTGTTGTTCTACTGTCTTTAAATGTGGGCTTTCTGCCATTTTTGATGTTATTGAAGACCAGCCCTGGTCTGCTGTGATCTGATATAATAAATGGAATTATATCAATCTTCTTATATCTTTTGAGGTTTGTTTTGTAACCAATTATGTGGTCAATTTTGAAGATGGTACCATGATGTGCATAGAAGAAGTTATATTCTTTTCTATTAGATGAAATGTTCTATAGATATCTGTTAAATCCATTTGATTCATAACTTCTGTTAGTTTCTCTATGTCACTGTTTTATTTCTGTTTCTACAATCTGTCCATTGATGAGAGTGGGATGTTGAAATCTCCCACTATTATAGTGTGAGGTGCAATGTGTGCTTTGAGATTTAGTAAAGTTTCTTTTATGAATGATATTGCCATTGCATTTGGAGAATATTCAGCATTGAGAGTTCATGCTTGTGAATTTTTCCTTTGATGAATATGAAGTGTCCTTCCTCATCATTTTTGATAACTTTGGTCATTCAATATTAGTATGCGTACTCCAAATTGTTTCTTTGGAACACTTAGTTGAAAAATTGATTTCCAGCCTTTTACTCTAAGGTAGTATCTGTCTTTGTCACTGAGGTATATTTCCTGTATTCCGCAAAATACTGTGTCCTATGGATCTAGTCTGTTAGTCTATATCTTTTTATTGGGGTTTTAAGTCCATTGATTTTAAGAGATATTCAGGAATAATGATTGTTGTTTCCTGTTAATTTTGTGGTTAGAGGTGGAATTATGTTTGTGTGGCTCTCTTCTTTTGGTTTGGTTGCAAGACAATTACTTTCTTCCTTTTTTTAAGGGGTGTAGTTCCACTCCTTGTGCTGGAGTTTTCCATCCTTTATTATGTGTGGAGCTGTATATGTAGAAAGGTACAGTGCAAATTTGGTTTTGTCATGGAATACTTTGTTTGTCCATCTAAATAAATAGAGTGTTTTGCCAGATATAGCAGCCTGAGCTGGCATTTGTGTTTTCTTAGGGTTTGTACAATATCTGCCCAGGATCTTCTGGTTTTCATAGCCTCTGTCAGAAGTCTGGAGTAATTCTGATAGGTCTGCATTTATTTGTATGTTATTTGACATTTTTTACCTACTGCTTTTAATCTTCTTTCTATGCTTTGTGCATTTGGAGTTTTGACTATTATGTAATGGGAGGGGTTTCTTTTCTGGTCTAATCTATTTGGAGTTCTCTAGGCTTCTTGTATATTTATGGGCATCTTTCTTTAAGTTAGGGAAGTTTTCTTCTATAGTTTTAATGAAGATACTTACTGATCCTTTAAGTTGGTAGGCTTTGCTCTCTTCTGTACCTATTACCTTTAGGTTTGATCTGTTCATTGTGTCCTGAATTTCCTGGATGTTTTTGATTAGGAGCTTTTTGCATTTTACATTATCTTTGATTGTTGTGTTGATATTTTCTATGGTATTTTCTGCTCCTCAGATTCCATCATTTATCTCTTTTATTCTCTTGGTGATACTTCCATTATGAGTCCTAGGTTTTCTATCTCTAGGGTTGTCTCCCTTTGTGATTTCTTTATTGTTTCTAAATCCTGGATGGTTTTTGTTCAACTCCTTCACCTATTTGGTTATATTTTCCTGTAATACATTATGGATTTTTTTGGTTTCCTCTTTAAGTGCTTCTACTTGTTTACCTGTGTTGTCCAGGATATCTTTATGGGAATTATTTATGTCCTTCTTAAAGTCCTCTATTGTCATCCTGAGATATGACTTTAAATCCAAATCTTGCTTTTCTGGTGTGTTTGGATATCTAGTATTTGCTCTGGTGGGATAACTGGGCTCTGATGGTGACAAGTAGTCTTGGTTTCTGTTGCTTATGTTCTCTGAGCTTGCCTCTTACCATCAGGTTTTCTCTGGTACTAGCTTTTATTTCTGTCTTTGACTGTGGCTTTATCCTCCTGTAAGTCTGTGTGTTGGCCTTCTTGTAGACCTGTTTTCTTTCAGCTCAATCTGGGAACAGAGAACTGCTCCTCGGTTTGTGTATTCTGAAGCATCCAGGTGGGTTGCTTGTAGCAGTAGAGTTGATCTTACTTCTGCTCTCAGTTATTTCCGTGATCCAGATGACTGGCTTTCAGCTCTGGGCTCAGGCAAAAACTGTAAGTTTTCTGCTCCTGACTGCCCCTATGTTCCTGTATCCAGAGGGTACTAGGCAGATTCCTTTTGGGTTAGGAATGTGAGCAAATGTGGTGGTCTCCCCTGAGCTGTCAGGATTATCTGCACTTCTGAGAGTCCAGCTCTCTCCCCCATGGGTTTTGGTACAGTGAACTGTGGGAGTGGTTCAGCTCTGGGCTCAGGCAGAAACTGGAAATAAAAATAATATTTTGAAATGTTAAATATAATCTTAATGAAGGTTAAAATAAATATTTAATTAAAAATGACGATGTAATTGTAAAATTCCATAAAGAATATGTATGTGAAGCAAGTAAACTTCTGAACTCCATGAACCAGACATTTCTGAACTGAACTGCTCTGAATATTACTGAAGTGAACTCACCTGAGCTTCACTGCATTGCCTAAACTCAACTCAACTCAACTGCACTCACTGAACTGTACTCAGTGAATTGCACTCCATTTCTGACTCACTATGTGCTGCTCTTAAGTATCCTCACTTTCCTGTAAGAGTAGGGCATATTCTGTCTCTGACTCAATCTGTCAAATATTTCTGTGATTCATTACTTTATCACCCATCAATTAGACACCACTTTCTAACATAGCTTCTTCTTTCTACAAACTAACTCTACCATTATTATTTTGGATTACATTTGTGCAGTAAGTGTGTGTTTTTAATACCAGCCAGATCATACTGTAATCCAGGACATGTCTACATTCCAGCCAGACCCTATATTTGAACATGATTCCTTGCCAGAGAAGCCATGCTGCTGAATTAAAATTCCTACATAAGAACTGGTCCATATAATTTAAGTAATGCTAGGAATTCATCTATCGCCTTAATAAAACATGATCTTAATAAAAACAAATCTTAAAACTGCATAAGTTACACAGTAATAACTAATAATATTAGCTCATGGATTTCTTAACACTTTTAAGAAATTGGTGATCTTTTTAACAGAAAGAATAAAAGATTCAAATTAAAGATGCATGTATGCTTTTCGTAGTAATGTAAATGTATTTGAAAGTGTAAGGATCAATGTTTAGGTACTCATTATTTATTTCTTTTAATATGTGGAGTTACTTGGTTTTTTTTTTTTTGTTACTTGGTATTTTTAAAGTGTTATTTTTATTTTGTGTGTGAGCATTTTCCCTTTGTATATATGGGCATCACTTAAATTCATTACCCACAGAAGCAAGAAAGAGTCAGCTGATCCTCTGGCACTGGATATAGAGATGAGTAAAGATGTCATATGGATATTAAAAACTGAACAACAATCCTCTGCAGGAGCTTGTGCTGTTAAAATAGAGCAATATCTCCAGGCCTTAGTTTTACATTTTCAAATTCCACAAATTATAACAACTAGTAAAATAAGAAAAATATATTCATTTATTAAGAAGTATTTTGATTACTGCATATGTGACACTTTTGTACTACTTAACTAGAGCACTTGTTTATCTTTTTGATAATATATTAAAGGAAAATGCTAGATCATTTTTAGGAAAAATCAGGCGATAACATGTAAATATATGTAGAATTTATGAATATAAAATACCCTTCCTTGGTTCTCTTGTATCAATAATCCTTCCCAAAACATTAATAAAATAATCTTAGGTGAATTAGAATATTTATGAAATCATTTTAAAGGGCATTGCTATGTCTTTACGCATGGATAATGGGCTGTACTGAATGTATCTGAGAAAATGCACTGAAGAGATATTTTACTGCACATCAATTTTTGTTGAATTTTTTTAATATGTACATTATAGTCAATGAACTTCCTAAAATAAATACCTAGCCTCCACCTATTCAATATTCTTACCTCTAGGTATTCACTCAAGAGGAATAAAAACACATGTTTCAAAACAGAATGCACATGGATAGTGACAACAGTTTTATTCACAACATCCCACATGGGAAGCCACCCAAAATGCTCATCAAGGAACTGGATAAATATTTCCTAATTTATTCTGGCAAATCAAATCAGTCAGCCCCATAAACAGAGTCAGCTGCTTATTCATAGTCATAGAATTTGGAAGGTTTTCAAAAATGTTATTTTGAGTTAAAACGAAAACATCAAAGTGTAAATTAGAATTCATTTCACTTTATGGCACTGAACATGTTGCCAAATTGACAAGTTAATAGATATTTAAACAAAGGCTCTAGATGATGGAGACTGATAGATATTCAATGACAATGTAAGGGAGACATTTCTGAACTATGAATATTGATAACACATTATTAGTGTTGTTAGATACTGTAGAGAAGATTGATTTTAAAGATAAACTAGGCACATAATGGAAGGTTGGCATGTTTTAACTTTTTTATATTTTGTTGATGGAAGCAGATGTAAACTATGATTAGGGAGTATTATGAAGAAAGACATTCCATTTACACGCTAAACCCAAGTATACACACACTGTATGAATAGACCAATCCAGAAGCCAGGATAACCTTTGATATTTGGGTGAAAAAAAAAACTTGGGCGTCATTTTTATGTGCTTGGTTAGATTTGCACTTCTAGAACTGCATTTGTGGTCATTGAGATGCTGCAATGATCCAGGATCTGGATCTGGTTCTGGCTCAGTCTTTGGCAGGAAAATATTCAAGGAAGATGGAATTCTTCACTCATGATGCAGCTCAAATTCTCAGTTCCCAACTGTAGATGATAAATCTGAAAAAAAAATCTATGTCTTCACCTTATCATGAATCTGTCTCTTTCTATCTTCCTTGTCTTGCTGTGGAGTTCACTCTATTCAGACATTTTCAGTAGGCTGCCTGCTTAAATGACTTTCAAAAACCCTGAAAAAATGTTTGCTCTAAGGCTTAAAGATGAGTACTAAATCACCGACTAGATGACCACTAGGCAAGACAAAGTATCATATAATATACCCAGATTTAGAGCTGCTCCTGAAAAATATAGAATAAAATCTGTATTCAATAATTTCACAAACTTAATGAAAAGAAAGTTTCAAAGTGCAAAATAATAAAAAAAAAGAATGAGTAAACAATGTTAAGTTACTAGGAATGTTCATGACAACCGCAAAACCACAACTTTACTTTATAACACTTGCTAGGAGGTAAAGAGTCAAGCCACTGGTACTTCCTACAGGCCTGTATTTCTCAATCTGGCTGGCTTCATTTGCATTTTTACAGCATTTGAGTATCTTTGAAGCCAACCTTCTCTCTCTAGTGGAGTCCCTTCTCTTTCTTATTGTAGACAAAATGATCAGTTTCTTTTTAATTCAGTTCTCCAAATCTGAATGAGAAATAGCAAGTTTACTGAATCATCAATAAATGATAATGTGTCTCTTCAGAGGCTTTGTGAGAAACCTTTTACCAATATCAAATCTTTATTAAATTACACTTGTCAAGACAATGGTTTGTAAATATTATTCCTGAATTAACATAACAAATAGCTTTTATATTTATTGTATATCTTAAAATATGTTGAGTGTAGCAGTAAGGACTTTTAGTAATCGATAATATTTTTCCTGATGCTATAAACATGATCATATGTAATAAGACTATAATTTTACTTTAGTAAATATCCACTGAGAAAAATAAGTGTGTTTACTTGAGCCTATAATTAAATGCTATATTTAGAGATATGTTTCTACTAATTAATGATATAGCACTGCTAAATGCATATATTTATCTTACAATTTCCTATGTTTTGTCATAATATTTTGTCTTGCTTTATACACCATCTTTTGTTTTATAAATTTCCTCAACCATCATGTGGTCCTCCTGTGTTTACTAATAGCTATGTGCTGTTATGTATTTTTCTTTCGGTGCTTCCATGGATGTTACTCAGTGAGCATACACCTTCAAATCAAGAGTTCATTCCAATAGATACCTGTACTTCCACTCAACAGCATTCTGAACACTACTGTTTGGCAGTGGAGAGTAAGGCTGCCAGCATTCTAGACACTAAGGAGAAAAAAAGGATGTTGAATGTGTTATTATTCTTTTTTTTTACTCTTTTTACTGCATCCCTTTCAGAGCCCACTATTTGTTCTTATTAGGTACTGTATACAAAATTGTGCATTATGTAACTGTGTTTTTCTAAAGAACAAAATTCTAACATTTTGAGTTCTCTGGGTAGTTTGTAATTAATATTGTTAAATTGTTTAGCAACTTTTACTATATATGTTATTGAGTGATAGCAAAAATATGCTTCTGAATTGATAAAATTTCCTTTCAGTTGCAAATATTGATATCTTCTCTCAGTCTGCCATTGTCCTAGCCAACATACTGATGCTGGCTGTTGCTTTTAAATGGTGCTAATGAATTCAACACACACTGACAATATTGTATTCAAAAGACTACACTTCCTGTCATTTCTTATCTTCTAGTTCTTAAAACCTTTCTGTTCCTTCTTATGTAGCATTTTCTATGCCTTTGCAATGGGTGATATAGATGTCTAACTTAGAGTTCAACACTCAATAATCACTTATACCTAGCACTTTGACTATTTATGATTTTTTTTAATTACTACCTCTTACTTCAAAAAAAGCTTCTTTCCTTAAGACTGGGGGTAGCACTAGTCTATCATTATAAAACTAAATATTTAGAAGGCAGTTTGGATTTATGTCAATCTGGCAAAACATAAGTAGTAGATATCCCCACTAAGGACTATAATTTCTCTAGCCATAGATTTTACTAAGCTTATAGTACCAGTCTTAAATTCATTCCAAAGAAACAGCCTCAAATTTAAGCAGAAAGCTGATGATTAACGTCAAAACAATCACTTTTCTTAGGAGTTAGTACTGTATGTGCAAAATCCATAGCTGAGTGAGACGTTTTATGCGTTCTCTACACCAACAATTTGCACAGCATCTTCTGAAAATTAGATAGCAAAGACAAAGTTTCTAGTTCATTTTTAGCTTGATTTAATATGCCCTACATCTCATTCTTATAGTGTCCTCAGCATAGCGTCTTATAATTTAATTCTGCTGGATAATCAATGATAGCACTATATTGTAATTTTCTTGAGGCCTTGGATCCTCTCTGAAACACAGTTACTAAGGAAATGTACTGTGATTTCTAGACAACTGATCTATTTAGAACACAGACCCCTAAACATTCTACCTTTACAACTGGTTCTGGAATGCATGCACGTACACATAAGGACCCCTGAGCTCCCTAGTCCCAGAAAAAAAAGCCACAGACAAGGTCTGAGTATGAAATAGAAAATCAGGGCCATTTTCCATAGCAACATCCAGTCAGAAGAAACTTGTATTTTTTGAGAAGTCAATTTGCCTTAAATGATTTAATAGTCATAAAGGATATCGTCTCTTATGCCCTTTGTAAATGGCCCCTCCCTTTTGCCCAAGATAAACAAGTTTGAAATACTAACCAATCTGGATCTGACTTACATGGAAAATTATTGAGTGTGTGATGTGCCCTATGAAGTTTGGTCTGTCCTGAGTTCTTGGCTCTCATTTTGCTTCCACTGTGTTGGAGATGGTGACAGACCCTGCTGGTGCTTTTATATCAATATCCTTGGGTGAATTGCATGGAATTTGTTTACTGACCAATGGCTTCTAGAAGAATGTATCATGTTATCATTGTACATTACCCACAATAAAACGTTTATACCTTTAATTTACATTTTTTTAATTTTCTTTTAGAAACTTATGTGAATGTAAACTTGGAGCTTCACAGTGCATTTTTCTTCCATTTGGCCTTAAAGATATCATTTATTTCTTTATTTATAAGGATCTGAGGTGTTGGAATAAACCATTTTCATACTGGCTTCATTTACTTATAATAATCAATTAAGATTCCCACCATGGCTTGATAATGCCCTCATTTTCATAACTGAACAATGTTTTCTTACATGAATATTCTTCTGTTTTCTTTTAGGAACATTATCAGAATATAATTGTCATTCTCTTTAATTCACCAACTGAAAATGTAAATGGCAAAAAGTTTTGGTATATTTATAGTGTTGATAAATATTAAGAGGAGAAGTAGATTTTATATACTATTTGTAAGAATATAAATTATTACAGCTACTACAAAATCAGTTTGAAGGCTTCTAAAATATGTAAGCTATACCTGTCATTTGGTCTAGCTCTACAACTCTTAACTATTGCCCTTGCTTAGCAGTTCAGGTATATTTCAGCCATAGGAGTTTGAGATATCAAGTCATATCATATTCACATTCATAAGCAGAAAAAGAATTCATGCATGCATCTTAGGCAAGCTATATAGATAATGATACACTGTTCATTATAGTCAAGCTATGGATTCAGGTTAGATAACCACCAATGATTATAGATGAAGAAATTACGCCATGTACATATGATGGAAAATTAACAAAGAAAATACTGTATACTGGCTCCTACTCTCACAGCCATTGTAGTACGTAGAGCACCTTAAAGACAGCACCTGGACAAGTGAGAGCTGGATGAGCAATGGGTGACTCTGACTCATAGAGGAAAATCAACTAAACATGAGCAAAGGAGATCCTAAGAAAATGAAGGGCAAAATGCCCTCATATGCATTCTTTGCACAAATCTGCTTAGAGACTCACATTAATAAGCAACAGGATGATTCTGTCAACTTCTCAACGTTTTCCAAGAAGTGCTTAGGAAGGTGGAAGATCATGTCTGCTAATGGAAAGGGGAAATTTGAAGACATGGCAAAGGGTGACAAGACTCATTCCAAAAGAGAAATGAAAACCTACATCTCCTCCAAAGGGGAGAATTAAAAGAAATTCAAGGACCCTCAAAGGTACCCAAGAGGACTCCATTGGCTTTCTTCTTGTTCTGCTTTGAGTATCACCCAAAAATCATAGGTGAGCATCCTGGCTTATGCATTTGTGATGTTGCAAAGAATCTAAGAGAGATGTGGAAAAATACTGCAGCAGATGTCAAGCAGGCCTATGAGAATACTGTAGAACTGAAGAAGAAGTACAAAAATGATAATGTTGCCTACAGAGCTAAAGGAAAATCTGATGCAGAGGAAAAATGGGGTGGTCAAGTCTGAAAAAAGCAAGAAAAAAGAAGGAAGAGGAAGATAGTGAGGTGGATGAAGAGGATGAAGAAGGAGGAGAAAGAGGAGGAGAAGGAGGAAGAGAAAGAAGAAGAAGATGAAAAAGAAGAAGAAGGAGGAGGAGGAGAAGGAGTAGAAGGAGGAGGAGGAGGAGGAGGAGGAGGAGGAGGAGGAGGAGGAGAAGAAGAAGAAGAAGAAGAAGAAGAAGAAGAAGAAGAAGAAGAAGAAGAAGAAGAAGAAGAAGACGACGACGACAAAAGTAAAGAAAAAGATGATGATGAAATTGGGTCTAGAAAAATTTTTCTTGTTCATAAAACATGTAAACCAACTGTACACAACTCACTCCTTTTAAAGATAAAATGAAATGTAAAGCTGTGTAATATTTGATTTTAAAGTGTACAGTATATACATGTATTTAATACCAAATATGTCTTTTGATAACCCTGTCTTGGTAATACTTTCAATAGCCACTAACTCTGCCTGGTATAAACTTTGGGTTGTAAATTGGCATGGAAATTTAAAGCAGGTTCTTTGTGAAGCACAACACAAATTAGTTATATATGAGGGCAGTAGTTTGTTGTTTGTTTGTTTTGCTTTTATTTTTGGGTTTGTTCTTTTTTTCTATCTTCAGTTGTCTCTGATGCAGCTTATATGAAGATAACTGTTGTTCTGTAAAGGTTGATGTCTATATGCAGGTGAGGGCTAGTACAAGTTAGGTTAAGGTTGTGATTGGACAGTAAAATATAAGATACGGACAAAGCTTTTGTAAGGCAGGAGAGAAGGAGAAGGGATGAGAATCAAGAAAGAAACAGATAAGGATGACCCAGATGTAGGTGGTCTTCAATTGCCAAGGTAGTTGGGATCGATTTCTGTAGGCAAATTTATCTTATCTAGTTGGGTGGTTTATATCCTTATCAATTAGTTCTATGTTTATTGTGTGAATGTATTGTGAATTGAAAATTTAACATATAAATCTGATTGTTGGTTTGCAGTTTTATTGAGTCTTGATTTTAATGGTTTTTTGGGAGTTTATACCATAACTATTATAGGGCACATGTTGGGAATGTAAACAAAGCTGCAGCAGGGAGTTACCAAAGGATAGCCTCCACAGGGAATAGGGGGTGGATGCTGGAAATGTGAACAGAGTCCACAGTAAGAAAGCCAGGAGATAGGTGGTCTATATGAAACTGGCATGGCAGCTGCCCGCCTGTGTCAGAGAGTACCTGGGGACAGAGCGGAGCCATTGAAATAAATTAGCAATAGTTCCAATGGCCCCACGGAGGTGGAGCTAGCGAGAGATAGACTGCAAGGATATGGATGGGAACCTGTTCTATCTCTTTTTATTATTTACAGTTCTGTTAACTGAATGCCACTCTGCAATTGCAATGGAAAAAAAAAGCGGCTGTTTTGCTTACATTCTGAAAGTTTCTAAGTAAATACAAATTTCTATTAGTAATGTCCTTTTCAGAGGTCTGAAAGTTTCCTTTTTGATGGGAAGCTAGACTTTTGCTTTTGCCAATTTTGGGTCACATGAATTATTACACTGTGTATCTTTTCATATAGTTATTGGAATAAAGTTTTTGTCCACACACCCTGTTCTGCATGTTGTGGTAGGGGTAACACTTCCATCCATAGTTGAAAAATCTCTAAAATCATGATCAAATGGATAAGAGGTATTGTAAAATGTACGTAGCAAAGCAAGGAGTGATCAATTCTGTCACACCATGGGATGATTAGAATCAATCAATCTTAAAGTCTCTCCTCAAAGAATGTTATGGTTTATGTATGCTCAGCCCAAGGAATCACACTATTAGAAGTTGGGGAAAAGGTTGGAGTAGATGTGGTCTTCTTGGAATAACTGTATCACTGTGAGTGTGGGCTTTAAGAATCTCATCCTAGCTGCCTGGAAGTCAGTATTCTGGTATCAGCCTACAGCTGAAGATGTAGAACAATCAGCTCCTCTGTACTTTGCAAGCCTGAATGATGCTATGTTCCCACCTTAATGATTATGGACTGAACCTCTGAACCTGTAATCCAGTCACAATTAAGTGTTGTCCTTATAAGAGTTGCTTTGGTCTTGGTGTCTGTTCACATCAGTAAAACATTAAGACAATGGACTAATAAAATTATGTTCTAATCCTTATATGAGAGCTCTCTGAACTGCCATTACTGTGAAACGATAGTTATATTTTGTAGTTTCCCCTACTAAAAGAGACCTGAGAATGTTTAAAAGGGTGAGTATAATATATAAAGCTGCCTTACGATTTGTTGACCTTTGACTCAGCAAAGGCTATCATGAGAACACTGGCTATAATCCCTTTGTCCTTCTATCTAAATAGAGATTGCTCAAGAAACTTGACTATTTAAAGGTATTTTTTACTAGTTGAGCCAGCTTTTATGAATATGCCATATTTAAAATTAATAGTATATTTTCCAATGTTGTGAGTTGTCCTGTTATAAATCAGATACAAGGAAAGAGGATAAACTTTGCATATTAGAACCTGTTGTCAAATCCACTTGCTTTTTTCTTTATAAAACCCAAACTCATTCATTGATCCTGTTTAATCTGCTTAGTTTTGGGAACAATTTGTCAACTTTGCAGTTTTTGAGGGTTGTTGTTCTCTTAAAGTGCCAGTGTTTTAAAAGAGCCTTCTTGTAATTTCATGTGATTTTGCAGTAGAGTGTTGTTATACAATTTTGACTTGGGTTATTTACATTTCTGTTTGCTTATGTAATTTGAGGAGAAATACTGACATGAGTTCTAGATGATACCATTAAACCAATAATTGCAGAGATTTTAATAAAAAGAAAATGTATATATGCATATACATGCACATATATACCTGTATGCACTGTGCATAATTAGTGAGCCATATGAAAGAATAATTTGCATTATTTGCAGAGAAAATTTACTGAGATGGAGTTATTGTTAGGATTAAGAAACCATACTACAAACATTAAGGGTATCTCCTTATTCTCATATGTGTGTTACAAAACAGAAAATAAGAAAAGAGTAGGATGACTGTTATTTAAAAGAGCAGGACAAAATTGAAGAGTATGTAGAAGGTACTAGATGCCCCAGAGGTACCTGGGACTAAACCACCAAACAAATTGTACACATGAAACAAACATGACTCCAGGTGCATATGTAATAGAGAATGGGCTCAAAGGGTATCAATGGAAGGAGAGGCCCTTGGTTTTGTAAAAGCTAGATGCCACAGTGTAGGGGCATGCCAGGGCAGGGTGGAAGGAAGGGATGGACAGATGGTTGTGGGAGCATGCTCATAGAAGCTGGGGGAGGGTTGATGGGATGGGGAGGTTCTGGAGGTAAATCTAAGGAAGGGAATAATATTTGAAGTGTAAATAAGAAAGTAACCATTCTAGCTGGGGCCCAAACCTTGCTGATCCCAGCCCACAGCTCCCTGCTCCCACACCCCATGGGAGAGAGAGCTCACCACCCAGACAGGTGGGCACTCCTGAGAATGCAGGGCAGGAGGGACCACCAGTACTGCCCCGATCTAACAGCTCCCTGCACCTAAATCCCGTGGTAGGTAGAGCTAGAACCTCAGAGGGGCAGACATGTCTGGGAAGCCAGAGGAGACTACTCTCTGCCCACATTTCTGACTCTAGAGGAAATGACTAGCGCTATCTGGACCACTGTGTATAGGGTCCCGAGTGAAGGCAGGGCAGGCCCTTCTGGTTGCTGCCCTCATGGAGCGCTGAAACACCCAGCTCTGAGAAGCATCTCCAGGCCTGAGACCAGAGGTAAGACCAACTTTTCTGCTACAAGTGAACTGCATGTTGGACTCAGGACACACAACCAGAAGAACACCTAAAGACCAGTAGATAGGAACAACTACACACCTGAAAGCAGAACAATCTGTTCCCATAACTGGCTGGAAGAGAACAGGAAAACAAGTCTACAACACTCCTGACACACAGGCCTATAGGACTGTCTAACCACTGTCAGAAATGGCAGAACAAGGTAACACCAGAGACAACTTGATGGCAAGAGGCAAGTGCAAGAAAGCAAGCAAGAGAAACCAAGACTACATGGCGTCATCATAGCCCAATTCTCCCACCAAAGAAAACACAGAATATCCAAACACACCAGAAGACCAAGATCTAGATTTAAAATCACATTTGATCATGACGATGGATGACTTCAAGAAAGACATAAGTAACACCCTTAGAGAAATGCAGGAAACACAAATAAACAAGCAGAAGCCTATAGAGAGGAAACACAAAAATCCCTGAAAGAATTACAGGAAAACAAAATTAAATAGGTGAAGAAATTGAAAATGGAAAAAGAAGCAATAAAGAAAGCACAAAGGGAAACAACCCTGGATATAGAAAACCAAAGGAAGAGACAAGGAGCCTTAGAAAAAAAGCATCACCAACAGAATACAAGAGATAGAAGAGAGAATCTCAGGAGCAGAGGAATCCATAAAAATCATTGACAAAACTGTCAAAGATAATGTAAAACGGAAAGAGCTACTGGCCCAAAACATACAGGAAACCCATGACACAATGAGAAGATAAAAAATAAGGATAATAGGTATAGAAGAGAGTGAAAATTCCCAGCTCAAAGGACCAGTAAATATCTTCAAGGAAATCATAGAAGAAAACTTCCCTAACCAAAAGAAAGAGATGCCCATAAACATACAAAAAGCCTACAGAACTCCAAATAGTTTGGACCAGAAAAGAAACTCCTCCCATCACATAATAGTCAAAACACCAAATGCACAAAACAAAGAAAGAATATTAAAAGCAGTAAGAGAAAAAGGTCAATAAACCTATAAAGGCAGACCTATCAGAATTACACCAGACTTCTCACCAGAGACTATGAAAGCCAGAAGATGCTGGATACATGTCATACAGACACTAAGAGAACACAAATGCCTGCCCAGGTTACTATATCCAGCAAAACTCTCAATTAACGTAGATGGAGAAACCAAGATAGTCGGGGACAAAACCAAATTTACACAATATCTTTCTACAAATCCAGCCTTGCAAAGGAAAATAAATGGTAAAGCCCAACACAAGGAAGCAAGCTACACCCTATAAAAGCAAGAAACTAATCGTCTTGCAACAAAACAAGGGAAGACAAGCACACAAACATAATCTCACATATAAACACGAATGTAACAGGAAGCAACAATCACTATTCCTTAATATCTCTCAACATCGATGGACTCAATTCCCTAATAAAAACACACACATTAGCAAACTGGATACTCAATGAGGACCCGACATTTTGCTGCCTAAAGGAAACACACCTCAAAGACAAAAACAGATACTACCTCAGAATGAAAGGTTGGAAAACAAATTTCCAAGCAAATGGTCTGAAAAAGCAAGCTGGAGTAGCCATTCTAATATCGAATAAAATCAATTTTCAACTAAAAGTCATCAAAAAAGATAAGGAAGGACACTTCATATTCATCAAAGGAAAAATCCACCAAGATGAACTCTCAATCCTAAATATCTATGCTCCAAATACAAGGGCACCTACATACATTAAAAAAAAAAAAACTTACTGAAGCTCAAAGCACACATTGCACCTCACACAATAACAGTAGGAGATTTCAACACCCCACTCTCATCAATGGACTGACCATGGAAAAACAAATTAAACAGAGACATAGACAGACTAAGAGAAGTCATGAACCAAATGGATTTAACAGATATTTATAGAACCTTCTATCCTAAAACAAAAGGATACACCTTCTTCTCATGACCTCATGGTACTTTGTCCAAAATTGACCATATAATCGGTCATAAAACAGACATCAACAGATACAGAAAAATAGTAATAATCCCATGCGTCCTATCAGACCACCACTGGTTAAAGCTGGTCTTCAATAACAATAAGGAAAGAATGACCACATACACATGGAAGTTGAATAATACTCTACTCAATGATAACCTGGTTAAGGAATAAATAAAGATAGAAATTAAAGACTTCTTAGAAAGTAATGAAAATGAAGGTACAACATACCCAAACTTATGGGACACAATGAAAGCTGTGCTAAGAGGAAAACACATAGCGCTGAGTGCCTGCAGAAAGAAACAGGAGAGAGCATGTATCCATAACTTGACAACACACCTAAAAGCTCTAGAACAAAAAGAAGCAAGTACAACCAGGAGGAAAAGAAGGCAGGAAATAAAAACTCAGATCTGAAATCAACCAAGTAGAAACAAAAAGGACCATACAAAGAATCAACAGAACAAAAAGCTGGTTCTTTAAGAAAATCAACAAAATAGATAAACCCTTTGCCACACCAATGAAAGGACAAAGAGAGGGTGTCCAAATTAATAAAATCAGAAATGAAAAGGGACACATAACAGCAGAGCCAGAGGAAATT
Source organism: Rattus norvegicus (assembly GCF_021556685.1). Lineage (NCBI taxonomy): Eukaryota > Metazoa > Chordata > Mammalia > Rodentia > Muridae > Rattus > Rattus norvegicus. The sequence continues at coordinate 91,850,253 of NC_141554.1, forward strand.
CAAAAAATCATCAGATACTACTTCAAAAGCCTATATTAAACAAAACTTGAAAATCTGGAGGAAATGAACATTATCCTACAAAGATACCAGGTACCCAAGTTGAATCAGGAACAAAAAAACCATTTAAACAACCCCATAACTCCTAAGGAAATAGAAGCAGTCATTAAAACTCTCCCAACCAAAAAGAGCTCAGGTTCAAATGGGTTCAGTGCAGAATTCTTTCAGACATTCATAGAAGAGCTCATACCAATACTATACAAACTATTCCATGAAATCGAAACAGATGGAGCAATACTGAATTCATTCTATGAAGCCACAATTACTCTTATAACTAAACCACACAAAGGCCCAACAAAGAAAGAGAAATTCAGACCAATTTCCTTACGAATATCAACACAAAGATACTCAATAAATTTCTTGCAAACCGAATCCAAGAGCACATCAAAACGATCATCCATCGTGATCAAGTAGGCTTCATTCCAGGGATGCAGGGATGGATTAATATACTGAAAACCATCAATGTAATCCACTATATAAGCAAACTGAAATATAAAAACCACACGATCATTTCATTAGATGCTGAGAAACATTATACAAAACTCAACACCCCTTCATGATATAAGTCCTGGAAAGAACAGGAATTCAAGGCCCAAAATAAACACAGTAAAAGTCATATACAGCAAACCAGTAGCTAATATTAAACTAAACGGAGAGAAACTTGAAGCAATGCAACTAAAATCAGGGAATAGACAAGGCTGCCCAATCTCTCCCCACATATTCAATATAGTTCTCAAAGTCCTAGCTAGAGGAATCAGACAACAAAAGGAGATTAAAGGGATAGAGATTGGAAAGGAAGAAGTCAAAATATCTCTATTTGCAGATGGTATGATTGTATACTTAAGTGATCCAAAAAGGTCCACCAGAGAACTATGAAACCTGATAAACACCTTCAGCAAAGTGGATGGGTATAAATTAACTCAAATAAAACGGTAGCCTTCCTCTACACAAAAGAGAAACAAGCCAAGAAGGAAATTAGCGAAATGACATCCTTCATAATAATCCCAAATAATATAAAATACCTCGATGTGACTTTAACCAAGCAAGTGAAAGATCTGTATGATAAGAACTTCAAGCCTCTGAAGAAAGAAATTGAAGATCTCAGAAGATGGAAAGATCTCTCATGTTCATGGATAGGCAGTATTAATATAGTAAAAATGGTAATTTTACCAAAAGCAATCTACTGATTCAATGAAATCCCCATCAAAATTCCAACCCAATTCTTCATAAAGTTAGACAGAACAATTTGCAAATTCATCTGGAATAACAAAGACCCAGGATAGCTAAAAATATTCTCAACACTAAAAAAGACATCCGAGGGAATCACTATCCTTGAACTCAAGCATTATTACAGATCAATAGTGATTAATATTGTATAGTATTGGTACAGAGACAGACAGATAGACCATTGCAATAGAACTGAAGACCGAGAAATGAATCCACACATACAGTCACTGGATTTGTGACAAAGGAGCCAAAACCATCCAATGGAAAGAAAATAGAATTTTAAGCAAATGGTGATGGTTCAACTGGAGGTCAGCAAGTAGAAGAATTCAGATTGATCCATTCTTATCATTCTGTACAAAGTTTAATTCCAAGTGAATCAAGGACCTCCTCATCAAACCATATTCACTCAAACTAATAGAAGAAAAAGTGGGGAAGAATCTCAAACACATGGGCACTAGAGAAAATTTCCTGAACAAAACACCAAAGGCTTATGCTCTAAGATCAAGAATTGACAAATGGGATCTCATAAAACTGCAAAGCTTCTGTAAGGCAAAGGACACTGTTGTTAGGACAAAATGGCAACCAACAGATTGGTAAAAGATCTTTACCAATGCTACAACTGATAGAGGCCTTATATCCAAAATATACAAAGAACTCATGAAGTTAGACTGCACGGAGACAAATAACCCTATTAAAAATGGGGTTCAGAGCTAAACAAAGAATTCACAGCTGAGGAATGCTGAATGGCTGAGAAACACCTAAATAAATGTTCAACATCTTTAGTCATAGGGGAAATGAAAATCAAAACAACCCTGAGATTCCACCTCACACCAGTCAGAATTCCTAAGATCAAAAACATTGGTGACAACTGATGGATGTGGAGAAAGAGGAACATTCCTCCATTGTTGGTGGGATTGCAGACTTGTACTTCCATTCTGAAAATCAGTCTGAATGTTCCTCAGAAAATTGGACATTGCACTACCTGAGGTCCCAGCTATACCTCTCTTGGGCATATACCCAAAAGTTTCCTCAACATATACCAAAGACAAAAGCTCCATTATGTTCACAGCAGCCTTATTTGTAATAGCCAGTAGCTGGAAAGAACCCAGATGCACTTCAACAAAGGAATGGATACAGGAAATGTGGTACATCTACACAATGGAATGCTACTCAGCTATCAAAAAAAATGACTTTATGAAATTCATAGGCAAATGGACGGAACTCGAAAATATCATCCTGAGTGAGCTAACCCAATCACAGAAAAACACACATGATATGCACTCATTAATATGTGGATATTAGACCAAATGCTTGAATTACCCTAGATGCTCAGAACACATGAACCACAAAAAGGATGACCAAAATGCGAATGCTTCACCCCTTCTATAAAATGGGGGCAAGAATACCCTTGGGAGGGAATAGGGAGGCAAAGTTTAGAACAGAGGCTGAAGGAACACCCATTCAGAGCCTGCCCCACGTGTGGCTCATACATATACAGCCACCAAACTAGATAAGATGGATGAAGCAAAGAAGTGCAGGCTGACCGGAGAAACAGCCAGAATATGGCAAATACTTAGGCGAATGCCAGCAATAAACCACTGAACTTTGAATGAGACCCCCGTTGAAGGAATCAGAAAAAGGACTGAAAGAGCTTAATGAGGCTTGAGACCCCATATGAACAACAATGCCAAGCAACCAGAGCTTCCAGGGACTAAGCCATTACCCAAAGACTATACATGGACTGACCCTGGACTCCAACCTCATAGGTAACAATGAATAGCTTAGTAAGAGCACCAGTGGAAGGGGAAGCCCGTGGTCCTGCCAAGACTGAACACCTAGTGAATGAGATTGTTGTGGAGAGGGTGGTAAGTGGGGGAGGATGGGGAGGGGAACACCCATAAAGAAGAGGAGGTGGAGGGGTTAGTGGGATATTGGCCCTGAAACCGGGAAAGGGAATAAAATTGAAATGTAAATAAGAAATACCCATGTTAATAAAGATTGAGGGGAAAAAAAAGAAAATAACCAATAAAAATAAATTATATATTTTATGTATGCATAAACATAATTACTCATTCATTAATATAATTGATATATGTTAACTATAAAACAATAATTAAAATTAGGCACAGTCATTTCTTTTTTTTTTTTTTTTTAAGTTGGGGAGGAAAGGGTTTATTCAGCTTAAACTTCCACATTGCTGTACCTTCACCAAAGAAAGTCAGGGTTGGAACTCAAGCAGGTCAGGAAGCAGGAGGTGATGCAGAGGCCATGGAGGGATGTTATTTACTGACTTGCTTCCCCTGGCTTGCTCAGCTTGCTTTCTTTTCTTTTTTTTTCTTTCTTTCTTACTTTTTTTTTTATTAACTTGAGTATTTCTTATTTACATTTCGAGTATTATTCCCTTTCCCTGTTTCCGGTTTCCAGGCAAACATCCCCCTAATCCCTCCCCCTCCCCTTCTTTATGGGTGTTCCCCTCCCCATCCGTCCCCCATTGCCGCCCTTCCCCCAAAAATCTAGTTCACTGGGGGTTCAGTCTTAGCAGGACCCAGGGCTTCCCCTTCCTCTGGTGATCTTAATAGGATATTCATTGCTACCTATGAGGTCAGAGTCCAGGGTCAGTCCATCTATAGTCTTTGGGTAGTGGCTTAGTCCCTGGAAGCTCTGGTTGCTTGGCATTGTTGTTCATAAGGGTTCTCAAGCACCTTGGAGCTCTTCCAGGTCTTTCTCTGATTCCTTCAGCAGGGGTCCTATTCTCAGTTCAATGGTTTGCTGCTGGCATTCGCCTCTGTATTTGCTGTATTCTGGCTGTGTCTCACAGGAGCCATCTTCATCTGGCCCTTGTCGGCCAGAACTTCTTTTCTTCATCAATCTTGTCTAATTGAATGGCTGTATATATACGGGCCACATGTGGGGCAGGCTCTGAATGGGTGTTCCTTCTGTGTCGGTTTTAATCTTTGCCTCTCTATTCCCTGCCAAGGATATTCTTGTTCCCCATTAAAGAAGGAGTGAAGCATTCACATTTTGATCATCCGTCTTGAGTTTCATTTGTTCTAGGCATCTAGGGTAATTCAAGCATTTGGGCTAATAGCCACTTATCAATGTGTGCATACCATGTGTGTTTTTCTGTGATTTGGTTACCTCACTCAGGATGATATTTTCCAGTTCCAACCATTTGACTACGAATTTCATAGAGTCACTGTTTTTGATAGCTGAGTAATATTCCATTGTGTAGGTGTACCACATTTTCTGTATCCATTCCTCTGTTGAGGGTCATCTGGGTTCTTTCCAGCTTCTGGCTATTATAAATAAGGCTGCTATGAACAGAGTGGAGCAGGAGTCTTTTTTATATGTTGGGGCATCTTGTGGGTATATGCCCAAGAGAGGTATAGCTGGATCCTCAGGCAGTTCAATGTCCAATTTTCTGAGGAACCTCCAGACTGATTTCCAGAATGTTTGTACAAGTCTGCAATCCCACCAACAACGGAGGAGTGTTCATCTTTCTCCGCATCCTCGCCAGCATTTGCTGTTACCTGAGTTTTTGATCTTAGCCATTCTCACTGGTGTGAGGTGAAATCTCAGGGTTGTTTTGATTTGCATTTCCCTTATGACTAAAGATGTTGAACATTTCTTTAGGTGTTTCTCAGCCATTCAGCATTCCTCAGCTGTGAATTCTTTGTTTAGCTCTGAACCCCATTTTATAATAGGGTTATTTTTCTCCCTGCGGTCTAACTTCTTGAGTTCTTTGTATATTTTGGATATAAGGCCTCTATCAGTTGTAGCATTGGTAAAGATCTTTTCCCAATCTGTTGGTTGCCGTTTTGTCCTAACCACAGTGTCCTTTGCCTTACAGAAGCTTTGCAGTTTTATGAGATCCCATTTGTCGATTCTTGATCTTAGAGCATAAGCCATTGGTGTTTTGTTCAGGAAATTTTTTCCAGTGCCCATGTGTTCCAGATGCTTCCCTAGTTTTTCTTCCATTAGTTTGAGTGTATCTAGTTTGATGTGGAGGTCCTTGATCCACTTGGACTTAAGCTTTGAACTGGTTGATAAGCATGGATCAATCTGCAATCTTCTACATGTTGACCTCCAGTTGAACCAGCACCATTTGCTGAAAATGCTCTTTTTTCCATTTGATGGTTTTGGCTCCTTTGTCAAAAATCAAGTGCCCATAGGTGTGTGTGTTCATATCTGGGTCTTCAATTCTATTCCATTGGTCTATCTGTCTGTCTCTGTACCAATGCCATGCAGTTTTTATCACTGTTGTTCTGTAATACTGCTTGAGTTCAGGGATAGTGATTTCCTTTGAAGTCTTTTATTGTTCAGGATAGTTTTAGCTATCCTGGGTTTTTTGTTATTCCAGATGAATTTGCAAATTTTTCTGTCTAACTCTTTGAAGAATTGGATTGGTATTTTGATGGGGATTGCATTGAATCTGTAGATCGCTTTTGGTAAAATGGCCATTTTTACTATATTAATCCTGCCAATCCATGAGCATGGGGATCTTTCCATTTTCTGAGGTCTTCTTCAATTTCTTTCTTCAGAGTCTTGAAGTTATTATTGTACAGGACTTTTACTTGCTTGGTTAAAGTGACACCGAGGTACTTTATAATATTTGGGTCTATTGTGAAGGGTGTCCTTTCACTAATTTCTTTCTCGGCTTGATTCTCTTTTGTGTAGAGGAAAGCTACTGATTTATTTAAATTAATTTTATACCCAGCCACTTTGCTGAAGTTGTTTATCAGGTTTAGTAGTTCTCTGGTGGAACTTTTGGGATCACTTAAATATACTATCATATCATCTGCAAATAGTGATATTTTGACTTCTTCTTTTCCAATCTGTATCCCCTTGACCTCCTTTTGTTGTCTGATTGCTCTGGCTAGAACTTCAAGAACTATATTGAATAAGTAGGGAGAGAGTGGGCAGCCTTGTCTAGTCCCTGATTTTAGTGGGATTGCTTCAAGTTTCTCTCCATTTAATTTAATGTTAGCAACTAGTTTGCTGTATATGGCTTTTACTATGTTTAGGTATGGGCCTTGAATTCCTATTCTTTCCAGGACTTTTATCATGAAGGGGTGTTGAATTTAGTCAAACACTTTCTCAGCATCTAATGAAATGATCATGTGGTTTTGTTCTTACACTTTGTTTATATAATGGATCACGTTGATGGTTTTCCGTATATTAAACCATCCCTGTATGCCTGGGATGAAGCCTACTTGATCATGGTGGATGATTCTTTTGATGTGCTCTTAGATTCGGTTTGCCAGAAATTTATTGAGTATTTTTACATTGATATTCATAAGGGAAATTGGTCTGAAGTTCTCTTTCTTTGTTGGGTCTTTGTGTGGTTTAGGTATAAGAGTAATTGTGGCTTCATAGAAGAAATTCGGTAGTGCTCCATCTGTTTCAATTTTGTGGAATAGTTTGGATAATATTGGTATGAGGTCTTCTATGAAGGTCTGATAGAATTCTGCACTAAACCCGTCTGGACCTGGGCTCTTTTTGGTTGGGAGAGCTTTAATGACTGCTTCTATTTCCTTAGGAGTTATGGGGTTGTTTAACTGGTTTATCTGTTCAAGATTTAACTTCGGTACCTGGCATCTGTCTAAGAAATTGTCCATTTCCTGCAGATTTTCAAGTTTTATTGAATATAGGCTTTTATAGTAAGATCTGATGATTTTTTTGAATTTCCTCTGGCTCTGCTGTTATGTCTCCCTTTTCATTTCTGATTTTCTTAATTTGGACACACTCTCTGTGTCCTCTCGTTAGTCTGGCTAAGGGTTTATCTGTCTTGTTGATTTTCTCAAAGAACCAACTTTTGGTTCTGTTGATTCTTTCTATGGTCCTTTTTGTTTCTACTTGGTTGATTTCAGCTCTGAGTTTGATTATTTCCTGCCTTCTACTCCTCCTGGTTGTATTTGCTTCTTTTTGTTCTAGAGCTTTTAGGTGTGCTGTCAAGCTAGTGACATATCCTCTTTCCTGTTTCTTTCTGCAGGCACTCAGCGCTATGAGTTTTCCTCTTAGTACAGCTTTCATTGTGTCCCATAAATTTGGGACCTTCATTTTCATTAAATTCTAAAAAGTCTTTAATCTCTTTCTTTATTTCTTCCTTGTCCAGGTTATCATTGAGTAGAGCATTTTTCAATTTCCACGCTTATATGGGCATTCTTCCCTTATTCTTTTTGAAGACCATCTTTAGGCCGTGGTGGTCTGATAGCACACATGGGATTATTTCTATCTTTCTGTTCCTGTTGAGGCCCATTTTTTGACCAATTATATGGTCAATTTTAGAGAAAGTACCATGAGAAGCTGAGAAGAAGGTATATTCTTTTGCTTTAGGATTTAATGATCTATAAATATCTGTTAAGTCCATTTGGCTCATGACTTCTCTTAGTCTGTCTACCTCTCTGTTTAATTTCTGTTTCCATGATCTGTCCATTGATGAGAGTGGGGTGTTGAAATCTCCTACTCTTATTGTATGAGGTGCAATGTGTGTTGTGAGCTTTAGTAAAGTTTCCTTTACATATGTAGGTGCCCTTGTATTTGGGGCAGAGCTATTTAGGATTGAGTGTTCATCTTGGTGGATTTTTCCTTTGATGAATATGAAGTGTCCTTCCTTATCTTTTTTTGTGGAAAGCCGTGATAGCATTTGCCATTACAAGGTGGCGCTGGCTTCCGCTGTGCCCCATGTGGAAAGCCGAGATAGCATTTGCCATTACAAGATGGCGCTGGCTTCCGATGCACCAGCCCGACTTCCTTTCAGGAAATTAGCTGTGTGCGCATGTACAAGAGTGTGTTCGCGCCAAGTCTTTGCCCACCCCAGGGCTTGCCAATGAGATCATGGGTAAGCGACAAATCAGGCGTGGATACACCACATTAGGGTGTATATAAGCACCTCCATTCTGGGGCTCGCTCTCCTCTCCACTTCAAGATGCAATACAATAAATGCTTTGCTACAGAAGGATCCTGGTGTCCACGCGTCTTTCCTGCTGGCGAGACGTTGGGCGCGCAACATTTGGTGCCGAAACCCAGAACAAACACCTCACCATCTCCGGCACCGAGGAGAGCCTCTGATCGCGGAGAGGATTCAGCACTACAGGACAAAAGGTAAGCTCTGAGAGGCATGTTTGGTCTTGATCTCTCTCGTCTCTCTCCCCCATTAGAAGATGCGGTGGAAGCTTTTTTTATCATTTTGGCAGCGCTCATTCTTTCTCTCTTGGTTTTCGATTTCGTGGCTGCCACTAGGCACACTCAGAAGTCGTGCCTAGAAGATGAGAAATGCCGCCCAACAGTAATAGCAGGACAGGGAGCGCTAGGGGAGTTACAGGACAACATGTCAGAAACAGTGCGGAATGAAAGATTAAAGAGCTCAAAGAGAAAAGGTGAATCTAAGAAAAGAGGCCTTTCCAAGGACCATGGATCCATGGAAGCGAGAGATAAGGGAGAGGACCCCCTGAGAGAGAAAAAGGAGGAGATAAAAGGAACATAGTACTTTGGGAGAAAAATTTTGTCTTTGTGCTTGTAAAAGGTGTGATTAGGCTCTGGAAACTTCACAGAGTCATACTGATCAGATTTGGTAGAGGTAGACCGCCTGAAACATTTATTCAGGAGAATCAAACAAAAAGTTATCTCAATTCCAAACTTTTGTCTTTAGAGTTGTATTTTATTCAGGACTGTGTCTCACTTCCATACCATTTGTGAATGTCAGTCGTGCTGGTCAGATATCCCGTAATATATCTCAGTATCTTACAGGTATTTGGTTTCAACACTTTGATGGACTAGTCCAGGAATTGAGACAATCCATCATCCATATCAACTCCACTCGAGTGGATGGTCACCGTGGAAGTGGTGGCAAAGGGGAAATCCTACCTCTCTGCTGACACCTATTGTAATCTGGGTCCCTTTGGTGGGACACCATTTAGTTTTCCCCCTAGGTCTATTGTCCGTCCTTGGTGCACCAAGCTGTCCATATATGTCAGTTTATGTCTGTGGTTTTTGTTTCTTGTTGCTTAAATGTTTTATGTTTCATGTTCAAAAGAGAAAATGGTAAAAACTTTATCTGTCAATCGTTCACACCTTGATTTGGTTTTAACTCGTTTCAAAAAAGGAACAAATGAATAAAAAGCACTTTCAATCAGCCCTTGGAGCCCTGTATCTGTAGCCAGGTGTCTAGGTCTCCTGGAGAAGCTGCCCGGGGGGCTGAGCGTCTACACGAGCTGATGTTAAAGGCGCCAACAGCTCCTCAGCTTCTATGTTACTTAACAGGTGACAAGGTGCTTCTCTTAATATTGCAGCTAAGAAAAGTAAAAATGGTGCTTGGTCTAAATATTAAAGATATGTGCAGCCAATTCAATTTTGTTTCTGATTGGTTTTAAATGTATAAATATGTTCTACATGCCTTGGTTATAGACTATTGGCTTTTAAGTTATTGGATATGGTTAAAAGGGTATAATATTGGTAACAAAAAGTTGACATAAAGCTGGTAATTTGGATAGAGTCATTCTAGACAACATGTGGCATGAGCCAACCTAGGGAAAAAGGTCTAAATTGAGATAATATTTTTATGGAATTCTTACTCTAGAAACCAGGCTTCTAAAAGAATTTAGGGCAATGTCTCTTTGTTGAGGTACTAGAGACCAAACCATCGTACATTCATATGTAGGAATTGGCAGTCAAACTTTGCAGCATGAAGGACAGACTCGGTGTTTTGGAGACTGGATTTTAGAGACTAGGTTGTTGGAGGTTGAGTTTTGCTTTCCAAAGTTGTGCTTTGCCCTGAGGTTATCTATATTTTAATGCTAATTCCACTGCCCCAAGGACAGCTGCCTAGTCACTACTCAGAACTCAGGTGACCTTGTGGTTGTGCTCTGGTGTTACAAGGAGAACTTAAGGATTGTGATTAAGGATTGCCAGTGTTTCATTGACTAACTCAAACTTATTTATTATTGAGAAAAAAATCAAACAGGTAGAGACTGTTACAGGATTTACAAAGGATTGATGAGGGTTTAGAACTTGTGAGAACATTATATATAGCCTGTTTGCTTACTCCAACTGCCATTTCAAGACAGATTTAGAGGATTGATTTTATGCAATTTGTTTACGTCCTGGCGATTGTGAGTTTTCATTTCATGAGCTTGCTTATAATTTTAGAGAGCCCATGAAGTGATATCATTAAAAATTTTACAAAAGAATGGCTAATAGCCTTGTATTATATAATTTTGTTTCTTCTTCATTGTAAGAAGTTAGAACTTTAAATCTTTCAGTGTATATAGAAATTTTTACTACAAACTTTGGTCTCAAAATGAGCTTTAATATTTGGGGAGTAGCTGTTACACTACTCCAGAAAAGAATATTTAAAACTAATTTTAAACTTCTAAGGATATGTTAAGTTGGCTAAGTACCTCACCTTACCAGAGGACTTAGGTCTTTGTTATCCTCATTGGAAATAAAGTTTGTGAGGTGCTAGACAAATGGCTTAGTGGTTAAGAACACTAAATACTGTTCCTTTAGAGGCCATTTATGAACTCAATCTGGATTGCCTAGACCCCTTAACGAGGGAAGACAATGATACTAGACAGTTTATATCTTAATGAATAAAAAGGGAGAGTTATCCCTGTATGCTAAATAATGTTCCTTTTATTTCAATTTTAAAATTTGGATACCAAGGAACCCTTGAGTGTTTATGGCCCCCTACAACTAGGCATACTTCTACCTAGGTGAAATAGAAAGATTCACATATTGACATGATCCTGTTCAGATATTTTATATGGGGAAGAGGGAATCTTTGTGTTTTTTTCTACAGGATGCCTCAAGAGTATGCCAGCTGCCTGAGTGGTTGGTGAGACTTGCTGATCCTGGTTGCATGAAGATTCAGCTTTCGTGGTTCGGGTCCCTGGAGTCATTCCTCTGCCCTGAGAGGAAGATGGAAGATCCCCCCTCATCTTTTGTCAATCACTGCGTGTGTCCCGTCCCACTGTGGCCTACGCTCAGAACCTCTGTGCACCTCTGCTTGCTGGAGAAGACTGGACTCCATTACCCTTGCCCCCCTCATTCTCCTGGCGACTCTTGCTGCCTTAACTGGTGTTGTCATTTTGCAGTCTGTAGCTTCACAAGAATGCCATCTGCATGAAGCTACTGTGGACTGGGGAACTCTGCCCTGGTTCTGCAGATCTCAGACATGGTTCCATTGCCTGCTGCTTGTTCCAGAGAAGAATGACCGATTCTGAACTGTCCTGGGAAAGACCTTGGCACTTTGGCTGCTATTGTAGCAGCCATTATTGCTACATACATTGTGTCTGCAGTGTCTAGAGTTACCCTCCCCCAATCTATTGTTAGGCAAGCACAGTGGGTGAACTTTCTGGAGTAGTTGCTAACAATTGGGAATTCTAAATTTTATTATAGGAGCGGCTTGACTACGGCCCTTGGTGGTAGCAGCTAAGGAGAACCAGATAAGGTTCCCACTACTTATCGGGAGTGGCTCTGTTTGGTGCAGCCCTATGCTGTGGATTAGTATTCATGCTATGCTTGCTTTGCAAACTCAGATCTCAACCGAAACGTGACAAGGTCCTTGTCACTCAAGCACTTGTGGCCATTGAACAAGGGGCCGCCCCTGGAATTTGGTTATCAATGCTCAGGAATTAGTCGATTCTTTGATCAGCCCTTCTACATCTCTGAGGTTTCCTCATTGCATGCGATAAGGTGATCACGATTTCCCCACTAACTCATTTTCTGGCTGGCCTCGTTTGTAGAGTTCGCCATAGGTCGTTTAGCAGTTACTGTCACACAGTAATGCGGTATCCAGAGACGGGCAACTTTCCTCATGCACAGACCAGTCTAAGACAAGGGGCCCGGTGGCGATAGGGTTACCCTACGACGGATAAGGCTGTGACTTTAGAGGAACGACCTAATACAGGAGCCACAGCGGATGGACGTAACTGCAGAGGCCTAGACCAGCCTCATTCTAGTAAAACAAAAAGGGGGAGATGTGGAAAGCTGCGATAGCATTCACCACTACAAGATGGCACTGGCTTCCGCTGTGCCCCACATGGAAAGCCGCGATAGCATTCGCCATTACAAGATGGCGCTGGCTTCTGCTGCGCCACCCCAACTTCCTTTCAGGAAACTAGCTGTGTGCACATGTACAAGAGTGTGTTCGCGCCAAGTCTTTGCCCACCCCGGGACTTGCCAATAGGATCATGGGTAAGCGACGAATCAGGCATGGACATGCCACATTAGGGTGTATATAAGCAGCACCATTCTGGGGCTCGCTCTCCTCTCCACTTCAAGATGCAATACAATAAACGCTTTGCTACAGAAGGATCCTGGTGTCTGCGCGTTGTTCTTGCTGGCGAGACATTGGGCATGCGACATTTTTTGATAACTTTTAGTTGAAAATTGATTTTATTTGATATTAGAATGGCTACTCCAGCAAAGTTTCTTGCAACCATTTGCTTGGAAAGTTGTTTTCCAGCCTTTCACTCTGAGGTAGTGTCTGTCTTTGTCTCTGACGTGTGTTTCCTGTAGGCAGCAGAATGCAGGGTCCTCGTTGTGTATCCAGTTTGTTAATCTATGTCTTTTTACTGGGGAGTTGAGTCCATTGATGTTAAGAGATATTAAGGAATAGTGATTATTGCTTCCTGTTATATTCATATTGGGATGTGAGGTTATGTTTGTGTGCTTTTCTTCTCTTTGTTTTGTTGCCAATACGATTAGTTTCTTGCTTCTTCTAGGGTATAGCTTGCCTCCTTATGTTGGCCTTTACCATTTATTATCTTTGTAGGGCTGGAATTGTAGGAAGATATTGTGTAAATTTGGTTTTGTCATGGAATATCTTGGTTTCTCTATCTTTGTTAATTGAGAGTTTTGCAGGATACAGTAACCTGGGCTGGCATTTGTGTTCTCTTAGGGTCTGTATGACATCTGTCCAGGATCTTCTGGCTTTCATAGTTTCTGGCAAAAAGTCTGGTGTGATTCTGATAGGTCTGCCTATATATGTTACTTGACCTTTTTCCTTTACTGCTTTTAATATTCTTTCTTTATTTTGTGCGTTTGATGTTTTGACTATTATGTGACAGGGGGTGTTTCTTTTCTGGTCCAATCTATTTGGAGTTCTGTAGGCTTCTTGTATGCTTATGTGTATCTCTTTATTTACATTAGGGAAGTTTTCTTCTATGATTTTGCTGAAGATATTTACTGGTACTGTGAGCTGGGAGTCTTCACTCTCTTCTATACCTATTATCCTTAGGTTTGATCTTCTCATTGAGTCCTGGATTTCCTGTATGTTTTGGACCAGTAGCTTTTTCCGCTTTACATTATCTTTGGCAGTTGAGTCAATGATTTCTATGGAATTTTCTGCTCCTGAGATTCTCTCTTCCATCTCTTGTATTCTGTTGGTGAAGCTCGTATCTACAGCTCCTTGTCTCTTCTTTTGGTTTTCTATATCCAGGGTTGTTTCCATGTGTTCTTTCTTGATTGCTTCTATTTCCATTTTTAATTCCTCCAACGGTTTGATTGTGTTTTCCTGGAATTCTTTCAGGGATTTTTGTGACTCCTCTCTATGGGCTTCTACTTGTTTATTTATGTTTTCCTGGAATTCTTTCAGGGATTTTTGTGTCTCCTCTCTATGGGCTTCTACTTGTTTATTAATGTTTTCCTGTGTTTCTCTAAGGGAGTTCTTCACATCTTTCTTGAAGTCCTCCAGCGTCATGATCAAATATAATTTTGAAACTAGTTCTTGCTTTTCTGGTGTGTTTGGATATTCCGTGTTTGCTTTGGTGGGAGAATTGGGTTCCGATGATGCCATGTAGTCTTGGTTTCTGTTGCTTGGTTTCCTGCGCTTGCCTCTCGCCATCAGATTATCTCTAGTGTTACTTTGTTCTTCTATTTCTGACAGTGGGCAGACTCTCCTATAAGCCTGTGTGTCAGGAGTGCTGTAGACCTGTTTTCCTGTTTTCTTTCAGCCAGTTATGGGGACAGAGTGTTCTGCTTTCGGGCGTGTAGTTTTTCCTCTCTACAGGTCTTCGGCTGTTCCTGTGGGTCTGTGTCTTGAGTTCACCAGGCAGGTCACTTGCAGCAGAAAAGTTGGTCTTACCTGTGGTCCACAGGCTCAAGTTTGCTCGTGGAGTGTTGCTTATGAGCTCTTCCGGGGGCAGCAAACAGGAAGATCTGTGCCGCCCTTTCAGGGAGCTTCCATGCACCAGGGTTCCAGATGGCGTTTGGTGTTTTCCTCTGGAATCAGTAATGTGTGCAGAGTGCAGCCTCTTCTGGTTTCCCAGGCATGTCTGCCTCTCTGAAGGTTTAGCTCTCCCTCCCATGGGATTTGGGTGCAGAGAACTGTTTATCTGGTTGGTCCCCTCAGGTTCCAGCGGTGTCTCAGACGCAGGGGACCCGCTGCTGCTGTGCCCTTATCCAAGGGAACCCAGAGGCGGTATACAGTTTCCTCTTGGGCCAGGGATTTGGGCAGGGGTGGGTAGTGTTGGTGGTCTCTTCTGCTCTGCAGTCTCAGGAGTGCCCCCCTCTCCAGGTGGTGAGGGCTCTCTCCCATGGGGTTTGGGAGCAGGGAGCTGCTGTGGGCAGGGATCCGCAGGTTTCGGACTCCCTCTAAGTACCGGAAGTGTCCGGTCCTAGAGGAATTTTGCCTTTGTGTGTCCTGAGTTCACCAGGCAGGTCGCTTGGAGCAGGAAGGTTTGTCTTACCTGTGGTCCCGAGGCTCAAGTTTGCTTATGGGGTGCTGTGTATGAGCTCTCCAAGGGGGTAGCAACCAGGAAGATCTGCACCACCCTTTCCGAGAGCTTCCGTGCACCAGGGTTCCAGATGGCGTTTGGTGTTTTCCTCTGGAATCAGTAATGTGTGCAGAGTGCAGTCTCTTCTGGTTTCCCAGGCATGTCTGCCTCTCTAAAGGTTTAGCTCTCCCTCCCATGGGAATTGGGTGCAGAGAACTCACGAATTTATTTTATTATTTTATTTTATTTTTTGACTCTTCAACAATATTCTTGTTATTTCTGTTGCATAAAATATAGAATAAATCCTGGCAATTTTTGAAGATTTATGTTATTTTGGTTGATGCATGTCTGAGCCTGTGTATCTCTATGTGGGGGTATAAGTGTCCGTGGAGAACAAACATGATGGCATGTTACCTACAGGTTATTATGATTATTATTATTATTTGGGTGCAGAGAACTGTTTATCCAGTCAGTCCCTTCAGGTTCCAGTGGTGTCTCAGACGCAGGGGTCAGCTTGCTTTCTTATAGAACCCAGGACTCTTCTTATAGAACCCAGGACTCAGTCATTTCTTTACAGAACTAGATAGAATGACATGGACTTCATTAAGAGATTGTCAGAGGAAAGCTTTTCTTTCTGGTATAATCATCCAGAAGAAGAATCTTTCCCCACTGTGCAAATATACTGTGGAAAGTCATATATTGTTCCTTTCCTCAAAGAAATAAAACTTTTAAAACACTTAAGGATACTCAAGGTGCATTTCCAACAATAGGGAGGGAGTAACCACTACTGTACCTCCTGTAAATGAATAAGAAAAATTACTGTCAAAGAAAATGCTCCCAGCTTACATTCATTCCAAATGACTGAAAAAGCCTCATCACTCAGATTCTCGAAAATAGGTCCTGCCTAAACATAATGCTAAACCAGAATAAAAAGATGTCTTCATGCCTTAGAAACACAGAACCAAAGTAATAATTATGAAATAATTTACAAGAGAATGTATTTTTCTAATTGCTTTCTTGATGTTAATTTTACTGAGCATTACTATTATACCGATGAAGCACTATGAACACAAACAACTTGTGAAGAAAATATTTTATTTAGGTTATATATCCAAAGTTATAACCCATTAAAGAAAGCCAAGGCCAATCCTCAAACAAGGTAAGTAGGAACTAGAGGTAGGGGGTGATTCGTATAGAGGCCATAGAGGAGTGCTGCTTACTATTTTATTCCTCATGGCTTGCTCAGCCTTCTTTTTTAAAAAGCCCAGGGCAGCCAGCCTAGTGTGGCCCTTCCTAAAATGTGCTGGGTACTCCCACATCAATCACTAATTTTTAAAATGCCATATAAGCCTGCTGACATCCTGATACTATGGTGTCATTTTCTCAATTGAGTTCCCTTGTATCAAATGATTCTTATGCCAAGCTGACATAAGTTTAGCCAGCACAGTCCTGTCCTTCTACTCCAATATATCAATAACTGTCTGAGATATTATGAAATTATTTTCAACATGAAATTTTCTTTAACTGCATAAGCTACTTTGTCATTGATGCCTGTATTATATTGGACATTAAATCTCTTACTAAGATGGATTCCTATGTATTCATTTTTCTATTTATTTAGGCAATGTCTCAATAAAACATAATTCTTTTATTCTTGTAAATCAATAGGCATGCTAGACTTGTCTTGAATATTTTTTCCTTAACTTCTTAAGTGTTGAGATTATAGCTGTGTACTCTCACTCATGACAGTATGTTATGTTTGTCTGTGTGATATAGCTTATAGAATTCATTATTTTTTTGTTTTTGTTTGTTGCATAATGTGTATAACCCAAGACATATCTTGCATATAAAACCAATCATTTCACCATTAAACCAAATACCTAGCTTACACTACATTTCTTAAATGATAAAATTACAGGAATTTGTCCAAGTTCAGAAAATAACTATCTCATTCTTTGATTTATTTTCTTCTATGGAACCCATTTTAGTGGAGTCTTGTTAAAATTCTGAGGCAGTCTTTGAGGTCATGGTCTTCAGGGACACTCCAGGCTCATTCTTCCCAGGAGTTAAGTCTATAACGAAGGGTGTGTGTGTGTGTGTGTGTGTGTGTGTGTGTGTGTGTGTGTATGCACATGCACATGCATACACACATGTGCATGCCTCAGTATAAAATAGGGATGACTTCTACATTTAAAAAAGATAATAAGAATTGTTTTTCAGGGATGTGATCAGTTGGGGTGCTTGTTATGCCTCATGATTCTGTACCATATATTATTACAATTTTATGCAAGGTCTAAGCTTTGATAAATGTTTTCAATAACCAGATATTTCTAAAAACTCACATAAAGAAAAGATCAAAATCCTATGTGTTACCTCATTGCTTGACAAGGACACCACATCTTCCAAGACCCCAATTATAGTAAACACTTTCATATTCATTTAATCCTCCCAATTTTGATTAAAATCACCATTATTATCTAAAATGCATTGCTATTTCATGAACCTATGAAATATTCTATTTTTATCCTGCAGCTTATTCATTTCAACTTGGAGCTTATTCATTCCTTTGTAATTATCAGAGCAAACATTACATATGAATTTAGTAAATCCTCAATGATAGACAGACTTGATCGAATACAAATACCTGATTAAAGATGAGATGCTGACAGAAATATGGACTGGAAATATATAACTGTAGGTGCTCCAATAAGATATAATGTATGTATGGTGCTGAGAATTCAAAGAAAAATTAGGACACTCACATATTAAATAAGAAAATGTATAAACACAGTATATGAAATACTGTTTTGACTTAATTTTTGTCTTTGGTATGTTAAATCTAATAAACTATATAAATTAGCATCAAATAGGGGGAATTTGAATATGGCATTAGTTTTTAATATTTCTCAAATTATAAAAGTATTCGTATGAATAAAAAAAGTTAAAGTACTGTTTTTAAAAAGTGGGAGTCTTTGAGAATGGAGATTATTATGCTTACTATTAGGAATTATTGTTCAAATTGAACTTTAAAATTAATATTAAAATGAAATATTA
Organism: Rattus norvegicus; assembly: GCF_021556685.1. Taxonomy (NCBI): domain Eukaryota; kingdom Metazoa; phylum Chordata; class Mammalia; order Rodentia; family Muridae; genus Rattus; species Rattus norvegicus. The sequence goes on from NC_141554.1 coordinate 91,868,309, forward strand.
ATGTATGATTGTCATGTACAAGGACTTTATGAGAAGTTTCAAGACTAATTTCAGAATAAAGGAGAAACAAACATGATCAAGATCAAATACGACCAAAGTGAAATGGGAAAGACAATCCATGTAAATTTGAACATGGAAGTCCTTACTCAGAATCACTTTCAAAAGTGGTTAAATGTTGAATAGTCTAGTCCTTTGAGTAGCTAACTTATTTGGATACAGATACCCTTAAAATGATGTATAATTTGGTTTAATGTATTTATTAATCTAAAAATAATACTGAAAGTGAACATTATTATTTCAGTCACAGAGTGAAATACTCTATTACAAGGGTATGTAATTTATTTCTTAGTTTAAATAAGTCAAATAATTTAAAGGAATGCAGCTAAAGCCATGCTTATATTGGAATTTATGCTATTACACACATATATTAATGCAATACACATACCAAATAAATGATCCAACCAATTTATATGTCAAATAAATGATCCTGTAAAATCAGAAGGAAAACTAATATTAAACTTCAAACTCTACCTGATTTCTGATGTTTACAAAAGGAAGTTTGAATGGAATTCTTAATGAAAATATAAAAATATAAGTTAGTATTTTTACCACTTTCAGTTTACATTGACTTAGTTTGATAATATGTAAGGCACAAATAACAAGATGTGATAAGGTTTGAAAATACATTTACTAAGAATCATCTGTTATTCAAACAGTAGAAAAGGACCATCATATTTTGTCCAAGATGATCGGGAAGAACTCCAGAACCACAAAGATAGGACTTCATATGTCCATATTTCAGAGGCTTGATTCATTGATATGATGCCGATGTTATATGTTATATATTCATGTAAAAATCCTGTATACTTTTATTTCTTTTACCACGCAGCTTCCCTCTTTTGGAAGTTGTTGTCTACTATTCTCACTACTCACCTTTTCAGAATGATGTAACAAAGAGAGCATTGTATGTTTTTTTCCTATTATTTTAGAACCCCTGCTAAACCAAAGTAAAACAAAACCTTTCTAATCTCTAGTAGCTATTTTTAATTTGTGTGAACATATTCAGTTCCAAAAGGCAATAAACAAAAATATTCTTCCTGAAATTTAAACTAAAAGTTCAATATTTTGTAACATTCTACTCCTCTGTATGTTTTTTACATTTGGAATTATTTGAGGTTTTAGTTTTTTTTATTCTGAGTGAATATGTGTGTGTGTGTGTGTGTGTGTGTGTGTGTGTGTGTGTGTGTGTGTGAGTGTGTGTTTGTGTGTTTCTGGGTTAATGGCACATATGTGCTGGTGTCTACATAGAACAAAAGAGAGTTTCAGATCTTCTGGAGTTGGAATTACAGATGTATAAGAGAACAAAACTGAATATTGGAAAACAAACTTGAGTCCTCAGGAAGAGTAGCAGCCCTTATAGACACTGAACTATCCTTTCTCCAATCTTTTTGTATTTTTGATGCTTTAGACCAGAAAGAATACCTTGGAATATCTGAAATTACCTTAATGTCATTTTTACCTGAAAGGTTGAATTAATCTTTTAAGAAAAAATCAATTATGATTCTTTGCTACTCAACCACACTTTAAGTTTTATTTCTTACTTTTAGAATGTAGACAGTTGTTTGAATTCAACATGGATAAAAAGGGAATGATGGATTTTTTTAAAATTTTTATTATTTTCACCTGGAAAATATTCCAGTTACATTCAGCAGAATTTTATTTCTGCCATACATGAGATTATATATATATATATATATATATATATACATATATATGTGTGTATGTATATTCATAATTGACAGATTATACCATAATTGACAGATCTGGCACACATTCGTTTAGGGATATTTTTATCTTCTATATTGTATTTCAGGACACTGGATTCCTTTCCTTCCAGCTGGTTGATTTAGAAAAAAATATGGAAATGTTAAAGCAACTTGACCTTTTCACTATCTTTGTCCTAAATAAGCATCACACTGCTTTCACATTCTATCAAGGAATTAACTATATTATTCTTTCAATTGACATCGGAGAAATGTAGCTCAAGACTGCTGACAGACTTCACAATATCAAATATAATAATGCTAATGATTTTACTGAACATTAAATGTCAAACTTTACCTTCAACAGCATTATTGGAACACCATGATTTCTCATATTTGTAAAATAAATTTTAAATGGTCTTGTTAATTGAAATACAAAAATAAATTTTGTCCACTTTGCATTTATTTTGACTTAGTTTGCAACTATGTGAAGTGCAAATAATAAGGTAAATAACCTCCCTTTGTAGCAAAAATTTCAATATATATATATACATATATATATGTGTGTGTGTGTGTGTATGTTTTGTGCATGTGTGTATGTATGTTTTTGTTTGTGTTTTAAAATATATTAATGAACTGATAATTCCAGTTGTTTTCAAGAATATATGGACTCTGAAAGACTAGCATACTTATTGGATAGTTTATACATCTGTAGCTGCAGCCAAAAGGAAACATAAATAAACTACAGTATGCTGAATATTTTACTTTTGACAAGTACTAACTCTGAAAGCCATTAAATTGAATGATTCTTTCTTAATCGCCTGAAAATTTTGTTGTGTTTCTCTACCTGAAGCCCTCTAATGGGTTAAACAATATCTTTTGAGAAAATTACAATTTATTTTCTTGTTCATTGAAAGTTGTCTTTTCCCTTTTTATCTGGTATATAGTTGTTTTCCTCTAATCTCTAGGGAATAACTTCCTTTCATGATCTTGTCCTTTGCAGTCTAATAATTAACTGTGGAGCTCATTATTCCCAGGAAAATAAATTTAAAATACAAGATTCATAAGAATTTCCAATTAGAAATTTTAAGAATTACAGAATTTACATTACCCATCAACCTACAGAGAACAGCAAGTATGTGCATGAGAAAAACAAACCACTCCATATTTGTAAAAATACTTACACCTGCCAATTTGCCTCCGTGAAATTCCTATAAAAGCCTTGAGACTTCTACCCTTAAGAAGACCACATTAATCTCTAAATGTCAGCTCTCTATAGGGAATTGGCCACTGAGAGATTTTCCATATTCCAATAGATAGTCCTATACCAATGCACATACAGATAGCACTAAGTAGACTCAATATTTTTCCACTAATTATGTAATCACTTTACACCCCTTTCACTGCCCCATCTATTGTTCCTCCCAATATATAATCACTTCCCCCATTCTCCTTCACTGAGAAGATTGAGGCCACCCTGTGCATCACCCCCACCCTGGCACATCAGCCTAACGCAGGGATGGACGTATCCTCACCCAATGAGACCAGACAAGGTAGCCCAGCCATTAGAACAGGATCTACAGGTAGGCAACAGGTTTAAGGATAGCATCCATTCCAGTTACTGGGGCACCCACAGGAAGACACAACTTCACATCTGCTACATGTGCATTGTGTCTAGCCCATGTATGCTTATTGGTTGGTAGTTTAGTCTCTGATAGCCCTCAAGGGTCCATTGACTCTGTTTCAATATTTTTTTTAAAAAAAGCACAAGAATAACTGGTAAGTGGGTGAATACACCAAAATTCTGAAAGAACAGAATGGGTGGTAGATTTGATCAAAACATATTATATGTACATATGAAACTTTTAGCTAAGAAAAACGGTGAACATCAAAATTTAAAACATAAAATAAAAATGAGGAAAGTGGAAAAAATCTAATCCAGGATATTAATGGACATTTTCTACATTAAAGAAATACAAACAATCAAGAAAGAAATGTAAAAGGACACCATGAGATTGAAATGCATCCTTTCTCAGCAGAATTAGTATCTGGAAAAAGGCTATATTGCTAGAAACTGTCTATGGATTTTATAGGGAAAGAGCTCCCATTATCTTTCTGATTTATTTCTAGTGAAATTACTTCTTCCAATTTATTTTTTGTCTGTCAAAATTTTTGCTTCACTTGTAAATAGTAGAAACAAATATATTGTGATTAGAACTTAATTGCCTTAATTCCTTAACAGGATATGAAGTATGAGGCTCAAATTTACAGGTCAGGCCTGTGTCCATGGAAAGACTACTTGATAGCCAGAGGCATCAGGCCTGGTTGGAATATTCTTGCAATTCTAGCATCAGTTCATTACAAAGAAACACTATTGTTGGAGTAATTCAAAAGAATACCTCTCTAGCTACCTACTATTGTATATATGTCATCCCTTTATTTAAAACCTAAATAATGATTGTGATCACTTAACTTCTCTCTCTGTCTCTCTCTGTCTCTCTCTGTCTCTCTCTGTGTCTCTGTCTCTCTCTGTCTCTCTCTGTCTCTGTCTTTCTGTCTCTCTCTCTCTCTCTCTCTCTCTCTCTCTCTCTCTCTCTCTCTCTCTCTCCTCCCTTTACCTGCCTGCCTGCCTGTCTGTCTGTCTGTCTATGTGTCATAAATTTATTCAATCTCTCTTTCCAGGAGAGTTAATAGCACTTTTATTTTCATTTTAATACTTTTTCAAATGATAACACTGCTTCGGTATTTACTTTAATATTATCTCATATATTCTGTGACACTAAACAAAAAAAAAACCACATAGACATATGGGCAAACAAATCTACCATTTTACTTATTTCAGTTACTTTTCATTGCTGTAATAGAATTCCATGATCAAGGAAATCGATAGAAGGAAGAGTGTTGGGTTTTTCATTCTGAAGTACAAGGAGCATAAGAATTCATCATAGCAAGAAGGCAAGGCATCAAACAGCAGACATGTCAGTAGGAGCAATAAGCTAAGAGATCATATATTCAGCATCAACCACAAAGTAAAAAGAGTGGATTGGTAGTAAAGTGCAGTTCCTGGAGTGTTATTCCTCAATAAAACAAACATTCTCAGATAATCTTTGGTAAAATAACCTGTGCACATTAATCCTTGTGGATAATATCTCATATAAATATGTTGGGGTGGGTTGAGATCTGAAGGTAGATGCTTTCTATTTGCTTGGTCCAAGATGTTAGGGATGCCTTGCCTGTATGTGGAGGGGCTTCAGGTACTGCCCCTACATGACTATGATGACCATAGTCCTCTCCTTGTGGTGTTGCAGTCATGTGTTCCAAGGAAGAAACATGGACCATAGTAGATTTCCATACATATTGTTCTCAGTTATGAGATTGCCAGTGTTCCTGAATCTCCTAGACCTCTGCTCCACATTACCAGGATTCCTGTCTGGTGTCATGTTCCACTGTACCACACACAATGTCACACTTTGTTCAGTCAGGCTGTACCATGTAATGAGTTAACAACTTCCCAAAACAGTACTCACCAACAGAGGAAGGAGTGTTTGAATACCTGTACATATGTGGGACACATTTTATTAAAACTCCCACATTACTCTAAAGAAAAAAAGTATAATGCCTGCAAATTAGAAAAGTATAAATGAATTCAGTTCTTTTGGTAGATTTTATTTCATTTTGCCATAACTTTTTGTCTATTTTCCCCATTTTAAAGGTAATGGAAAATTGAAATCATGGGCTTTATCAGTGATGGATGAAATTTCTTTCTATAGTAAATTACATTTACACAAACATAAAGTACATTGGCATTGGTCTAATGTGTAATAGAGAATACTGTACAATCTTGACACTGAAGACCTAGTAAAAGTCATTAATTATATGACACAACAAAATTCGAAAAGAAAAATAAAAAAGCTTAAAAGAATAATTTGAGGAACCCCAATATGGTAAGGAAAAAATACTAAACCATTTATGTGTCTAACAGTATATTTACTACTTGTATCTTCCTCAGTGCCTTTATTAAATTCTTTGAGAGACCAATTCCTCTTTTGTAAACTGGTATCTTATTACACATTTTGCATGATACTTGTCACAATACTATCATTAAATACTATTTTGGCATTCTAAATTACATTTTGACATTAGCATTTTAAGTTTTGTACTATATTTTAATTTTCTGACATAGTTTCTTTTTATTGCTGAATGAAATTGAGGGAGCTAGACAATTATTTAAGTTCTTACATGGCCTATATTCTCACTACACACATAAGGTTATTATGAGACAAAACATGAATATTTTTGGCTTTGCAGGCAGATGGTCTCAGTCTTAACTACTTATCTGTGCTATAGTGTATGGACACAGTCATAGAAAATTCATGAATTGGGAAAATGGCAAAATTTCAGTAAAATTGTATTTACAAAAATGGGCTGGGAGCCAAGTTGGACTGTGGGCTGATTTTTGTCTGTGATTTAGATTTTTATGAAAGTTAGTAAACACCCATGTTTACATTTTTAAAAGGATTTTGAATCATATAAAACTAGCTTCTTAGGTTTTGCAAAAATGAATGTGAAAAATAAGGTAAAATAAAATACCTATTTTTTATTTTTTCACTGAATTATCTTGGTTATATAGAAAAATAAGGATATATTATTGTTTAATTATGAATTTTTTGCTTTACTTTTATTTTTATTATGATACACTAAAGCCTTCATCATTTACATTCCTTCTATTATGATTTGCAGTTATAAATAAGGTATTTCTATATGACTAGCAAGATAGTAAGATATTTTGGAAAGATAACTCAGCTGTTAAATACACTTTCCACTCTTCTGTACTACCATACTATTGTCTGTAACACCCTTGTTTGGCAACTAACAACTATCTGTGACTCTAGCTCTAGGACATATGATAGTCGATTTTGGACTCTGCAGTCATCTACAGAAGCACACACACACACACACACACACACACACACACACACACACACACACACACACACACACAACACATACACACATTATTACAGTTAGTACCAGCACATAACCAGTTGAAATAGGCAAAGCACAATGGTAATAAGACTATCCCCATTATGATCATTGTTCATTTTCATCTTAACTCGATAATACCTAAAATCTCCTGGGAGTTCATCATCTGAATATACATGTCTCTGATTTTCTTAACTTTGAGGGGGAATACATACTCTAAATGAAGATGCCAACATTTCATGAAGTGTGCTCTAGAGTAAAAATCAGAGGAGAAAATTATCTGATCTATAATTATGCATTTATCTCATGTTGTCTCTACATTTACTGAAGGTCCCTCTGCCTTATACTGCTGTAACTCCCGGGCAAAAACTGGATGCAGCATTGAAACATGAATGGAAGTAATTCATTTCCTTTCTCATGTTTCTCTCATCAGAATATTTTAAAAACAGTAAAAAGAAACTAAAATAATATATTATGTGCTTCTAAAATGTATTAATTTAATGCTACTGACATTTTATTGTTTATACAAACCATATTATAAATATTAAGACAGATTCTAGCCATGTGTATTGAAGTGGACACTAGAAGCAGTTTAGATAATGGAAGAGAAACTTCTTCATATCTAACAAGACATTTGCAAATCTTCTGTTTCTAACATAAGTAATTTTTTTTCTTTTTTTTCGGAGCTGGGGACCGAACCCAGAGCCTTGCGCTTGCTAGGCAAGCGCTCTACCACTGAGCTAAATCCCCAACCCCACTTAAGTAAATTCTTAAACAAGACAAATATATGTCTGTCATTTAAATGTAAGTTTATTTGATGGGATTGTGAAAGGCAGCCTAGTTCCTGGTGCAGCCAGGGCTAGAAACCCAGGTGATCCTGAAGGCGTTTTGCCTGACTTTTGGGGTACCAGGACCCTATCACTAGCCACAGCCCTCCATAGATTTGTGTCCATCAATCACATAAGGGCAAGGCTCCAAGCCCCTCCACAGGTAGAGGAAGTGACCACAGGTCACATAGGCTCAAGACAGATCTCCATTCTAATGAGGTACCAAAGGGCTGAAGTCTTAGCCAATAACCTTTTTATCCAGACACTCCTCCCTGCAAAAGGTATTCTCAGTCCCACCCTGATAAGTGGTTTTACTCATCCACATTCCACCATGACAATAAATGCCTTAAAACCATGGACTGTCACTTCTCATCGGAATACATTTTGCCTACAGAACTGCCATCTAGTCTCCTGTAGAAGGCCTCCTTCTGCTTCCAGGCATGGCTGCCAAGCCAAGGACTCTCCCCACTCATCCCAGCCCACACCTGTGTTACCAGCTGGAGCTCCTACTCTTTTCTGCCTCGGCCCAGGCTAGAGCCAGCTTGTGGGCCCCAACTCCATTCTCACCTCTCTGAGGCATCCAGCCGTGCCTGAGTGTCTAACAGCTTGAGAACCAGTTGGCCCAGTCATCCTTGCAGGCCCTGGGACCCCCAAACCAGCTCCAGCTGTCCTGAGCCTCAGACTGTGCTTCCGTACTACTGGAGGGGTCCTGAGACTTCTCTACAACCCAAAACACATCCAACAATGGCGTGGGGAAAGCTAGGTTAACTTCTGTCTTCCTACCTCCTCAGCATTCTTGCCCTGTGGTATAGCAGAAACAGGAACCCAATAACCCTACACATGTGCATATCTTTTCAAATTATAAATTATTGTTAATATCTCCTCTTTATTTCATTTGAACAAATTATTTTATTGATTTTGACCAATATTTTATCTGTTTTTATTTAGGACTCAAAGGAATAACTATTTGTCATACTTCCAAATTTAGAACAAAACAAAATCTACCACAATACACAACACCCAATCCTGCTATTTTATAAGAAAAGGGATATTCCTGACTTTAGACACCTAGGAAAGGATAGAGAAAATCACAATGCATGAGCAGAATATGGGGAGTTTAGACCAGCCAAGAGTGCTGATCCTAAAAGGACATAACAAAACTATCCAGAGAACACAGTCTTTCCAGAAGGGGTTCTCTAATCTACTTCTTCTATTTGAGAAATATCCTCATCACCTTTTTGCTGGGAAATTCCACCAGGAAAAGAGATATGTTACTTTGTTGTCCGTTTTTTCCTCATCAATGCATATTTCTAGTTTGATCATGCCATAGAAACAGTTGGAGTAGGTCTATTGATCTTCAATGGAAAGGTCAGAGGCTAGAACTATTTTAAACAGATGCACTAACAGATCTTTGATTGCTTATCTATATTTGACTCCCTAAATTTTTTGCTGCAGGTTTTCCACAATGGAGTTGTAGGGGTTGATCTCTAGGACCCTTCTGGCCATCATACAATCCATTGTATCTTATTCTTGGAGTCGCTGGTTCTTCATAATCTGCCATGCTGGCTGCCCAGGTATAAGTGTTGTGTTGACTTCATTGGAAACGTATACTCTGACAGAGAAGCCATCTCATCTCTAGACTGACAGAGGTAACAATACAGGGACTAAGGGATGCATCACAGGTTAGTGGAATCTTCAGGGATTCCAAGGTTTAGGTTCTTGGATAACACTTTATAGAATTTCTCTTTTGTTCCACAAACTCAAGTTCAAGGAACTTCTTCATAGTGTTATCGGTAACTCTCAAGATCTTGCTCTGCTGGATCAATTCTTAGGAGGTGTTTAAAGGTAGGTCCTCACTTAGAATTACACCACAGATAAAGTAGGTACTTGGATATCAGATCATCATAGCTGCTCATAGTGAATGCACGAACAAAGTTTGATGCTCTTATATATTTTTAAAATAAGTCAAAAGGGGCATGATAAATAATACCATGAATTCCAACTGAGAATTTTATATGAAAATGGTTGACTGCTAATTTAGCTTCTCAACTACTAGTGATGTTCTTAAGGAGTTGTCATGTCCTCTGAGTATTGACATCAAGATTTCTCATTCAGATGAGCTAGATATTGTTCAATTTTTCCTAATCAATGTATTTCTAGTTAATATTATCTCCTCATTTGTTTCCAGACCTTCAATTTACTAATTCACTTCTTCTGATTTCCCAATTATCTAAGTCTCTTTCTTATTATTACTAACTTCCTAACATTCATTCTCCAAATAGAGGGTTATGGGATAGTTTATTATTATGAATGCTTGTCAATCACTTCCTTTTTACTTCTTTCCTTTAAAAATCTAGTGTTCTTTAAATTGAAATATCACTTTTGTACTCTAGCTGGTTTGTTTACCATGAACTGAACATATACTGAAGGGATTGCTAGCTTAAGATTCTCAAACTTGCTGTTCATCATAATAGTTGTTGATCATAACAATCAAATTCTATTCAAACAGATGCATACAATAGAATCCAACACCAAAGTGTTCAATCATGGAGATGTCTGCCACAGTCTGGAAAGTCTTTGTGAAAGCTTTCAGCAACTGCTCCCATTATATATGTGGTTAACCTTTATTCTGCCAATGCCCGTGTCTGTGAAAATAAGTGGTACTGCTGAGGATTTGGGTATGATGTCCCTTTTTATCTTATTACAACTGTACAATTACAAAGGGTTTATCACATTTCCATAGGAAATTTTGTCCAAGACACCAGAACTGTTAGAAATCAACTTCTGATGGAAAATTTGTTTGAATAGAAACCATTGATATGACATGGGAAATTTCTGCCTAAAAGGAAAAGATCTCTACCTCCTCTTTATTCTGCACTTCCTTAACATATTGAAGGGAACTAACAGAAAGTAGAAGAGAACACAGTATGGCTGGATCATATTGAAACCCTACACAGTGTCTAAGATATTCGAGAGTGACTCCAGATTGTAAGTTTTAATATGATTATAGAATACTAGAATAATAATATAGATAAGAATTTTTCACAGATGAAAATCATTTACACAGTAGCAATTCTCCAGTATTCTTCCTCACTCCTAAAAGCTGGCAATCTACTTATTGTGTCTATGTATTTGATTATATTGTTTATAAATATAGATGTGATAGAACTGTGATGTGCTATGAACTGTGGTATTTGTAATTCTTATATGTTAATTTAATTAACAAATTTTCTCATTTAACTGCCTTTTTTGTTTTATAATTTATTTTTGATTCATATACCATCCCAATTGCAACCCCTGCTCAATCCTTTACTCCCAGTCTCACCCTTAGAAATCCCCCCTCATTACCTCTACTTCTGCTCAGAGAAATGGAATTCTTCTTGAGTACTACCTCAACTTTCGATGTCTACTCCAAGTAGGACTAAGTACCACCTCTCCCACTGAGTACCAGTCAGGCGGTCCAGGTCGGGAAAGAAGATCCAATGACTGTCAACTGAGTCAGAGTAAAACACTGTTCCAATTGTTAAGGGGTACACCTGAATACCAAGCTGCATATCTGCTATAAATGTCATGGGTGTGTGTTCAACATATTCATGATCTTTGGTTGGTAGACCAGTCTCTGTGAACCCCCCATGGGCACAGGTTAGTTGACTCTGTAGGTACTCTTGTGATGATCTTTACCCCTCTGGCTCGCTCAATTCTTTCTCACTCTATTAAATAAGACTTCTCAAGTTGTGCCTGATGGTTGATTATGAGTCTCCCCATCGGTTTCCATCTTTCGTTGGAAGAAGCTTTTCAGGAGACAGTAATGCTAAGCTGCTGTCTGCAAGTAGAGCAAAGTATCACTAATAGTGTCTTGGTCTGTCTCTCTCTCATGGGATGTGTCTCAAGTTGATCCAGTCATTGATTGGGCTTTTTCTCAGTCTCTATACCAGCTTTATCCCTTGCAGACAGGACAAATTTTTGGCTGAAGGTTTTGTGGGTAGGTTGAAGTTTCCATTCTTCCACTGGAATTCCTGGCTATAGGAGCTGGCTAATTCAGTTTCTGTTTGCTCCACTGGTAGATCTCTCAGCCAGGGTCACCCACATTCACTCTTCATAGTCTTCCCTATCCATGCTCTCCAGCTAGTCCCAGAGATGCCTCCCACTGATTTCCATTCTCGGTCTATTTTCTCTCCTGCCCCACCACATGGAAACCTGATAGTCAACCGCATCACCTCCTCTCTCACCCAGTTACCTCTCTCCATCCAACTATAATGGATATTTTCTTTTCCCTGCTGAGTGAGATTTACACATTCTACCTTGAGACCTCCTTATTATCAACTATCTTTAGGTCAGTGCATTGTGGCATGGTTATACTGCACATTATAGCTAATGTTCAATTATAAGTGAGTATAAACCATATGTGTATTTCTGGGTAGGTTTTACCTCACTTAGTATGAAATTCTCAAGTTCCATCCATTTGCCTAAAAATGTCATGATATCTTTGTTGTAAATAGCGAATAATATTCCAGTGTAGGTTACCATATTTACTTTATCCATTCTTCATTTGAGAGACAACTAAGTTGTTTCCAGTTTCTGTCTATTATGAAGAAAGCTGCTATGAACATAGTTGTTCAAGGGTCACTGTGATATAGTGGGCATGTTTTGGATATATACCCAGGGATAATATAGTGAGGTCTTGAGGAGTTAGAACTCTTGTAAATCTTGTGAGAAGCCACCATATTGATTTCTAGAGTGGTTGTACATTTACCCATCAGTAATGGAAGAGTGTTGCCCTTGATCCATATACTCATCAGAATGTGCTTGAAACTTGAGGTTTTGAATTTGGCTATTCAAGTAGTGTAAGATGGAACCTCAGAGTCATTTTGATTTGCATTTTCCTGATTGGTGTTGAACATTTTCTTAACTGCTTCTGGGCTATTTGAGATTCCTTTGAACAATCCTTGTTTAGTTTGGTATTCCAATTTTAATTGGGTTACTGGTATCTAATTGGTATCTCCTGGTATCTATTTTAATTGATCCATTGATATCTAACCTCTTTAAGTCTTTATATATATTGAATATATATCTTTGTTGGAGACAAGATTGGTGAAGAAGTTTTGCAAATCTGTAGGCTGCTGTTTTGTCCTATTGACTGTTTCCTTTGCCTTATAGAAGCTTTTCTATTTCATGAGGTCAATTTATCAGTTGTTGAACTTAGAGCACAAGCCATTAGAGTTATATTCAGAAAGTTGTCTCCTGTACAAACACATTTAAGCTACAACCATGTTGTTTTTATTAGATTTCATATGTCTTGTTTTATGTTGATGCCTTGACCCACTTGGACTTGATATTTGTACAGGGCGATACATATGAATTTACTTGCAATAGTTAACATGCTGGCATGTAATCAGACCATCATGGTTTGTGTAAGATGGATTCTTATTTTTTCCATTGCATACATTGTCTTATTGGTCAAAAATCAAGCGTACATGGGTATGTAGGGTTCTTTCAGTATCTTTAATTCAATTCCATTGATTAACTAGTCTGTTTCTATAGCAATACCTTGCAGTTTTTATTGCCATTGCTCCATAGTACAGCTTGAGATCACAGATAGTGATACCTCCAGAAGTTCTTTTATTATACAGGTGTGTTTTAGGTATCCTCGGTTTTGTACTTTTCCCACATGAAGTTAAGAGTTGTTCTCTCAAAGTCTGTACAGAATTCTGTTTTAATTTTGATAGATATTGCATTGAAACTGTAGATTGCTTATGGTAAGAAAGTGATTTTTACCAGGTTAATCCATGAAATCCATGAAATGGGCTATCTTTCCACTTTTGGTTATCTTCAATTTCTATCATCAGCAAACCTTAGGAGATATATATATATATATATATATATATATATATATATATATATATATATATATATATATATATCTTTGCTTTGAGTTATATCAAGTTATTTTATATTATCTCTGGCTATCATGAAGGGTGTTGTTTCCATGATTTCTTGTTCAGCCCATTTATCATCGCTACAAAGAAGAGTTACTGATTGTGTGTGTGTGTGTGTGTGTGTGTGTGTGTGTGTGTGTGTGTGTGTGTGTTAATTTTGTACCCAGTAACTTTGCTGGAGGTATTTATTAGCTGTGTTTATCAGTTTTCTAGTAGAAATTTTGGAGTCAATTAAGTACAGTATCATTTCACCTGCAAAGATCAATACCTGACTTCTTCTATTCAAATCTGTATTGCCTTGATTGCCGTTAGTTTTATTGTTCTGGCTATAGTGTTAGTAATATATTGTATTGAATACATTTGGAGAGAGTGGACATTCTTGTCTCTTCCCTGATCTTAGCATGATTACTTTATTTCTCTCCATTTTGTTTGATACTGATTATTAGCTTGATGTATATTGTATCTTTTGTGTTTAGATATATGTCTTGTATCCCTAATCATTCCATGTCTTTTTAACACAAAAGGGTGTTGGATTTTGTCAAAGGATTTTTTCCCATCTAATTATATGGTCCTGTGGTTTTCCTTTTTCAGTTTGATTATATGGTGGATTACATTGATGAATTCTCTATATCTTACTATCCCTGCATCCTTGGGATGAAGCCTGTTTGATCACATTTAATGATGCTTTTGATGTCTTCCTGGATTCCGGTTAAGAGCATTTAATTTACTATATTTGTATCAAGGTTCATAAGGGAATTTTGTAAGAAATTCTGTTTCAGGTTGGCCTTTTATTTTCATTTTTTTAAAGGTGATATTGTCTTTATATACATTTCAAGTAAAATTCCCTTTCTTGAAAACACCTAATCCATTTGCCCTCCCCCTGCTTCTATGAGGGTTCTCTGCCACCCACCCACCAACTCTCTTCTGTCTCCACACCTTGGCATTTCCATAAATTGGAGCATCAACCCTTTACAGGATCAAAGGGCCTCTTTGCACATTCATGATTGGCAAGGCCATCCTCTGCTACATATGGAGCTAAAGCCATGTGTCTCTCCGTGAGTACTCTTTGATTGGTGGAATAGTCCTGGGAGCTCTGGGGTATCTTCTTGGTTCATGTTGTTTTTTCTATGGAATTGCAAATCCCTTTAGCTCCATCAGTCCTTTCTCCAAATCAACCATTGGGGACCCAGCTCTCAGTCCAATGGTTGGTGTGAGTATCTGCCACTCTATTTGTCAGGCTCCAGCAAAGCCTCTCAAGATACAAGATATAAGGTTCCTGTCAGCATGCTTTTCTTGCTACCCACAATATTGTCTGGGTTTGGTGACTGTACGTGAGATGAATCCCCAGTTGTGACAGTCTCTGGCCTCTCCTTCAGTCACTGCAACACACTCTCCATATTTTCCCCTGTTGAGTATTGTGTTCCACCTTCTAAGAAGAACTGAAGCATGTAAACTTTGGTCATCCTAATTCTTGAGCTTCATATGGGCTGTATATTGCATCTATGGTGTTCTGAATATTTGGCCTCATATCCAATTATCTGTGATAGCATTTCTTGTGTGTTATTGGTGATTGGGTAACCTCACTCTGGATGATATTTTCTAGGTCCATCGATTTGCCTAAGAATTTCATGAAGTCACTGTTTTTAATAGCTGAGTAGAATTTCATTGTGTAAATATACCACATTTTTGGTATCCATTCCTCTGTTAGAGGACATCTGGGCTCTTTACAAGTTCAGGATAGTATAAATGAGGCTGATATGTACATAGTGGAGTGCATGTCCTTGTTATATATTGGAACATCTTTTGGGTATAGGCCCAGGAGTCGTGTAGCTGGGTCCTCAGCTAAGTGCAATCTCCAATTTTCTGAGGGTTCCTCCAGACTTATTTCTACAGTGGTTGTACCAGCTTACAATCCTACCAACAATGAAGGAGTGTTCCCCTTTCTCCACAAACTCACCAGCATCTGCTGTCACATGAATTTTGATCTTAGCAATTCTGATTTGAGGAATCTCAGGGTTATTTTGATTTGTATTTCCCTGATGATTGAGGATGTTGAATATTTCTTTTGGTGCCTCAAAATCATTGACATTTCTCAGTTGAGAAATCTTTGTTTAGCTCTGCACCCCATTTTAATAGGGCTATTTGATTCTCTATAGTCTAATTTTTTAAGTTCTTTGTATATATAAGTTATTAGCCTACATTGTGTGGGGGATTGTTAAAGATCTTTCCCCAATCAGGTGGTTGCCATTTCATCCTATTGACAGTGTCCTTTGCCTTACAGAAGCTTTGAGATTTTATGAGGTCCAATTTGTTGATTCTTGATCTTTGATCATAAGCCATTGCTATTTTGTTAAGCTTGATGTCAGTGATGGTGATTCTCCCAGAATTTCTTTTATTACTGAGAATAAATTTCAATATCATGGGTTTTTTATTATTCCAAATGAATTTTCAAACTGTTCTTTCTAACTCTATGTATAATTAAGCTGGAATATTGATGGGAATTGCATTGAATCTGTAGATTGCTTTCAGTAAGATGATCATTTTTACTATATTAATCCTGTCTGTCCATGAGTATGGGAGATATTTCCATCTTCTGAGATCTTAAATTCTTTTCTTCTAAGACTTAAAGTTCTCATCCCACAGATCTTTCTCTGGCTTGATTAGAGTTATCTTGTAATATATATGACTATTTTAAAGGGTTTCATTTCCCTAATTTCTTTCTCAGCCTGTTTATCCTTGAAGTAGAGGAAAGCTACTGATTTGTTTGAGTTAATTTTATATCCAGCCACTTTGCTGAAGTAGTTTATCAGGCTTAGTATTTCTCTGGTGGAACTCTTGGGGTCACTTAAATATAAAATCTTGTCATCTGCAAATGGTGATATTTTGACTTCTTCCATTCCAATTTGTATCCTTTCGACATCCATTTATTTAGTGTGATTGCTACAATTTTATCTCCATTTAGTTTGATGTTGGCTACTGGTTTGCTCTATATTTCTTTTACTATGCTTAGGTATGGGCCTTGAATTCCTGATCTTTTCAAGACTTTTACCATGAAGGAATGTTGAAGTTTTCAAATGCTTTCTCAGGATCTAATGAGGTGATCGTATGGTATTTTTTGCTCTGAGTTTGATTATATAGAGTATTACATTGATGAATTTCTGTATATTGAAACATCCATCAGATTAACCCTACTTGATCATGACAGGTGATCATTTTGATGTGTCCTTGGATTAGGTTTTCTAGAATTTTATTAATTAATTTTGCATCGATATTCATGAGGGAAATTGGTTTGAAGTTCTCCTTCTTTTCTGGGTCTTTATGTGATTTGGGTATAAGCATAATTTCAGCTCCAAAGACCGAATTGGGTAGTGTTCATTTTGTTTCTATTTTGTGGAATAGTTTGTAGAGTAATGGTATTAGGATTCCTTTGAAGATCTGATAGATACTAAACCCATGAGGTCCTGAGCTTTTTTAGGTTGGGAGACTTTTAATGAATTATTGTATTTCCTTAGGGGTTATGGGACTGTTTAGATAGTTTATCTGACCCTGATTTAATTTAATATTAAGGAATAGTGATTGCCATTTCCTGTTATTTTTTTTTTTTGATAGAGGTGTAATTACATTGTGCGGCTAGCTTCTCTTGGAATTGTTGAAAGAAGATTACTTTCTTGCTTTTCCTAGGGTATAGTTTACTTCGTTGTGTTAAAGGTTCCATGAACAATCCTTTGTATGGCTGGATTTGTGTAAAGATATTGTGAAATTTTGTTTTTCTTATGGAATATCTTGGCTTTTCCATCAATATTAATTGGGAATATTACTAGTATTAGAGTCTTAGCTCACCTTTGTTTTCTCTTAGGTTCTGTATGCTATATGAACAGGCTTTCACAGTCTCCAGTGAGAAGTCTTATATAACTCTGATAGGTCTGTTTTATATTTTACTTGACTTCATTCGCTTGCTGCCTCTTATAGTATTTCTTTTTTGTGTACATTTTGAGTTTTTATTATTATATGACAGGAGAAGTTTCTTTTCTGGTCCAGTCTCTTTGGCGTTCTGTAGGCTTCTTGTATATTTATGGGCCTCTCATTTTTTGGTTAGGGAATTTTTCTTCTCTAATCTTTTTTTTTTTTTACTTTTTAAAAATTATTTTATTTAGAGGGCCTAGTGTGTATGGCGGGGATAAACTTTGACATTGTTTTTCGTTATCTCTTTTATTTTTTTATTTATTATTTTTCCAATCTTTATTAAATTGGGTACATCTTACATTTCAAATGTTATTCCCTTTCCCGGTTTCCAGGCCAACATCCCACTAACTCTTCTCCCTCCCCTTCTATATGGGTGTTCCTCTCCCCATTCTCCCCCCATTACCACCCTCCCCACAACAATCTCATTGACTAGGTGTTCAGTCATGGCAGGACCAAGGGCTTCCCCTTCCACTGGTGCTCATACTAGGCTATTCATTGCACCTACGAGGTTGGAGCCCAGGGTCAGTTCATGTATAATCTTTGGGTAGTGACTTAGGCCCTGGAAGCTCTGGTTGGTTGGCATTGTTGTTCATATGGGGTCACAAGCCCCTTCAAGCTCTTTCAGTTCTTTCTAAGATTCCTTTAATGGGGGTCCCGTTCTAAGTTCAGAGGTTAATGGTGACATTCGCCCATGTATTTGCTGTATTCTGGCTGTGTCTCTCAGGAGAGATCTACATCTGGTTCCTGTCATCCTGCACTTCTTTGCTTCATTCATCTTATCTAGTTTGGTGGCTGTATATTTATATGGGCCACATGTGGGGAAGGCTCTGAATGGGCGTTCCTTCAATATGTGTTCTAAACTTTGCCTCGCTATTCCCTCCCAAGGATATCCTTGTTCCCATTTTAAAAAAGTAGTGAAGCAACCACATTTTTTCATCCTTCTTGAGTTTCATGTGTTCTGTGCATTTAGGGTAATTCAAGCATTTGGGCTAATATCCAATTATCAGTGAGTGCATACCATGTGTGTTTTTCTGTGATTGGGTTACCTCACTCAGGATGATATTTTCCAGTTTCTTCCATTTGCCTATGAATTTTATAAAGTCGTTGTTTTTGATAGCTGAGTAATATTCCATTGTGTAGATGTACCACATTTTCTCTGTCCATTCCTCTGTTGAAGAACATCTGGGCTCTTTCCAGCTTCTGGCTATTATAAGTGAGGCTGCTATGAACATAGTGGAGCATGTGTCTTTGTTATATGTTGGGGCATCTTTTGGGTATATGGCCAAGAGAGGTATAGCTGGGTCCTCGGGTAGTTCAATGTCCAATTTTCTGAGAAACCTCCAGACTGATTTCCAGAATGTTTGTAACAGTCTGCAAACCCACCAACAATGGAGGTGTGTTCCTCTTTCTCCACATCCTCATCAGCATCTGCTGTTCGCCAGAGTTTTTGATCTTAGCCATTCTCACTGGTGTGAGGTGAAATCTCAGGGTTGTTTTGATTTGCATTACCCTCATGACTAAAGATGTTGAACATTTATTTAGGTGTTTCTCAGCCATTCTGCAGTCCTCCACTGTGAATTCTTTGTTTAGGTCTGAACCCCATTTTTAATAGGGTTATTTGTATCCGTGCAGTCTAACTTCATGTGTTCTTTGTACATTTTGGATATCAGCCCTCTATCAGTTGTAGGATTGGTAAAGATCTTTTCCCAATCTGTTGGTTGCCATTTTGTCCTAACAATAGTGTCCTTTGTCTTACAGAAGCTTTGCAGTTTTATGAGATCCCATTTGTTGATTCTTGATCTTAGAGCATAAGCCATTGGTGTTTTGTTCAGGAAATTTTCTCAAGGGACCATGTGCTCAAGATTCTTCCCCACTTTTTCTTCTATTATTTTGAATGTATCTGGTTTGATGTGGAGGTCCTTGATCCACTTGGACTTAAACTTTGTACAGGATGATAAGAATGGATCGATCTGAATTCTTCTGCATGCTGACCTCCAGTTGAACCATCACCATTTGCTTAAAATTCTATTTTCTTTCCATTGGATGGTTTTGGCTCCTTTGTCAGAAATCAAGTGCCCATAGGTGTGTGGAGCCATTTCTGGGTGTTCAGTGCTATTCCACTGGTTTATTTGCCTGTCTCTGTACAAATACAATACAGATTTTATCACTATTGCTCTGTAACCTGTTTGAGTTCAGGAATAGTGATTCTACTGGAAGTCTTTTTATTGTTGAGGATAGTTTTAGCTATCCTGGATTTTGTTATTCCAGATGAACTTACAAATTGTCCTTTATAACTGTCTGAAAAATTGGATTGGAATTTTTATGGTGATAGCATTGAATCTGTAGACCACTTTTGGTAAATGACCATTTTTACTATATTAATCCTGCCAATCCATGAGCATGGGAGATCTTTCAATCTTCTGAGATCTTCAATTTCTTTCTTCAGAGGCTTGAAGTTCTTATCATACAGATCTTTCATTTGCTTGGTTAAAGTCACACCGAGGTATTTTATATTCTTTGGGACTATTATGAAGGGTGTCATTTCACTAATTTCCTTCACGGCTTGTTTCTCTTTTGTGTAGAGGATGGTTAATGATTTATTTGAGTTAAGGTTATACCCAGCCACTTTGCTGAAGGTGTTTATCAGGTTTAGTAGCTGTCTGATGGAACTTTTGGGATCACTTAAATATACTATCATATCATCGGCAAATGGTGATATTTTGATTTCTTCCTTTCCAACCTGTATCCCTTTGTTTTCCTTTTGTTGTCTGATTGCTCTGGCTAGGACTTCAAGAACGATATGGAATAAGTAGGTCTGAGAATGGGCAGCCTTGTTTAGTTCTTGATTTTATTGGGATTGCTTCAAGTTTCTCTCCATTTTGTTTAATATTAGGTACTGGTTTGCTAGCATGTATGGCTTTTACTATGTTTAGATATTGGCCCTGAATTCCTGTTCTTTCCAGGAATTTTATCCTGAATTTTGTCAAATGCTTTCTCTGCATCTAATGAAATGATCATGTGGATTTTATCTTTTATTTTGTTTACATAGTTGGTAATGTTGATGTTTTTCCATATATTAAACCATCCCTGCATCCCAGGAATGAAGCCTACTCGATCATGTTGGATGATTGCTTTGATGTGCTCTTGGATTCACTTTGTGAGAATTTTATTGAGTATTTTTGCATTGATATTCATAAGGGAAATTGGTCTGAAGTTCTCTTTCTTTGATGGGTCTTTGTGTGGTTTAGGTATAAGAGTAATTGTGGCTTCATAGAAGGAATTTGGTAGCCCTCCATCTGTTTCAATTTTGTGGAATAGTTTGGGTAGTGTTTTTATGAGGTCTTCTGAAGGTCTGATAGAATTCTACAGTGAAACTATCTGGACCTGGGCTCTTTTTGTTTGGGAGACTTTTAATGACTGATTCTATTTCTTTAGGAGTTATGGGATTGTTTAAATGGTTTATCTTTTCCTGATTTAACTTCGATACCTTGTATCTGTCTAGGAAATTGTACATTTCCTCTAGATTTTCAAGTTTTCTTGGATATAAGCTTTTGTAGTAGGATCTGATGATATTTTGAATTTCTTCTGATTCTTTTGTTATGTCTCCCTGTTCATTTCTGATTTTGTTAATTTGTACACACTATCTGTGTCCTCTTGTTAGTCTGGCTAAGGGTTTATCTATCTTGTTGATTTTCTCAAAGAACCAGTTTTAGTTCTGTTGATTTTTTGTATAGTCCTTTTTGTTTCTACTTGGTTGAGTTCAGCTCTAAGTTTATTTCCTGCCTTCTACTCCTCCTGGAAGTATTTGCTTCTTTTTGTTTTAGAGCTTGTATGTGTGCTGTCAATCTGCTGATATATTCTCTCTCCTGTTTCTTTCTGTAAGGCACTCAGAGCTATGAGTTTTCCTCTTAACACAGCTTTTATTGTGTCCCATAAATTTGGGTATGTTGTACCCCCATTTTCATTAAATTATAAGTCTTTAATTTCTACCATTCTTTCTTCTTGACCAGTTTATCATTGAGTAGAGCATTTTTTCAACTGCCATGTATATGTAGGTGGTCTTTCTTTATCATTATTTAAGAACTGCTTTAGCCCATTTTGGTCTGATAGGATGCATGGGATTATTTGTATCTTTCTGTATTTGTTGAGGCCTGTTTTCTGACAGGTCATATGGTCACTTTTGGAGAAAGTACAATGAGGTGGTGAGAAGAAGGTATATCCTTTTGTTTTAGGGTAGAATTTTCTATAAATATCTGTTAAATCAATTTGGTTCATGAATTCTCTTAGTCTGTCTTGTCTCTGCTTAATTTATGTTTCCATTGTCTCTCCATTGATGAGAGTTGGGTGCTGCAATCTCCTACTAATATTGCATTAGGTGCAACGTGTGCTTTGAACTTTAGTAAGGTTTCTTTTATGTATGTAGGTGCCCTTTTATTTGGAGCATAAATATTTAGGATTGAGAATGCATCTTGGTGGACTTTTCATTTGATGAATATGAAGTGTCCTTCCTTGTCTTTTTTGATGACTTTTGGTTGAACATCGATTTTATTTGATATTAGAATGGCTACTAGAGCTAGCTTCTTCTGACCATTTGCTTGGAAAGTTGTTTTCGAGGATTTTACTTTGAGGTAGTGCCTGTCTTTGTATCTGAGGTGTGTTTCCTGTAGGCAGCAAAATGCTGGGTCCTCACTGTGTATCCATTTTGTTAATCTGTGACTTTTTATTGGGGAATTGAATCAATTGATGTTGAGAGATATTAAGGAATAGTGATTGTTGCTTCCTCTTATATTCCTGTTTGGATGTGAGATTAAGTTTGTGTTCTTGTCTTCTCTTTGTTTTGTTGCAAAATGATTAGTTTCTTGCTTTTTCTTGGGTGTATCTTGTCTCCTTGTGTTGGGCTTTACCATTTATTATCCTTTGTAGGGATTGTTTTGTAGAAAGATATTGTGTAAATTTGGTTTTGTCCTGGAATATCTTGGTTTCTGTATGTTAATTGACAGTTTTGCTGGATACAGTAACCTGGGCTGGCATTTGTGTTCTCTTAGGGTCTGTAAGTCATCTATCCAGTATCTTCTGGTTTTCATAGTCTCTGTTGAGAATTCTGGTATAATTGTGATATGTTAGCCTTTATATGTTATTTGAACTTTTCCCCTTCTGCTTTTAATATTCTTTCTTTGTTTTGTGCAACTGGTGTATTGACTATTATGTGACAGGAGGAGTTTCTTTTCTGGTCCAATCTATTCTTTAGGCTTCTTGTATATTTATGCGCATCTGTTTCTTTAGGTTAGGGAAGTTTTCTTCTATGATTTTGTTGAAGATATTTACTGGTCCTTTGAGTTGGGAGTCTTCATACTCTTCTATACTTATTATCCTTAGGTTCGATCTTCTCA
Source organism: Rattus norvegicus (assembly GCF_021556685.1). Classification (NCBI taxonomy): domain Eukaryota; kingdom Metazoa; phylum Chordata; class Mammalia; order Rodentia; family Muridae; genus Rattus; species Rattus norvegicus. The sequence goes on from NC_141554.1 coordinate 91,891,171, forward strand.
TCGTGTCCTAGATTTCCTGTATGTTTTGGGCCAGTAGCTTTTACCGTTTTACATTATCTTTGACAGTTGTGTCGATGGTTTCTATGGAATCTTCTGCTCCTGAGATTCTCTCTTCTATCTCTTACATTCTGCTGGTGATGCTAGTATCTCTGGCTCCTTGTCTCTTCCTTTGGTTTTCTATATCCAGGGTTGTTTCCCTTTGTGCTTTCTTTATTGCTTCTATTTCCATTTTTAAGTCCTTTATTTGTTTGATTGTGTTTTCATGTAATTTTTTCAGGGATTTTTGTGTTTTCTCTCTATAGGCTTCTGCTTGTTTATTAGTGTTTTCCTGCATTTCTCTAAGGGAGTTACATATATCTTTCTTGAATTCTTCCATCATCATGATCAAATGTGATTTTAAATCTAGATCTTGCTCTTCTGGTGTATTTGGATATTCTGTGTTTTCTTTGGTGGGAGAATTGGGCTATGATGATGCCATGTAGACTTGATTTCTGTTGCTTGCTTTCCTGCGCTTGCCTCTTGCCATCAAGTTGTATTTGGTGTTACTTTGTTCTGCTATTTCTGACAATGGTTAGACAGTCCTATAGGCCTGTGTGTCAGGAGTGCTGTAGACCTGTTTTCCTGTTCTCTTCCAGCCAGTTATGGGAACAGATTGTTCTGCTTTCAGGTGCGTAGTCATTCCTATCTACTGGTCTTCAGGTCTTCCTGTGGGCATGTGTCCTGAGTCCAACAGGCAGGTCACTTGGAGCAGAAAAGTTGGTCTTACCTCTTGTCTCAGGCCTGGAGATGCTTCTCAGAGCTGGGTGTTTCAGCTCTCAATGAGGGGAGCAACCAGAAGGGCCTGCTCTGCCTTTGCTCGGGACCCTGTGCACAGTGGTCCAGAGGCCTTAGGCATTTTCCTCTAGTGTCAGAAATGGGAGAGAATAGTCTCCTCTGACTTCTGAGTCATGCTTGCCCCTCTGAAGATCTAGCTCTCCCTCCCACTGGATTTGGGTGCAGGGAGCTGTTCAACCGGGTCCCTTCAGGTCTGGAAGCATTCTGGACCACAGAGTTCTTGCAGCTTGAGTCCCCCTATCTTCCTGTTCCCAGAGGCCCTATACAGTTTCCTCTTGGGCCTGGGATGTAGGCAAGGGTGGGCAGTACTGGAGGTTTCTCCTGCCTTGCAGTCCCAGGAGTGCCTACCTGTCTGGACAATAAACTCTCTCTCTCATGGGTTTGGGAGCAGGGAGCTGTGAGCCAGGTTCAGCAAGGTTCCTTCTTCTATATTCTTGTTGAAAATATTTACTGGCCTTTTAAGTTGTAAATCTTTACTCTCTTCTGTACCTGTTTAGTTTGCTCTTCTTACTGTGTTCTGTATTTGCTAGAGGTTTTGGCTTACAAGTTCTTTGCATTTTGCCTTTTCTTTGACTTTGTGTCAATGTTTTCTATGCTATCTTCTGCACATGAGATTTTCCTGTTTGTTCTATTATGTTGATGATGACAACATCTATGATTCCTGACCTCTTTCCTAGGTTTTCTGTTTCCAGGCTTGTTTCCTGTTGTGATTTCTTTACTGTTTCTATTTTCATTTTTTAGCCCTGGATGATTTTTTTTTTAATTCCTTCACCAGTTTGGTTATGTTTTCCTTTAATTCTTCTAGGGAGTTTTGAGTCTCCTCTTCAAGTGCTTCTACCTGTTTACCCATGTTCTCCTGTATTTCTTTAAGTGAGTTATTTCTGTCCTTCCTAAAGTCCTTTATCATAATCAAGAGATGTGACTTTGATTCTGAATCTTGCTTTTCTGGTGTGATGAGGTATCCAGAACTTGCTGTAGTAGGACAAGTTGGTTCAGAAGATACCAAGTAACATTATTTTCGGTTGCTCGTGTTCTTGACCTTACATTGTCCATCTGGTTTTCTCTACTGCTTCCTGCCCTTGCTGTCTATGACTGTAGCCTGTCCTTCTTGGGATACTGCTTGTGCCAGAACATCTCAGAGTGCAGCTTTCTCTGTGTTCATGTGATTGTGGGATCCTGTGATTCTGAGATTCTTGTTGTGTCAGAGCTCCTGGGAGTGAAGCTCTCCCAGGCTCTTGTAAGTATTGGTAGAAAGCTAGAACCCTGTGTTTGGTCTGGGCACTGGTGCAAGCTGCAAGTAACCTCTGCCTCTGACTGTGCAGAGTGTGTGTTTCTGTGGTTCCCGTGGGGGTCTCAGTAACGGTGAGTCTTGGGAATATTGTGGCCTCAACAATAATCTTGTGTGTGTCAGAGTTACAGAGCTCCTGGTTGTGTCCTATTTCCTTAGAGTTTAGCTTTCTCTGTGATCCTGTAATCCTGGACTTTTCAGAGCACCAGTAAGTTAGTCTTCCTCTGAGTATTGTAAGAGTAGATACAGAGCCAGCACCCCAGATCTTCTCTGGAGTCCAGGTACAGACTGGAAGGAACCTTTGCCACTGCCTTTTTTTGGGTTCTTGCACACCTTGGTTCTAGGTAACCCAGGTGCTCTCTGTATTGGTATAGATGTTATGGCCTGTCCTGCGATCTTGTGCCTTTCAGACCACTTGGTAGTTAGACTCCCTCTGTGTTTTGTATTAGTGTCCTCAGAGCCAGCTTCCCAAGTGTGCTCCAGGTGTAGGTTCAAACTGTGATCCTATGTTTGTTAGAGCCTAGCTTCTCTAGGTGTTGTGGGACTGGGTGTGGAGCCAGCATCCAAGGTCTGCTCTGGGTGCAGGTTAACACTGTATGGAACCTCGTGCCACTGGCCAGGCAGGGATTCCTGCATCCTTGGATCTCAGGGGGTTGGCAGTTACTCTCTGTGTTAGGGTAGTTGTTGTGGCCTCCTCACCTCTGATCCTGGGCCTGTTCGGGTGTTGGCCATTCTTTCTTTGATCGTTTTGTGGTTTAGTATCATTGTAACTGTGGCGTCATTGAATGAGTTTTACAATGGTCCTTCTGTTTTTCTTTTGGGGAGCATTCTGATGATTATCGGTATTAGCAGTTCTTTAAAAATATAGTAGAATACTGACCTAAATCCAACTGGTTCTGGACTCTTTCTTTTTTTTCTTTTTCTTTCTTTTTTTTTTTTTGTGAGACTTTTAATGACTCCTTTTATCACCTTAGGGGTTATAGTAGGACTGTTTTACTTGATCTTGAATCAGCTTTGATAAGTGAAGCCTTTCCAAAAAAGTAACCAATTTCATTTTAGATTGTACAATTTTTTGGAGTACAGATTTTTGTTGGAAGACCTAATTTTTTTTTTTATTTCACCAAGGTCTGTTATGTTCCCATTTCTATTTCTGATTTTGTTAATTCAGATATCACTACTCTGCCTTTTAATTAGTTTGGTGAAGGGCTTGTCTATCTTAGTTTGTTGGAATGATGAATTTCATTGGTGGATTTTCATATATTGAAACATCCCTGCATCCCTGAGATGAATCCTACATGACCTTGATGGATTGTGTCTTTGATATGTTCCTGGATTTCTTTTGCAAATATTTTTTGAGTATTTTTGCATCAATATTCATAAAATAATGTGTAATAAGTTCTCTTTGTTGAGTCTGTGTGTGGTTTAGATATCAGGGAGACTGTTGCCTCATAGAATGAGTTTGGCAGTGTTTCATCTGTGTTTATTATGTGGAATAGTTTGAGGAGTGTTAATATAAACTACTCTTTGAAAGTCTGGTAGAATTCTGCCCTAAAACGATATGGTCCTGGGCTTATTTGATTTGGGACATTTTAATGATTGCTTCTATTTCTTTTGGTTATATGGGTCCCTTTAAATAGTTTACCTGACCTTGATTTAACTTTGATAAGTGGTTTTTGTCTAGAAAATAGTCTATTTCCTTAATATTTTCCATTTTTTTGGAATATAGAATTTTGAAATAAGACTTAGTGATTCGCTGAATTTCTTCAGAATCTGTTGTTATATCTCCTGTATCTCACTTTTCCTTTTAATCTCTCTCTCTCTCTCTCTCTCTCTCTCTCTCTCTCTCTCTCCCTCCCTCCCTCCCTCCCTCCCTCCCTCCCTCCCTCCCCCTCCCTCTCTCTGTTTGGCTCAGGGTTTGTCTATATTGCTGATTTTCTCAAAGAAGAAGCTCTGGTTTTTGCTGATTCTTGTCGATGTTGTTGTTGTTGTTTTATTTACATTTCAATGATATTCCCCTTCCCAGTTTCCCCTCCACAAATTCCCTATTTCCTTTCCCCACCATTTGCCTCTATGAGGGGGTTCTCCCACCTGCTCACCAACTCAGCATCCTAGCATTCCCATCAGCTGAGTCATCAGACCTCCACAAGACTACCAGACTCTGATTCTTTGTATTGTTTTCTTTGTTTCTAACTGATTTATTGCCACCCTTGCTCTCCTCTTTGGTGTGCCTACTTGCTTCCTCCTCCTGTGCTTCCTCCTCCATCTCTTCCTCCTTCTCCTCCTCTTCCTCCTTTTCCTCCTTCTTTTTCTCTAGAGCTTTCCAGTGAAATTTTAGATGACTGATATGAGAACTTTCTTATTTTCTATGGAGGCTCTTAATGATATGAAATTTTGTCTTAGTACTGTTTTCATTGTATCCCATAAAATTGGGTATGTTTTGCCTTCATTTTCATTGAATTCTAGAAAGTCTATACTGTCCTTTTTATTTTTTCCCTGACCCAGTGATCATTCTGGTTTGTTTCCATGAAAATGTAGTCTGTATATTGTTTCTGTTGTTGTTCAAGTCTAGCATTAATCAGTGGTTTTCTGATGAGATTCAACGCATTATTTCAATTTTCATGTATTGTTGAGGCTCGCTTTTTGAGTGACTAAATGGTCAATTTTTGAAAAGCATTAATGAGGAGAGGAGATGAAGATACATTCTTTTGGATTTTGGGTAAAATGTTCTATAGCATCTGTTACTTTCATTTGATTCATATTGTCTGTTAATTTCATCATTTCTCTGTTTAATTTTTGTCTGCATGTCCTGTCAATTGGTAAGTTGGATATTGAAGAGTCTCACAATTAATTTGTGGGGTTTAATGTGCAGTTTAAGCTTTAGCAATGTTTCTTTTACAAACATGGGTGTCCTTGTGTTTGGGGCATAAATTTTGAGAATTAAGGTATCATCTTGGTAGATTTTTCCTTTGATGTGTATAAAATGTTCAACCTTGTCTATTTTGTTTAATTCTGGTTTAATTCTTATTACATTAGATATTAGAATAGCTATGCAGCATATATATGTCTTAAATCAGTCTGCTTAGAAAACTCTTTTCCAGGCATTTAATCTGATGTAATATCTATCTTTATTGCTGACGTACATTTCTTCTATGCATCAGAATGATGTATCTATTCTGTTCGTCTATGTCTTTTTATTGGAGAATTTACTTGATTGATGTTGAAATATGTTAACAACCCATGATAGTTATTTCCTGTTTTTTGATGTTCGTGGTGTTAGTGTCTGTGTGTTTCTTTGTGTGCCTGTGTGTGTGTGTGTGTGTGTGTGTGTGTGTGTGTGTGTGTGTGTGCTTTCCTTGTTTTAGCTGGTATCAAATTCCTTATTTCCTGTGTTCTAGTTGATGTAGTTATATTTCTATTTCTCCAGATGGAGTTTTCCTCATAGTATTTTCTGTAGGGTTCAATTTCTGGAGAGATAATGTTTGCATTTAGATTTGTCTTGAAATATCTTCTTTTACCCATCTATGATTATTCAGAGAATTATTTGGTATAATAGTCTAGGTTGGCATCTGTGTTTTTTTAAGAGGTTGCAAGGTCCAGGCCCTTCGAGATTTAGATTTTTCTATATTTCTAAGTCAGGAGTAATTCGCATAAGTCTGTCTTTGTATGTTACCTACATTTTTCACTTGACAATTTGAATATTTGGTCTTTGTTCTGCAGATTTTGTGTTTTGATTATTTTGTGTTGAGAGGAGTATCCTTTCTCATCCAATTAATTGCTATTATATAAGATTATTGCATTGCTGAAACTATCTCATTCTTTAAGTTGCAATGTTTTCTTTTATGAATTTGTTGAGAATATTCTCTGGGCCTGGGAGCTAGGACTCTTCACCTTTTTCAATTTCTATTAATTCTGGGTTAGGTATCTCAGATATCCTGAATATATGTCAGGAAATTTTTAGATATAATGTTTTCTTCAACTTATGTACCAATTTCTTTTATTGTATATTTTAGGCCTGAGATTCTTTCTTCTGTCTCCTGTATTATGTTGGTGATACTTGTATCTGTTCTTTCTGTTCTCGTCCCTAGGTTTCCTACTTCCAAAATTCTCTCACTTTTTGTTTTCTTTATTGTTTCTATTTTTACTTTCTGGTTTTGCACAGTTTTAATTTTTTCGTTCACCTAATTAATAGTATTTTCTCTCTGTCTTTATTTGTTTTTTTTTAAAGGCCTCTATCTGATTGGTTGTATTTTCCTGTATTTTATCAATACCCTAAATCAGGGAAACCTTCCTGCCCCTTCACTCATAGGGTTCTGGGTCTGCAAACTGGCTCAAGTCTAGAAATTAATTCACTTGCCAAGATTGACTGTTGGCACAATCCAATGTAGTCTTTCTTTCACTTGAAATTTTTTCTGCTTATAGAGATCAAACAGAAATGCATCAGGCTGTCTATCTTTTTCATGCTTGAAAACACCATGACTGATTAGCCAGGACCAAAGATCCAAACATTCATGCCATTATAAAATTCACCTTGACTGTGCTGATCATTATGGGATATGCCTTTATAAACATTGTTTTGTCTACTCTGTTCATTATAATGACTATGACCACCTTTTCTCTGGCGATTCTCAATGCAACCACCTGGCCCTTGTTACCTCAGAGTCCAATTAAACCCACTGTATTTAATTCATCAGTTTGAGCATCAGCATCTCCAACTCTAAAATCTGGCACAAGGAAAAGGGTAAAAACAAAACTCTTTAAATGTGCTGGTGCCCCTCTCACCAGTTTGCATCTTATAGGATTCCTGAAGGTCATATCTTCTAGGCCTTCCCATTGTGGAGTACACAATGAATCTACTCTAGCATTGCAATTTCCTTGAGCCTTAAAATTCCTTTGTCAACACTAAGTCAAAGGATATCAGATATCTCCAACTCTTTTTCAGTAGAACATCTTTTGATAACATTTCAACCAACAATTCAAACAAACTTCTGACACCTTTTATAACTGTGGAAGCTTCCATATTAGACCTAGAATCTCCACTCCGAGGGCCCAAGCCAATAAACTCAGCCTGACATATTTTTTGTTCCTTCCACCATTATCCCACACCCTTAAAATCCATTCCCACATATATTCCTCAGACTTCTACTTTAAAGGATTAGTAAACTCATTAAGCTCCTTAGTAGTGTAATTCATTTCCTTCTGGCCTACACTTTCTACCTCTCCTCTAGTGGCCTGTTTTCCTTGAGTCTTCTTATATGTCATGGAATATCTTGTTTTCTCCCATTATAGAGACTGGAAAGTTTGTTGAGTTGGGTAGTGTGGGCTGACATCTCTGGTTTCTTAAGGACTGTTGACAAATCTGCTCTAATCCTTATAGCTCTGTCTTTATATGTCACTTGGCATTTTTTTCTTGCAGCTTTAAATATTTCTTCTTTGTTCTGCACATTTTGTATTTTCATTATTTTGTGGCAGGAGGATTTTCTTTTCTCGTCCAATTTACTTGATGTTCTGTAAGATTCTTGTACACTTATCTGTAGGATGAAATACAGGTGAAGGCAGGTACAAGATAAAATGAGGCCTATCATTGGATGAGAAGGAAGGATGGGTGGGAGAAAAGTTTTAGAGAGAGGAGGAGATGAGAGGAGGCAGGAGAAGCAGCGGAGAGAACATGGAGTCTGATTTTAAGATTCCTCTCTGCACATTTACTGGTTGTTATGAATATTCTTAAGGGATGTACGTGCTTAGAGCTTTGTATGTTTAAGTGGGCAATTATATCTTATGAATTGGATCAGAGGTTATTGTGTTATGTGTTCTTACATGTGGTGATTTAAGTTTAAGAGAGTATGTGGCAGTCGGAGACACTAAGCTGCCACGATATTGGGATGTATATTTCTGGCATAGTGGCAACCTGCCTTAGAAACAAGACAAGTAGAGAGATTGCTGCCAGGCTCAACAAGAAGCCATTGGCAGTGTGATATGGGATGGAGCAGAATGGGTGAGACACTTTGCTGACTGAGATGAACATATCTGCCAGATATTTTGGGGCATAACAGTGCTGGATCTAGTGTATGATAAAAGACAACATTTTTAATAATTTTACAGCAACTCTTATTTGCATCTCTTTTTTTTTTTTTTTTTTTTTTTTGGAGCTGGGGACCGAACCCAGGGCCTTGCGCTTGCTAGGCAAGTGCTCTACCACTGAGCTAAATCCCCAACCCCTGCATCTCTTTCTTTATGTAAGGGAAATTTTGTTTTTCTTTTTACTTTTGTTCAAAATAATTTGGGGACCATTGTGCTTGGTATCTCTTCCTTCTATTCAATTTTTCTTAGCTTTGATATTTTCATAGTGTACCAATTTCCTGGATATTTTATGTCATGAACATTTTGGAATTTTGCATTTTTGACTGATATATCGGTTTCCTCTATGCTATCTTTTATGCCTGAGGTTCTTTCTTCCATCTCTTATATTCTGTTGGTGATGCTTATATCTATAGTTCCTGTTCTCTTTCCTAGGTTTTCCATATCCAGGATTGCCTCAGTTTGTATTCTCTTAATTTCTTCCATTTCCATTTTTCAACTCATGGATAGTTTTATTCATTCCCTTCAATTATTTGATGAATTTCCTGTGTTTCTTTAAATGATTTATTAATTTCCCTTATAAAGCTTTCAATAACTGGATTGGATTTAAGGTCATCTTCTTGTGCTTAGGTTATATGAGGGTACCCATGGGTGTTGTAGTACTAAGTGGTGAGATCTGGTGGTGCCACATGGCCCTGGATCTTGTTCATTATGCTTTAGCAATCTGGCTTTCTCTGATATAGGCTGGATAATCCTCATATTATCGGACTACTAACGATGTCAGGGAGGTCTGTGGGTCAGACAGTGGAGGTCATGAGATGCAGTGCAACTTACAGTTGCAGTTTGTGCCTTAGATATACCAAATTGGTGATAGAATGTTGGGGAAATGCTTTAAAGCTGTTTGTTCTTGCTCCTACATCTGCAAAACTCCACAGAAAACAGGATGCTCTTGTGTTCCTAAAAACCTCTTCAGGACAGCAGGGCACATTCAGAGCTATGCAATTTAATTGGCATAATTTTAAGGTTCACTCATAGCCCATGTTTTTCATTTGTTAACTTTGCCACATATAGATTGTATTCCTATTTTAAATTATACATAATAATAAAAATAATAATAATAATAATAATAATAATTATTATTATTGTTGCTGTTGTTGTTGTTTTAACAGGGCTCCTCCTTTTAGCACTGGCTATCCTAGTACTCACTTGGTAGACAAGACTGGCCTCAAATTCACAGAGATCATCCTACATCTGCTTTCTAAGTACTCAGATTGTAGTTATTACCAGCACTGCCTGGGAATAAAATTATTTTTAACTACTCACATAAATAAAAACTTTGTACATACCCGTGAATTGACGTGTGATATTTTTATGCCTATATACAATGTGTAAGTTTTAAATTGATTAAATGCATCTATCATCTCAGTTATTTCTCTGTAGTAAAAACTTGCCTATATTTTCAAGGCTTTTTTTTACCTGTTAAAAACAGGCAAAATCTTACTTACCAGTTTTAGCACCTGGTATAAATGGTTTCTCTGGCTGTGCTTTTCATTTTAAAATTTCATTTTGCAAAAAAAAAAAAAGAGGAAAAGAAAAGAAAAAAGAAAAAAAAGATTTCATTTTGCAAGTATTGCTTTGATTGAGTTTTTGTTATTATTATCATTATTTATTATAATTATTATTAATCGCTTTTTACAGTCCAGTTTTTATCACCCTGCTGGTCTGCCTTTTGACTGTTCCTCATCCCATACTTCCTCCCTTGTCTTCAAGAGAATGTCACTACATCCTTACCACCAACCCATCTAGATCTCCCCCACTCCTCGGAGCCTCAAGAATCTTGAGAGTTATGGGCATTATCTCTCACTGAAGCCATACCATGCAGTTCTCTGCAATATGTGTTTCAGGGGCCTCATATCAGCCAGCTGGTATATGTTACCTGTTTGGTGTCTCAGTATTTGAGACACCTCACAGTTCCAGGGAAGTTTAGACTGCTGGTCTTTCTATGGTGCCACCCTCCCCCTCAGCTTCTTCCAGATTTTCTCTAATTAAACCACAGGGTCAGAGGCTTCTTTCCATTGGTTTGGTATAAGTATCTCCATCTGAATATTTCAGATGCTTGTTGAACCTCTCAGAGGGCAGCTATAACAGGCTCCTCTCTGAGAGCACACTAACCATAGCATTAGTAATCGTGTCAGGCCATGGAGCCTCCTGTTGAGATGGATCCCAAGTTGGGCCCATCACTGGACCTCTTTTCCCTCAGGTTCCTCTCCATTTTTGTACCTAAACTTCTTTTAGACAAGAACAATTCTGGGTTAGAGCTTTTGACTGTGGGATGGCAATCCCATTCTTCCACTTGATGCCTTGTCTTTCTACTGGAGGTAGACTCTCTCCACTGTTGGGCATTTTGTCTAAGGTCCCTCCATTTGAGTCCTGACAGTCTCTCACCTCCAAGATCTCTCGTACATTTTGAGGGTCCTCCCACATCCTACCTCCTGAGGTTGCCTGTTTCCATTGTTCTGCTGGAACTCAGGACTTCAGTACTGTTCCCCCATCAAAAACCTGATCACATTCCCCCTTTCCCCTCCCTGTCCCCTCTCCCATCTAGGTCCCTCCCACTGTCCCACATGATTTCTTTCTTCTCAAACCCAAGTGGGATGGAGGCATCCAGTTTTAGCACTTTGTTTTTTTTTTTTTTAACTTTCTTGGATTTCTTTGGATTGTTTTTTTAACTTTCTGTAGATTGTGTCCTGGGTATTCTGTACATTTTTGGCTATCATTCACTTATTAGTGAGTACCTACCATGCATGTCATTTTGGGTTTGAATTACCTCAATCAGGATGATATTTTCTAGTTCCTTCCATTTGCCTGCAAAACTCATGATGTCCTCATTTTTAATATATGAGTAGTTTTCCACTGTGTAAATGAATCACATTTCTGTATCTATTTTCTGTTGTGGGACAGCTGGCTTTTTTCCAAGTTATGATTAGATAAGGCTGCTATGAACATAGTAGAACATGTGCCCCTGTGGAATGGTGGGGCAACTTTTGGGTATATGCCCAAAAATGGTATAGCTGGATCTTTACACAAATCTATTTCCAGTTTTCTAAGGAACTTCCAGATTGATTTCCAGAGTGGTTGTACCTATTTGTAATCCAACCAATAATGGAGGAGTGTTCCCATTTTTCCACATCCTTGTCAACATTTACTGGCACCTGAGGTTTTGATCTTAGCCATTCTGATTGGTGTAAAGTCGAATCTCAGGGTCGTTTTGATTTGCACTACCATTATCACTAAGGACTATAATGCCACTGAGAGGATTATAAAATCACTCTCTTTAAATACTTATCAAGCATAATCCATTAAACGATGTATTCCAAGCAATAGAAAGGGTACAGCTCTGTGCTTGTGTCAGTGTGACTTGACAATATATGAACACTTGAGTGTGCTAAAATCATATCACAGCATATAGACCTATATAAGAACTTCTAAAAAGGTATTAGACTGAGGAAAGTTTGAAATTACTTGTCTGTACAACATAGAGTGAATATGAATGGTGAAGCTAATCACATGTTGCAAAATTTGGAAGATGACCACAAATTAAAGTAGTCATCAAAAACACAACATTGAAGACTGAGGAGGCAAGGGCCATGAAATATTCTCACAATGTATGTATATATGTATATTTATATTATATATATATATATATAATTTTACTATATATGTATGAATGTGCATATCTTGGGGAGTGTCTGTGTAAATTATGCCAGGCATTGGAAAAGGGTGTCCTTCATGGCTATATATGGTTTTGATCCTCCTGATACAGGTGCTGGATACCAAACACATGCCTTTGGAAAAGCAGAAAATATTTAACCACCAAGCCCTCTCTCCAGCCTTTAATGATAGAATTTCAGTTTAATTAATGTCTTTGACAAGACTGAAATGCAGTGGGAGGTCTACATGCCATTTTGTCAATTAAATATTTCTTTTGATGATTTCATTATACTTCTTAATTACACATATTGCCCAAGGACTACTGAGAAGATGGAAATACTACTGGGAAAAATCTTTTAAAACCTATCTAATATTGTCTATACTGAACTGAAAAATAATTGAATTTTCACTGGGAATCACATAATACAGACCTATAAATGACACAAATTGACATTCTACATTGAATGGGGACAAAATCGCAAGGCTTAATCTCCAGATAAATATTTAGAGAAAAATACTGTCTATTGAGAGTGATAATCACTCCCACAGCCAGGACATGGTATCTAATAATTTACCTAATTCCAAATGATCATTCTTAATCATGTGTACAAACCAAAAATAAAAAGTAGACAGGATATGTATAAAATAGCTAAACAAAGTTATGAATTGAAAAGTGTGGTGCACATTCAATAAAAGAGGGCGATAGAGAAGGAGGAAATTAAATACAGTCCTCTAGTGTAAATTTTTTAAAAAGTAAATGAAATAAATTAGAAACCACAAAGACATTATACTTGTTATTCATTTTTTATTTTTTTCTTGGATTTTTTTTAATTCATATGTCAATTATTATCCCTTTTCACGGTTTCCCATCCATAAAATCCCTATTCCGTCCTCCCTCACCCTTCTTATATGATTGTGTTCCCACTTCATTCCTGCCTCCCTGCAGTGATCTTCCCCTACACTGGGGAGGGGGAAGTTAAAGCTTGGCTAGACCAAGGGTTTCTCCTCCCATTGGTGCCCAACAAGGCCATCCTCTGCTACATATGCAGCTGGAGCCCTTGGTCTGTCCATGTGTACATTTTGGAGGGTGGTTTAGTCCCTGGGAGCTCTGGTTGGAAGGTATAGTTGCTCTTATGGGGTTGCAAACACTTTCAGTTCCTTCAAGCCTTTCTCTAACTCCTCCAATGGGGACTACATTCTCAGTTAAATGTTTGACTGTGGGAATTTGCCTGTGTATTTGCCATGCTGTGGCAGAGACTCTCAGGAGACATCTAGATCAGACTCCATGTCAGCATGCACTTCTTGGCATCAGTAATATTGTTTAGGTTTTGTGGCAGTATGTATATTGGCTGGATCTCCAGGTAGGGCAGGCTCTGAATGGCTATTCCTTCAGACTCTGCTCCTAAATGGCTCCATATCTCCTCCTATCAATATTTTTGTTCCTACTTTTAAAAGTGACTGAAGCATCCTCACTTTGGTCATCTTATTTCTTGAACTTGATGTGATCTATGGATTATATCTTGGGTAATCCGAGATTTTGTGCTAATATTGACTTATCAGTAAGTACATACCATGTGTATTTCTTTATGATTTTATCACCTCATTCAGGATATTTTCTAGTTCTATCCATTTGCCTATGAATTTCATAAACTCATAGGTTTTAATAGTTAATGAGTACGCCATTGTGTAGATATACCATGTTTTCTGTATTCATTCCTCTGCTGAAGGAATCTGGGTTCTTTCCAGCTTCTGGTTATTATAAATAAAGCTGCTATGATAGTATTGGAGGAAGTGTTCCTGTTATATGTTGGAGCATCTTTTGTGTATATCCCAAGGAGTGGTATAGCTGGGTCCTCAGGTAGTATTATGTACAATTTTCTGAGGAAGCTCCAGAGGAAGTACCAACAGTGGAGGTGTATTGCTCTTTTTCCACATCCTCTCTAGTATCTGTTATCACCTGAGTTTTTGACCTTAACCATCCTGACTGTTGTGGGGTGGAGTCTTGTGGTTGTTTTGATGTGTATTTCCCTGATGACTAAGGATGTTGAACATTTCTTTAGACACTTCTCAGCCATTCTATATTTCTCAGATAAAAAATTCTTGTTTACCTCTGTACCCCATTTTTTCTTTCCTGGTGTACCCCATTTTAATAGGGTTATTTGATTCTCTAGAGTCTTTTTGAGTTCTTTGTATATATTGTGTATTAGCCTTCTATAGGATGCACAATTGGTAAAATTGTTCTAATGACAGTGTCCTTTGTCTGACCCAAACTATGCAATTTTATGAGGTCCAGTTTGTCGATTCTTCATCTTTGAGCATAAGCCACTGTTTTTCTGCTGAGGAAATTTTCCCCACTGCTCATGTGATTGAGGCTCTTGCCCACTTTTTCTTCTATTAGTTTGAGTGTATCTGGTTTATCTGCAGGTGCTTCTTTCTCAGCCTGTATATCCTTTGAGTAAAGGTAAGCTATTGATTTGTTTGAGTTAATTTTCTATCCAGCTACTTTGCTGAAGTTGTCTATTAGGTTTAGAAGTTCTCTGGTGGATCTTTTGGGGTCACTTAAGTATGCTATCATATCATCTGCAAATAGTGATATTTTGACTTATTCCTTTATCATTTATATCCCGTTGACATACTTTTGTTTGATTTAACTAGCAAGGACATTGAGTACTGTATTGGATGAGTAGGGAGAGAGTGTGCAGTCTTGTCTAGTCCCTGATTTTAGTGGGATTGCTTTAAGTTTCTCTCCATTTATTTTGGTGTTGGCTACTGGTTTGCTGTATATTTCTTTCACTGTGTTTATGTATGTGTCTTGATTTCCTGATCTTTTGAAGTCTTTTACCAGGACTGGGTATTTAATTTTGTCAAAAGTTTTCTCAGCATCTGATTATCTGATTAGATGAGCATGTGTTTTTTTTTCTTTCAGTTTGCTTATACAGAGGATTACATCAATGGATTTCCATATAAGCAACCATCCCTGCATCCCTGTGATGAAGCCTACTTGATCATAATAGATGATCATTTTGATGTATTCTTGGATTTTGTTTGCAAGCATTTTATTGAGTATTTTTCCATCAATATTCATATGGGAAATTGGTCTTTATTTCTTCAGTCTTTTGTGGTTTAGTTATAAGGGTAATTGTGACTTCATAGAAAGAATTGGTTATTATTCTTTCTGTTTCTATTTTGTGGAAAAGTTTGCACATTATTAGTATTTGGTCTTCTGTGAAGGTCGGATAGAATTCTGCACTAAACCAATATGGTCTTGGGCGTTTTGGGGTTGGAAGACTTTTAATAACTGCTTCTATTTCTTTAGGAGTTAAGGGACAGTTTAGATTTTTTTTATGATTCTGATTTAAATTTATTAAATGGTATCTACCTAGAAAATTATGCATTGTATCCAACTATTCTAGTTTTGGTGAGTATAGGCTGTTGTGTAGGATCTGTTGATTTTTTGAATTACCTCAGATTCTGTTATTATGTTTCCATTTTCATTTCTTATTTTGTTAATTTGGCTATGCTCTCTGTGTCTTCTGGTTGGTCTGGCTAAGGGTTGATTTATCTCGTTGATTTTCTGAAAAAAAAAAAACAGTTCCTGGATTTGTTTATTCTTTGTATAGGTCTTTTTGATTCTACTTAGTTGATTTGAGCCCTGATTTTGATTATTTTCTCCTGTGTACTTCTTTTTGGTATATTTACTTCTTTTTCTTCAAGAGCTTTTAGGTATGCTGTTAACCTTTTATTATATGTTCTCTTATTATATGTTCTCTCTGGTTTCTTTTTGGAGTCACACAGAGCTATGTGGTTTCTTCTTACCACTGCTTTTACTGTGTCTGATAATTTTGGATATGTGGTGTCCTCATTTTTATAAAATTCTAAAAGTTTTTAATTTATTTCTTTATTTCTTCCTTGACCAAGTTATCACTGAGTAGAGTGTTATTCAGTTTGAATGTGTATGTGGGCTTTCTGTCATTTTTGTTGTTTTTGAAGAGCAGCCTTACTCCCAGGTGATCTGATAGGATGCAGGGGATTATTTCAATCTTTCTCTACCTGTAGAGACCTGTTTTGTGACCAATTATGTGTTCAGGTTTGAAGAAAGTACCATGAGGTGCCAAGAAGAAGGTATATCCTTTGTTTTAGGATGAAATATTCTCTTATTCTCTATCTAACTATCTATCTATCTATCTATCTATCTATCTATCTATCTATCTATCTATCTATCATCTATCTATCTATCTATCTATCTATCTATCTATATTCGATTTGGTTCATAACTTTGATAATTTCCCTATGTCTCTGCTTAGTTTCTGATTCCATGATTTTCCATTCCTGAAAATGGGGTGTGGAAGTATCCCATAATTATTGAGTGAAATGCAATATGTGCTTTGAGCTTTAGTAAGGTTTCTTTTATGAATGTAGTTCCCTCTTATTTGATGCATAGATATTGAGAATTGAGAGTTCATCTTGGTGGATTTTGTCTGATATATATATGAAGTGTCTTTCCTTATCTTTTTAAGTAACTTATGAATGAAAGTTGATTTTATTGAATATTACAATGACTAATCCAAGTTGTTTCTTAGGACCATTTTCTTGGAAAATATTTTCCCAACTTTAATCTGAGGTACTATCTGTCCTTGTCACTGAGATATGTCTCCTGTATGCAGCAATATGCTGGGTTCTCCTTGTGTAGGTATCCAGTCGTTTAGTCTATGTCATTTTATGGAGAAATTGAGTCGCTTAATGTTGGGAGATGATAAGGAATAGTGATTGTTGTTTCCTGTTATTTTTGTCATTTGAGGTAAAATTATGTTTCTGTGGCTATCTTCTTTTGGCTTTGTTGCAAGATTACTTTATTGCTTTTCCTAGGTTGTAGTTTCCCTCTTTGTGTTGGAGTTTTCTATCTATTATCCTTTGTATGGCTTGATTTGTGGAAAAATAATGTATAAAATTTTTTATCATGTAATATTTTGACTTTTCTATCTATGGCAATTGAAAGTTTTACCAGATATAGTAGACTTGGCTGGCATTTTTATTCTCTTAGGATCTGTGTGACATCTGGCCAGGTTCTTCTGGCTTTCATAAACTCTGGTGAGACGTCTGGTGTAATTCTGATAGGTCTGCATTTTTATGTTACTTGACATTTTTCATTTACTGCTTTTAATATTCTTCATTTTGTGTATTTTGTATTTTGACTATTATGTGACTGGAGGAATTACTTTTCTTATCCAATCAATTTCGAGTTCCATAGGCTTTTTGTACATTTGTGGGCATCTCTTTATTTAGGTTGGGGAAGTTTTCTTCTATAATTTTGTTGAAAATATTTACTGGCCTTTTAAATTGTGAATCTTTACTCTCTTCTACACCTTTTATCCTTATGTTTGGTCTTCTCCAGTTGTCCTGGATTTTCTGGATATTTCAGGTTAGGAGCTTTTTGCATTTTACATTTGCTTTGATGGTTGTGTCAATGTTTTCTATGATATCTTCTGCACCTGAGATTCTCTCTTCCATCTCTTGTATTCTGTTGATGATGTTCACATCTATGACTCCTGAACTCTTTCCAAGGTTTTCTATGTCGAGGTTGTATCACTTTGTGATTTGTTTTTATGGTACAACTAAAATTTTAATTTGATTTTAATTGATTTGACACAACCTTGTTTTATTATCCCTGAAGAAATAATATAGCATTTAACAACATTACATGAACTGGAAGAAGAACTCTGTGTCAACACATTCCCAATCCCACATAAACAAACAAAATCACAATGTTTAAACCAAAATCCTTTGTTTATGTGTATGATAAACTGGTTTACCTTAGTAGTAGCATACATAGGGATGGATCTGGAATCACTTCCAATGCTCTAGTCTTGTTCTGAATATTTTTCTTCTACTTATAACATTCTTTCTGGCCTACAGATTGCATGTTTGTAATTTTTTTTTTTTATTTTTAACGTGAGTATTTCTTATTTACATTTCGAGTGTTATTCCCTTTCCCGGTTTCCGGGCAAACATCCCCCTAATCCCTCCCCCTCCCCTTCTTTATGGGTGTTCCCCTCCCCATCCTCCCCCCATTGCCGCCCGCCTCCCAACAATCTAGTTCACTGGGGGTTCAGTCTTAGAAGGACCCAGGGCTTCCCCTTCCACTGGTGCTCTTACTAGGATATTCATTGCTACCTATGAGGTCAGAGTCCAGGGTCAGTCCATGTATACTCTTTAGGTAGTGGCTTAGTCCCTGGAAGCTCTGGTTGCTTGGCATTGTTGTTCATAAGGGGTCTTGAGCCCCTTCGAGCTCTTCCAGTTCTTTCTCTGATTCCTTCAATGGGGGTCCTATTCTCAGTTCAGGGGTTTGCTGCTGGCATTCGCCTCTGCATTTGCTGTATTGTGGCTGTGTCTCTCAGGAGCGATCTACATCCGGCTCCTGTCGGCCTGCACTTCTTTGCTTCACCCATCTTGTTTAATTGGATGGCTGTATATGTATGGGCCACATGTGGGGCAGGCTCTGAATGGGTGTTCCTTCTGTGTCTGTTTTAATCTTTGCCTCTCTATTACCTGCCAAGGGTATTCTTGTTCCCCTTTTAAAGAAGGAGTGAAGCATTCACATTTTGATCATCTGTCTTGAGTTTCATTTGTTTTGTGCATCTAGAGTAATTCAAGCATTTGGGCTAATAGCCACTTATCAATGAGTGCATACCATATGTGTTTTTCTGTGATTGGGTTACCTCACTCAGGATGATATTCTCCAGTTCCAACCATTTGCCTATGAATTTCATAAAGTCATTGATTTTGATAGCTGAGTAATATTCCATTGTGTAGATGTACCACATTTTCTATATTCATTCCTCTGTTGAAGGGCATCTGGGTTCTTTCCAGCTTCTGGCTATTATAAATAAGGCTGCTATGAACATAGTGGAGCACGTGTCTTTTTTATATGTTGGGGCAACTTTTGGGTATATGCCCAAGAGAGGTATAGCTGGATCCTCAGGCAGTTCAATGTTCAATTTTCTGAGGAACCTGCAGACTGATTTACTGAATGGTTGTACCAATCTGCAATCCCACCAACAATGGAGGAGTGTTCCTCTTTCTCCGCATCCTCGCCAGCATCTGCTGTCACCTGAGTTTTTGATCTTAGCCATTCTCACTGGTGTGAGGTGAAATCTCAGCGTTGTTTTGATTTGCATTTCCCATATGACTAAAGATGTTGAACATTTCTTTAGGTGTTTCTCAGCCATTCGGCATTCCTCAGCTGTGAATTCTTTGTTTAGTTCTGAACCCCATTTTTTAATAGGGTTATTTGTCTCCCTGCAGTCTAACTTCTTGAGTTCTTTGTATATTTTGGATATAAGGCCTCTATCTGTTGTAGGATTGGTAAACATCTTTTCCCAATCTGTTGGTTGCCGTTTTGTCCTAACCACAGTGTCCTTTGCCTTACAGAAGCTTTGCAGTTTTATGAGATCCCATTTGGCGATTCTTGATCTTAGAGCATAAGCCATTGGTGTTTTGTTCAGGAAATTTTTTCCAGTGCCCATGTGTTCCAGATGCTGCCCTAGTTTTTCTTCTATTAGTTTGAGTGTATCTGGTTTGATGTGGAGGTCCTTGATCCACTGTGACTTGAGCTTTGTACACGGTGATAAGCTTGGATCGATCTGCATTCTTCTACATGTTGACCTCCAGTTGAATCAACACCATTTGCTGAAAATTCTATCTTTTTTCCATTGGATGGTTTTGGTTCCTTTGTGAAAAATCAAGTGACCATAGGTGTGTGGGTTCATTTCTGGGTCTTCAATTCTGTTCCATTTGTCTATCTGTCTGTCTCTGTACCAATACCATGCAGTTTTTATCACTATTGCTCTGTAATACTGCTTGAGTTCAGGGATAGTGATTCCCCCTGAAGTCCTTTTATTGTTGAGGATAGTTTTAGCTATCCTGGGTTTTTTGTTATTCCAGAACTTTGTGATTTTTTTTATTGTTTCTTTTTCCAATTTTAGCTCCTAGATGGTTGTCTTCAATTCATTCTCTGGTTTGGTTGTATTTTCCTATAATTCTTTAAGGGATTTTTTGCTTTCTCTTTAAGGGTTTCTACTTGTTTACATGTATTGTCTTGCATTCATTTCAGGGAGTTATTTATTTTGTTCTTAAATCCTCTATCTTCTTCATGAGATGTGTTTTTAAATTCAAATCTTGCTTTTCTGGTGTGTTTGGATATCTCGTATTTGCTTTATTGGGAAAACTGGGCTCTGTGGTTGCCATGCAGTCTTGGTTTCTGTTTCCTAGATTCCACAGTTTGCCTCTTGCTATCTGGTTCTCTCTGGTCTTAGCTTCTTTTGCTTTCTCTGACAATAGCTTTATCCTCCTGTAAGCCTCTGTTTCAGCATTCTTGAAGATTGGCTTTCTCCCAGTGGAATTTGGGTACAGATGGCTGTGTCACAGTGCCAGTTCCAAGCATAGGCCAAAACTGGAAAAATCTTTTTCCAAACTGCTCTTGGGTTCCTATGTCCTCAGGGAGCCTGGTATGTCACTTGGAGCAAAAGTGCTGTTCTTACCGCATGTTCTGAAGTATGTCACAGCTCTTGGAGACTGGCTTAATCTCTGTGTCCAGACAGAGACTGGAATGTCCTGTCCCCGAGTGTCCCTAGGTTCCTGTTTCCAGAAGGCTCTAGATTTGTTCCTCTTGGCCAGGAATGTGAGCAAAAGTCGTGGTCTTTCCTGAGCTCTCAGGATTGTCTACACTTCTGAGAATCCAGCTCTCTCTTCCATGGAATTTAAGTCAGAGATCAGTGGGACTGCTAGTTTCTATTATTTTGAAGACATATAAATACAAACACACACATACACACACACACACACACACACACACACACAAGAATGATAGATTGATGGATAGATGATATATCGATAGATAGATAGATAGATAGATAGATAGATAGATGCATATAAAACATTTTGTAAGCAAACTGAGAAAGTGGCTTCAATGTCTATCACTGATGAGAATGTGAGTGTTGAAGACATCTGGAAATTGATGGAAAATAAGAAGATAGGAAAGTTCCTAGAACCTTTACCTGGATATTTTATTTGATTCCACTTCTCTTCAAACAAATTGTATATCTCAAAGTTCTAAAATCAGGTACTCAGATATGTTACCACCTTTCTAGGGAAATTGTTACAATGACCAGGAGGAGAATACAATGAAGTATTGGTAAATAAATGCACCAAGAAAGTTTTGAATCTATATGTTGTGAAATACCATTCAGCCTAAAAATGGAAATTCATTTACACATACATGTGCTATTGTAATATAGATTAATGAGAAGACATTTTAGGTGGGAAGAGGCACATTAGTTATACTTAATTAAATCAGTTCAAATAGTCAAAATGCTAGGGCTCTAGGCAGGTTCCTCTTGGGACAGGAATGTGAACAGAAGAGGTGGTCTCCCCTGAACTCTCAAGAAATGTCTACACTTCTGAGAGTCCAACTCACTCCCCCATGGTATTTGAGTCAAAGAGCTGTGTGACAACTTGTTGCTATTCTTTATTTTGGATATAGACACACATACACACACACACACACACACACACACACACACACACACACGCACGCACACTCACACACATGTTAATGATAATAAATATATAAATTGTCTATTGGAAAATATAAAATGTTTTTGTCAGGGGTAGTACAGTTACATAGTCAACATAGCCAAATACCACAAGTTCACTGAAGAGTCCCTCTTTCAGGAGTTAGTGAAAGGACTGAGGTAACTGAAGGCTGTTACACTTCCAAAGTAGAACAACAGTATCAACCAACCAGACACCTCAGTGCTCCCAGGGACTAAACTACCAATCAAAAAGTACACATGGAACAACCTACAGCTCCAGTTGTATATGTAGCAGAGGATGGGCCTTCTCATGCATCAATGGGAAGAGAAGTCCCTGGTCCTTTGAAGGCCTGATGCCCCAGTATAGATGAATGCCAGGGCTAGGAGGTGGGATGGAGTAGGTGGATGGGTGGGGGCACACCCTTATGGAGCCGGGGGTTTGGGCAGTAAGGTATAGGAAGTTTTACAGGGAAAAACGAGAAAGGGGATACGATTTGAAATGTAAATAATGAAAATATCTAATGTAATAAGAGTCCTTCTTTCCCTTATGAAATATGAAACAATTACTCTGTCTCAGAAACTTACTCGATCCTATTTTTAAAATTTATTTCATTGGTATTATTATTATTGCAATATTACTCTATCTCTTCCCTTTCTTTACCCCAAACTCTGCCAAATACTTCTTTCCCTCTTTCAAACTAAGGCTTCTTTATTTCATTGCCTTTGCATGTATGTGCCTGTATATACATACATGTTTATAACTATAACCTGTCCTGTCTTTATAATATTATATTTATGTACAGCACAAGCTGCCTCCTTAGATTGGCATGTTAGACAATATATATCAACCCATACAGAAGACTGAGCCCTAAATACAAATCCATTATCAATAAAATACCACACATACATGTTCATGCATCAATCCAATCAAGGCAGTCTCCCAGTTGAAACTCAATAGATTTGAATTGTGTCAACTTGTCAGTGTGAACTTAAGAAGGAGACACAAGAATCATGTTTTTCTTTCCATTATTTGTTTTAAATTCTTAGTTTAATCATCAGCTTTAAAAGTGTCTTGTAATAATGCTCAGGTTTTTTTCTTAAATTATATAATTTTCTTGTTATTAAATATCACGTATTAAAATTTACTATTGTGGCTATAGAAGACCCACCAGAAATTATAAATTTCCAATACAAAATTACAGAGAAACTTTATTAGTTATCTACTTCTGTAATTCTAACTCTAGTAAGAATAATACAAGATCATTAATACTAGACTACGTAGAAATACAAAATATTATTTTTATAATTATTTAATTTTTCGTTTGTATTAAATTGGGTATTTCTTATTTACACTTCAAATGCTATTCTATTTCCTCGTTTCCTGTCCATCAGACCCCTAACCCCTCCACCTTCCCTTCTATATGTGTATTCCCCTCCCCATCCACTCCCCATTACCACCCCCTAACAATCCGCTACACTGGGGGTCCAACCTTGGCAGAACCAAGAGCTTCCCCTTTCACTATTGCCCAACAAGGTATTCACTGCTACATATGCAGTTGGCACCCAGGGTCAGTCCATGTTTTTGGGTAGTGGTTTAGTCTCTGGAAACTCTGCTTGATTGGCATTGTTGTTCTAATGGAGTCACAAGCCCATTCAACTCTTTCAGTCCTTTCTCTAGTTCCTCTAATGGGGATCCTCCTCTCAGTTCAATGGTTTGCTGCTAGCATTTCGTCTGTATTTGACACGTTCTGGCTGTGTCTCTCAGGAGACATCTTTATCTGGTTTTTATCAGTATGCACTTCTTTGCTTCATCCATCTTCTCTAATATATATATATATATATATATATATATATATATATATATATATATATATATATGTATATGCCACATGTCGGGCATGTCCAGAGATGACTGTTCCTTCAGACTCTGCTCTAAACTTTGCCTCCCTATCCCATCCTATAGATATTTTTGTTCCCCTTTTAAAGAACGAGTGAAGCATCCTCATTTTGGTCAGCCTTCTTGAGTTTCATGTGCTCTGTGCCTTTCATCTTGGGTAATTTGAGCATTTGGGCCAATATGCACTTATATACCATGTGTGTTTGTCTGTGATTGGGTTACCTCACTAAGGATGATATTTTCTAGTTCCATCCATTTGCCTATAAATTTCATGAAATTACTCTTTTTGATAGCTAAGTAGTACTCCATTGTGTAGATGTACCACATTTTCTGTATTCATTCCTCTGTTGAATATCATCTGGGTTCTTTCCAGAATCTGGCTACTATAAATACGCTGCTATGAATATAGTTGAGCATGTGTCTTTGTTGTATGTTGGAGCATCTTTTGGGTATATGCCTAGGAGAAATATAGCTGGTTCCTCAGGTAGTGAAATGTCCAATTCTCTGAGGAACCTCCAGAATTATTTCCAGAGTGGTTGTAAGAGTTTGAAATCCTATCAACAATGGAGGAGTGTTCCTCTTTCTCCATGTCCTCACCAGCATCTGCTGTAGCATGAGGTTTTTATATTAGCCATTCTGACTTGTGTGAGGTAGAATCTCAGGGTTGTTTTGATTTGCATTTCCCTGATGACTAAGGATGTTGAACATTTCTTTTGGAACGTCTTACCCATTTGATATTCCTCAGATATGAATTCTTTGTTTAACTCTGTACCCCATTTTAGTAGAGTTACTTTGGTTCTCTGCAGTCTAACTTTGTGAGTTCTTTGTATGTTTTGGATATTAGCCCTCTATCAGATTTAGGAATGGTGAAGACCTTTTCCCAATCTGTTGGTTGTCGTTTTGTCCTATCAACAGTGTCCTTTGCCTTACAGAAGCTTTACAGTTTTATGAAGTCCCATTTGTCGATACTTGATCTTAGAGCTTAAGCCATTGGTGTTCTGTTCAGGAAAATTTCCTCAATACCCATGTGTTCAATACTCTTCCCCACTCTTTCTTCTATTAGTTTGAGTGTATCTGGTTTGATGTGGAGGTCCTTGATCTACTTGGACTTAAGCTTTGTACAGGGTGATAAGAATGGATCAATTTGCATTCTTCTACATGCTAACCTCCAGTTGAACCAGCAACATTTGTTGAAAGTGCTTTTTTTCCCCCATTTTTCCCCACTTGATGGTTTTGGCTCCTTTGTCAAAAATTAAGTGACCATAAGTATGTGGGTTTATTTCTTGGTCTTCAATTCTATTCCACAAGATTATCTTCCTGTCTCTGTACCAATGCCATACAGTTATTTTATCACAATTTCTCTGTAATATTGTTTGACGTCAGGGATGGTGATTTCCACAGAAGTCCTTTCATTGTTGAGGATAGTTTTAGCTATCCTGGGCTTTTTGTTATTCCAAATGAATTTGCAAATTGTTCTTTCTAACCCTATGAAGAAGTGAAATGGTATTTTGATGGGGATTTCATGGAATCTGTAGATTGCTTTTGGAAAAATGGTCATTTTACTATATTACTACTGCCAATGCTTGAGCATGGGAGATCTTTTCATCTTCTGAGATCTTCTTCAATTTCTTTCTTCAGAGACTTAAAGTTCTTATCATAAAGATTTTTCACTTGCTTAGTTGAAGTCACACTGAGGTATTTTATATTATTTGGGACTATTTTAAAGGGTTTTGTTTCCCTAATTTCTTTCTCAGCCTGTTTATCTTTTTGTGTAGAGGAAGGCTACTGATTTGTTGCAGTTAATTTTATACCCAGCCACTTTGCTCAAGTTGTTTATCAGGCTTAGTTGTTCTCTGGTGGAACTTTTGTGGTCACTTCCGCATACTGGCATATCATCCACAAATAGTGATATTTTGACTTCTTCCTGTCTGTTTTGTATCCCTTTGACCTAATTTGTTTTGCTGATTGGTCTGGCTAGGACTTTGAGAACTACACTGAATAAGTAGGAAGAGAGTGGGCAGACTTGTCCAGTCCTTGATTTTAGTGTGATTGCTTCAAGCTTCTCTCCTTTTAATGTTAGCTACTGGTTTCCTGTGTATGATTTTTACTATGTTTAGGTATGAGCCTTGTATTCCTGTTCTTTTCAGGACTTTTATCATGAACTTGTGTTGAATTTTGTCAAATCCTTTCTCAGCATTTAATGAAATGATCATGTGGTTTTAATCTTAGATTTTGTTCATGTAATGGATTACCTTAGTGGTTTTCCATATATTGAACCATTCCTGTATACCTGGGTTGAACACTACCTGATGATGATGGATTATGTGTTCTTAGATTTGGGTTGCAAGATTTTATTGTGTATTTTTGTGTCAATATTCATAAGGGAAATTAGTCTGATTTTCTCTTTCCTTGTTGGGTCTTTATCTGGTTTAGGTATAAGAGTAATTGTGGCTTAATAGAAGGAATTTGGTAGTGCTCTGTCTGTTTCAATTTTGAAAAATAATTTGGACAGTATGGGTAAGAAGTCTTTTATGAAGGTCTGATAGAATTCTGCCCTAAACCCATCTGGTCCTGGGCTCCTTTTGGTTGTGAGACTTTTGATGACAGCTTCTACATTTTTTTAGGATTTATGGGGTTGTTTAGATGGTTTATCTGTTCCAATTTAACTTTGTTAGCTGGTATTTGTCTAGAAAATTATGCATTTCCTCCAGATTTTCCAGTTTTGTTGAATATAGAATTTTGTAGTAGGGTTTGATTTTTTTTTAATTTTCTCAGATTCAGTTGTTATGACTCTCTTTTCATTTTTTGATTTTGTTTATTTGGACACACTCTCTGTGTCCTCTGGTTAGTATACGTGAAGGTTTATCTATTTGTTGATTTTCTCAAAGAACCTGCTTTTGGTTCTGTTGATTCTTTATATAGTCCTTTTGGCTGATTTCAGCCATAAGTTTGATTATTTCCTGCCTTTTAATCTTCATGGGTATATTTGCTTCTTTTTGTCCTAGAGCTTTTAGGTATGCTGTCAAGCTGCTGATGTATGCGCATTCCTGTATCCTTCTGCAGGCACTCATAGCTATGAGTTTTCTTACTAGCATAGCTTTCATTTTGTCCCATAAGTTGGGGTATGTTGTACCTTCATTTTCATTAAATTTTAAGAAGTCTTTAATTTCTTTCTTTATTTCTTCCTTGACCAGGTTATAATTGAGTAGAGCATTGTTCAACTTCCATGTACATGTGGGCATTCTTTCCTTATTGTTGCTATGGAAGACCAGCTTTAGACCGGGGTGATCTGATAGGACACATGGGATTATTTATATTTTACTGTATCTTTTGAGACCTGTTTTGTGAACCATTATATGGTCATTTTTGGAGAAGGTACCATGAGGTGCTGAGAAGAAGGTATATCCTTTTATTTTACGATGGACCATTCTATAAATATCATTAAGTCCACTTGGTTCATAACTTCTGTTATTCTCTTTATGTCTCTGTTTAATTTTTGTTTCCATGATCAGTCCATTGATGAGAGTGGGATGTTGAAATCTCCTACTGTTATTGTGTGAGGTGTATTCTGTGCTTTGAGGTTTAGTAAAGTTTCTTTTATGTATATCATTTCCCTTGTATTTGGAGCATAGATATTTCGGATTGAGAGATTATCTTGGTGAATTTTTCCTTTGATGAAGGTGAAGTGTCCTTCCTTATCTTTCTTGATGACTTTTGGTTGAATGTCAATATTATTTGATATTAGAATGGCTACTCCAGCTTGCTTCTTCAGACAATTTGTTTGAAAAGTTGTTTTACAGCCTTTCACTTGGAGGAAGTGTCTGTCTTTGTCTCTGAGGTGTGTTTCCAGTAGGCAGCATAATGCTGGGTCCTCTTTATGTATCCAGTGTGTTAATCTGCATCTTTTTATTGGGGAATAGAGTACATTGATGTTGAGAGATATTAATTAATAGTGATTGTTACTTCATGTTATTTTAATATTTAGAGGTGGGATTACGTTGTGTACATCTGTTATTTTGGTTTTGATGCAAGGTGATTAATTTCTTGCTTTTTCTAGGGTGTAGTTTCCCTCCTTGTGTTGGGTTTTTCCACTTATTATCCTTTGTAGGGCTGGATTTGTAGGAAGATTTTGTGTAAATTTGGTTCTGTCATGGAATATCTTGTTTTCTCCCTCAATGTTAAAAGATAGTTTTGCTGGATACAGTAGCCTTGGCTGGCATTTGTGTTCTCTTAGAGTCTGTATGATATCTGTCCAGGATCTTCTGGCTTTCACAGTCTCTGATGAGAAGTCTGGTGTAATTCTGTTAGTTCTGCCTTTATATATTACTTGATATTTTTTCCCTAACAGCTTTTTATATTCTTTCTTTGTTTTGTGTGTTTGGTGTTTTGACTATTTTGAGACAGGAGGAATTTCCTTTCTGGTTCAATTTATTTGGAGTTCTGTAGAATTCTCTTATGTTTATGGGCATCGCTTTCTTTAGGTTAGTGAAGTTTTCTTCTATGATTTTTGTTGAAGATATTTACTGGTCCTTTGAGCTGGGAGTCTTCACTCTCTTCTATACCTATTATCCTTAGGTTTGATCTTCTCATTGTGTCCTGGATTTCCTGTATGTTTTTGGCTCTGAGCTTTTTTCCCTTTCACATTGTCTTTGACAGTTGTGTTGTTGTTTTCTATGGTATCTTCTTGCTCCTGAGATTCTCACTTCTATCTCTTATATTCTGCTGGTGATGCTTGCATCTATGTCTCCTGATCTCTTCTCTAGGTTTTTAATCTCCAGTGTTGTCTCCTTTTGTGCTTTCTTTATTGTTTTTATTTCCATTTTTAACTCCTGGATAGTTTTCTTCATTTCCTTCTCCTCTTTGGGTATATTTTCCTGTAGTTCTTTAAGGGATATTTCTATTTCCTCTTTAAGGGCTTCTACTTTTTCACTTGTGTTATCCTGTATTTCCTTAAGTGAGTTATTTATGACCTTCTTAAGATCCTCCATCATCATAGTAAAGTTTACTTTTAAATCTAGATCTGGCTTTCTTAGTGTGTTTGGCTATCCAGTGTTTGTTTGGTGGAGAACTGGGCTCTGATGGTGCCAAACAGTCTTGGTTTCTGTTTCTTGGGTTCCTGTGCTTGCCACTTGCCATCAGCTTATCTCTGGTGTTAGCTTGCCTTGCTGTTTCCGATGGTGGCTTGACCTTCTGTGGGCCTTTGTGTTAATGTTGGGAGCAGCCTGAAGTTGTAGGAAACAGCCTTCATGTTAAAAAGCAATTGTATTTTAGCCTTATGTTAGAACAAAAGCAATAGCCTTATGTTAGATCAAAGCAGCCATACCTAACCCTGCACCTGCAGTTCTGCTTGAATTCAATTGATAGAATAAATCCAGTTGTCAGGTTACTTAGCACTGGTGGTCAGGTCACTTGGCAATGGTGCTCAGGTCACTAAGAAACCCACCCTATTGCCCCCCCCCCCCGCTGGGTGTTTTACCCAGCCAATATCCTGGTCATCGAGCCAGGCACATTCTTTTGTGGTTACCTAACTCCTCCTCACATCTTGCTTCTACCAGTATATTTTCTGCCTGAGAAAAATTAAAAATTTTCAGCTTGGGGTTGGGGATTTAGCTCAGTGGTAGAGTGCTTGCCTACCAAGCGCAAGGCCCTGGGTTCCGTCCCCAGCTCCGAAAAAAAAGAAAAGGAAAAAAAAATTCAGCTTGATCAGACTTCTTCACTTGCTATCTGTTCTTTGCTTCTCTTGTCCCCCATTCTCTCCTAGGTTGACCCCAGATCCTGGTCGACTGCCCTGCAGGTTGGGGAATGTCAGCAATCCTGAAGACCTGTTTTCCTGTTTACTTTCAGTCAGTTATGGGAACAGAGTTTTCTGCTGTCAGGCATGTAGTCACTCATAGCATTTAGCTTTCAACTCTCTGCAAGTGCAGCAACTGTAAGGTTCCTGCCCCTACTGATCCAAGGTCCCTGTGCTCAGGAGACACAGATGGCATTAGGCATTTTCCTCTTGAGTCCAGAATGTGGACAGAGAGTAGTCTCCTCCGGTTTCACAGGAGTGTCCAAACCTCTGAGGGTCTAGCTTTTCCCACCATGAGATTTGGGTAAAGGGAGCTATTTGACCAGTTTAGTTCAGATCTGGGTGCAAATCTAGATTGCAGGGCTCTTGCAGCTTATTGCTCCTATATTCCTATGTCCAGAGGCACTATGCAGATTCCAGGGATGTGGGCAAAGTTGGGCAGAAGTGACAATGTGTCCTGCCCTGCAGTCTCAGGATTGCTGGCACTTCTGGTTGTTCAGTTCTCTCTTCCATGTGATTTGGGAGCAGGGGGCTGTGGTTCAGGATCAGAGAAGTTCTGGCCACACAAAATATTATTAAGAAGGCTCAAAAAGAGGGGGAAGGATGAGCAATACAAAGAAAAAGGGAAAAGAACAAGAAAAATGAAAGAAAAAGAATGGAAGAATAGGTGAATGGAGGAAAGAGAAAGACTGAAAATTGTATTCTTAGACATGATCAGTATTTTCTGTTCTCAATAGATTTTGTTTTCAGAGATGATAATTAATTTTGTTCTGTGTATTGTCTAGTCAACTGGCTATTGACTAGAATGTCATACTTGCTGTTCTTTCATCTATGATCTACTGATATTAAGATGAAGTCCTGTTGATATGAATATGAAGCTTGACTGAAGGAGACATTCTCTCAAACCTTTGCCAATCTTCAATAATTCAATAGATATAAGTTTCTGTGAGCAAATTTTCTTAGTGTTTCTTTGTTTTAATCATCACTTAGTTTAGTCAGAGTAGACTAGATTATATACCCAGTTTTTTTTTTTTCATCAGCTCTTCTGCTTGTGGAGAATTGGTTTGATTTCAAGTTGAACAATTATTAGTTTTGTAATAAGCCTGGATTTCCTTTTGGAATTCTATCTTTGAACATATCCCTAGAAGCTGAGAGGTTGAATCTTATGAAAGTTCTATGAGTGTGTGTGAAGGTGCTTCTCTGGGTTACCCACATAAGGTCTGTATTAAGTAATGCTAATCCATATATTAAATGAATACCCATTTCTTCATACACTGATGGGATTTTTTAATATTTTTAACAATAGTAAGTCCACCTTGCAAAAGTATGTCCAT
This sequence comes from Rattus norvegicus, assembly GCF_021556685.1. NCBI lineage: Eukaryota > Metazoa > Chordata > Mammalia > Rodentia > Muridae > Rattus > Rattus norvegicus. Next base: position 91,921,691 of record NC_141554.1, read on the forward strand.
CACATTGTGCTTTTGATGTTTAAAAACACTGAGCATTTTGTACATATTTTTTCATTTCTCCTTTTCTTTGGAAAGAGACCAGTTTAGGGTTTTTATCAATTTTGTGTTGATTTACAATCTTGTTGTTTTATTATCTGAGTCACATTATAAAATTTCAGAAGTAAATATTCCTCCAATTAATGCTTTGACTTTTTCTCACATTGTTAAATGTTATGAATTTTATATTAGCATGCTTTGATGAAAACAACACTTAAAATATACCTTGCATCCTCATTGATTAAGTGCAATAAATAGTATTATGAAGTATAGACTATTAATAACTTTTAGGAGGAGGATAATTCCAGGTTCCACCTGAGCCAGAGGCTGACCCTGTGACATAGCTGTCTGTACCCAGATCCCATTATGGAAAGAGCTGAACTCTCAGAGTTGTGAACATTTCTGAGAAAACAGGGGAGACCACCACTTCTTCTCTTATTCCTGGCCCAATAGAAACCCATCTGGAGCCATCTGGACACAGGAACCTAGGAGCAGACTGGAACAGGATCCTTCCAGTTTCAGCCTGTCCGTGAAGCTACCCTGGTCGTACAGATCTCTGTACCCAGATCTCAAAGGACAGAGAGCTAGACTCTCAGAAGTATGGACAATCCTGACAGCACAGGGGAGACCACCACTTCTCCTCATATTTCTGGCCCAAAATGAACCCTCCTGGAGTCCTCTGGATATAGGAACCTATAAGCAGTTGGAACAGGATCCATCCAGTTTATGCCTGCAGCAGGAGCTGACCTTTGACACAGCTCTCTGTACCCAGATACCATGTTGAGAAAGCCAGTCTCTATGAGTGCTGAGACACAAGCTTAGAAGAGAGTCAAGCCATAGTCATAGACAACAAGACACGCTAACACTAGAGATTTGCAGATGGGGAGAGGCAAGTGCAGGAAAATAGGCAACGAAAATGAAGGCTACTAAGTATCATCAGAGCACAGTTCTCTGACCAAAACAAATGCTGGATATCCCAATACACCAGAAAAGCAAGATTTGGATTTAAAATCACATCTCATGATGAAGAGAGAGGACTTTAAGAATGACATAAATAACTCCCTTAAATAAACATAAGACAACACAGGTAAACAAGTAGAAATCCTTAAAGGGGAAACACAAAAATCACTTAAAGAAGTAGAGGGAAATACAAACAAACAGGTGAAGAAATTGAACAAAACCATTTAGAATCTAAAATTGGAAATAGAGACAATAAAGAAATCACAAAGGGAGACACCCCTTGATATAGAAAACCTGGGAAATAGAATCACCAACAGAATACAAGAGATAGAAGAGAGAATCTCAGGTGCAGAAGATACCATAGAAAACATTGACACAACAATTAACGAAAATGTAAAATTCAAAAAGCTCCTAATCTAAAATATCCAGGACATCCAGGACAACAGGAGAAGATCAAACATAAGGATAAAAGGTGTAGAAGAGAGTAAAGATTCACCATTTAAGGGGCCAGTAATTATCTCCAATAAAATTATAGAAGAAAACTTCACTATCGTAAAGAAAGAAATGCCCAAAAACATAAAAGAAGCCTACAGAACTCCAAATAGATTGGACCAGAAAATAAATTTCTCCAGTCCCATGATAGTCAAAACATCAAATGCACAAAATAAAGAAAGTAAATTAAAAGCAGTAAGGGGAAGTGATCAAATAATATATAAAGGCAGATCTATCAGAATTACACCAGACTTCTCAACAGAGAATATGAAAAGCAGAAGATCAAGGGCAGATGGTATACAGACCCCAAGAGAACAAAAGTGCCATTCCAGATACTGTATCTACCAAAATTCTCAATTAACAGATTGAGAAACCAAGATATTCCATGACAAAACCAAATTTCCACAATTCCAGCTCTATAAAGGATAATAAATGGAAAATACAAACATGAGGGGTGAAAGTACACCAATGGGGGGAAAAAACCAATAAATTAATGTTTTTGCAACAAACCCAAAAGAAGATAGCCTCACAAACATAATTTGATCTCTAACAACGAAAATAACAGGAAACAACAATCGCTAATCCTTAATACCTCTTAACATAAATGGACTCAATTCACAAAAAAGAAAGGCTAACAGATTGGACATATATAGAGAACCAAGCATTTTGCCGCCTATAGGAAACACACCTCAGTGACAATGAAATCCACTACCTCAAGGTAAAAGGCTCCAAAACGAATTTCCAAGCAAATGTTTCCAAGAAACAAGATCTAGTAGCCATTCTAATATTGAATAATATTGACTTTCAACCACTATTTATGAAAAATATAAATAAGGACACTTTAGATTCATTAAAGGAAAAAAACCACCAAGATGAACTCTTAATCATGAATATCTATGCTCCAAATAAATTGGCACCTACATCCATAAAAGAAGCCTAACTAAAGCTCATGCACATATTGTACCTCACACAATAATAGTTAGATACCTAAACACCTCACTCATAGCAATGGACAGATCATGGCAACAGAAACTAAACAGAGTCACAGAGAAACTAACAGAAGTTAGACACCAAATGGATTTAACAGATAACCATAGAATGTTTCACCATAAAACAAAAGAATATACCTTCTTCTCAGCACCTCATGGAACCTTCTCTAAAATTGACCATATAATCGGTCACAGAACAGGCCTCAATAGATAGTAGAATATTGAAATAATCCCATGGATCCTAACAGATCTGTTGTGATTTGCCCTGAAGTTATCTGCATTTTGATGCTTATTCCACTGCCCCAAGGACAGCTGCCTAGTCATGCACTCAGGGCTCAGGTTACTTCACCAGAACCTTCTCTCCATTGAATTTGTAAAATACAGGTGAGGGGCAGGTATAGAATAGAAGGAAGCCTGTCATTGGAGGAGAAGGAAGGATGGACAGGAGAGAAGTTTGAAGGAAGAGGAAGACACAGGGAGAGAAAGGAGAGAAGACAGGGGGAGAGGGCGAGAAGCCGTGGTAGGTGACATTAAGACTCTGCTCTGTGTATTTACAGGTTGTTATTAATGTTCTTAAAGGATGGATGGTACTGGGCTCTGTATGTTTAGCTGGGCAATTATATCTTGTCAATTGGGTCAAAGATTACTGTGTTTTGTGTTCTTCAATATGATGGTTTGAGATGTAGGAAAGTGTGCAGTGGCTGGAGACACTGGGCCGCTGCCGCGGAGCTGGGATGTGTTTCTACCAAGGTATCTAGCAGATATCTTGGGGAACTGTGGTGTGACCAGTGTGAATAAAAGATAATCCTATTTTTTTTATTTTTTTATATTTTACAACAACACAGATCACCAAAGAAAATGACTAGACTTCAATAACAAAGAAGAGGTAAAGCCCACATTCATATGAAAGCTGAACAACACTTTATTCAAAGATAACTTGGTCTAGGAAAAATAAAGAAGAAATTAAAGACTAGAATTTAATGAAAATGAATGTACAGCATACTCAAAATTATGGGACACTATGAAAGCAGTGCTCAGAGAAAAATACATAGTTCTGAATGCCTCCAAAATGTAACTGGAGAGAGCATACACTAGCAGTTTGACAGCACACCCAAATCCTCTAGAATAAATGAAACAAGTATACCCTAATGAATTAGAGACAGGAAACAATCTAATTCATGGTAGAAATCAATGTAGTGGAAAGAAAAAAGAACTATACAAAGAATCAACAAAAGCATGAACTGGTTCATTGAGAAAATTAACAAAATACATAAGCAGAGAGCATAAAGAGAATAACCAAATCAACAAAATCTGAAATGAGAAGGGAAACATAACAACAGAATATGAAGAAATTTTTAAAAAAATCATCAGATCCTATTTAAAAATCCTATACTCAACAAAAGTGGAGAATCTGGAGGAAAGTAACAAATTTCTAGACAGATACCAGGTACAAAAGTTAAATGAGGATTAGAAAAACCATCTAAACAGTTCCATAACTACTAAAGAAATAAAAACACTTAACAGTTCTTAAAAGTCTTCCAATGCCCCCCCAGCCAAAAAAAAGCCCAAGACCAGATAGGTTTAGTGCAGAATTCTATCAAACATTCCTAGAACACCTAATAATAAAACTTTCCAAACTTTTCAAAAAATAGAAACAGAAAGAACACTACCCTTTTCCTTCTATGAAGCCACAATTACACTTACACCTAAACCACACACACAAAGACCCAGCAAAGAAAGAGAAATTTAGACCAACTTCCCTATGAAAAGGGACAGAAAATTACTCAATAAAATTCTCAAAAAAAAAAAAAAACCAAGAACACATCAAAAAGATCATCCATCATGATCAAGTAGGCTTCATTCCAGGGATGTAGGGCTGGTACAATACATTAATGTAATCCACTCTATAAACTGTATAAACAAACTCTAAGGAAAAAAAAACACATGATCATCTCATTGGATGATTAGAAAACATTTGACAAAATTCAACACATTTTCATGGTAAAAGTCTTGGAAAGATCAAGAATACAAGGTCTGTAGCTAAGCATAGTAAAACGATTATAAAGCAAACCAGTAGCCAATATCAAACTAAATGGAGAGAAACTTGAAGCAATCCCACTAAAATCAGAGACTAGACAAGGCTGCCCACTCTCTCCCTACTTATTCAATATAGTTCTTGAAGTTCTAGCCAGAGCAATCAGACAACAAAAGGAGATCAAGGGGATACAAATTGGAAGGGAAGTAATCAAAAGATCACTATTTGCAGAAGTATACTTAACTGACCCCAAAAGTTCCACCAGCGAACTACTTAAACTGATAAACAACTTCAGCAAACTGTCAGAGTATAAAATTAACTCAAACAAATCAATAGCCTTCCTCTACTTAAAAGATAAACAGTCTGAGAAAGAAATTATGGAAATAACAACATGCACAATAGTCACAAGTAATATAATAAGTAATATAAGATGCCTTGGTATGACTCTAACCAAGCAAGTGAAAGATATGTATGACAAGATATTCAAGTCTCTGAAGAAAGAAAATAAAGAAGATCTCAGAATATGGAAAGATCTGCCAAGCTCCTGTATTGACAGGATAAATAATTGTATTTATGGCCATTTTTCCAAAAGCAATCTACAGATTCAATGCAATCTGCATCAAAATTCCAACTCCATTCTTCGAGTTAGAAACAGCAATTTGCAAATTCATTTAGAATAATAAAAAAAACCAATGATAGCAAAAAGTATCCTCAACAATAAAAGAAATTCTGGGATAATCACCATCCTTGACCTCAAGCCATATTACAGAAAAATAGTGATAAAATCTGTATGTTATTGGTACAGAGACAGGCAGGTAGATGAATAGAAGAGAACTGAAGACCCAGAAATGAAAGCACACACCTATCTTCACTTGATCTTTGACAAAGGAGCTAAAACCTTACAGTGGAACAAAGATAGCATTTAAAAAAATAATGATGCTGGTTCAACTTGTAGTCAACCTGTAGAAGAATGCAAATTGATCTATTCTTATCATCCTGTAGAAAGCTTAAGTTGAAGTGGATCAAGGACCTCCACATAAAACCAGATACACTCAATGTAATAGAAGTATTACATTTGATCCTTGAACACATGAGCCCTGGGGAAAATTTCCTGAACAAGACACCAATAACTTACATTCTAAGATCAAGATTTGACAAAAGGGACCTCCTAAAATTCCAAAGCTTCTATAAGACAAAGGACACTGTCATTAAAAAAATGGCAACCAACAGGTTGGAAAATATCATTACCAATCATACATCTGATAAATGTATTAATATCGAATATGTGAAAAGAACTCAAGAAGTTAGACTCCGGAGAATCAAATAATCCTATTAAAGAATGCAGTACAGAGCTGAAAATAGAATTCCCAGCTGAGAAATATTGAATAGTTGAGAAGTACGTTAAGAAATGTTTAACATCCTTAGTCATCAGGGAAATGCAAACCAAAACAATCCAGAGATTCTACTGCACAACATTCAGAATTGCTAAGATAAATAACTCAGTTGACAACAGATGCTGCCAAGAATGTGGAGAAAGAGGATTGTTGGTGGGTTGGCAAGCTGGTACAACCATTCTGGAAATCAGTCTGGCAATTCAAAATTGGACATATTACTACTTGAGAACCCAGCTATACCACTCCTGCGCATATCCTCACAAGATGCAACAACATATAACAAGGAAACATACTCTACTATGTTCGTAGCAGCCTTATCTATAATAGCCAGAATATGGAAAGCACCCAGATCTCCTTCAATTAATAAATTGATAACAGCAATCTACACAATGGACTACTACTTAGCTATTAAAAACAATAAATACATGAAATTCTTTGCCAAATGGATTGAACTAGAAAATGTCATTCTGAGTAAAGTAACGCAGTCACAAAAAAGAACAATAACATACACACACGCATACACACACACACACACACACACACACACACACACACACACACACACATGTTATGCACTCACTCATAAGTGAAAACTAGCCCAAAAGCTCAGATTACCTATGAGAAAATCCACAGACCACATGTAGCTCAAGAAAAAGCATTACCGAAATGTGGATGCTTCAGTCCTTTTTAGAAGAGGGAACAAAAATATTCATAAGATGAGTTATGGAGCAAAGTTTGGAGCAGCTACTGAGGGAATGGCCATTCAAAGCACACCCCACCTCAGGATCCAGCCCAAACACATACAGTCACCAATCGCAGAAAATATCGCTAATGCCAAGAAGTACATGCTGAAAAGAGCTTGATATAGCTGACCCCTGAGAAGCTCTGCCAGATGGTCACAAATACAGAGTCAAATGCTTGCAGTCAACCATTGAACTGAGAATGGGGTCCCCAACGGAGGAGTTAGAGAAAGTATTGGAGGAGCTGAAGATGTTTGCAACCCTATAAGAAAAACAATATCACACACCCTGAGATACCAGGGACTGAACCACCATTCAAAGTGTTCACATGGATAGATCCATGACTCCAGCTGCATGTGTAGCTGAGGATTGCCTGCACCAATGGGAGAATTCTTTGGTACTGCCAAGGCTGGATCCCCAGTGTAATGGAAAGTCAAGGTGGGTTGGCAGTAAGGGGTGGCTGGATGGGTAGGGAAGCACTCTCATAGAAAAGTGGGGAGAAGGATGAAATAGGTGGTTTATGGGCAAGAAACTATGAAAGGTGATAACATTTTAAATATAAATAAAAAATGTCCATTAAATAGTTTTAGGAGAACAAGGCAATATTGTTACCCACATGTATATATATTTTATTACTAAAATGCTGAATTTGTGTGATTCAAACTTTATATCACTTGAATTAAAATTTTTTCTAAGAGCATAAAATGTGACTATTTTGTACTTGGATAAATATGATACATTTTTATATCTCTTCTCCATATTACTTTGTTTCATTAATTTTGCAGAGGTGAATTGTGTTGGCTTGTTTTCATGTATCACATTAGAATTTTAACAGCAGAAATTTACACTATCTGACTCACCATCTAAAGTCGTCATGCATTATATGCAACCATTTCTTTGATAGTCTGATTTTGATGATTTTATGTTAATAACCAGAAGTAGGATTGGGAAATCACATGGATTCTCTACTTTAAATGTTTTGAGGAATTTTCTGTTTGTATTGACAGCAACTTGTTAATTTTTTTCTGACAGCAATATGTAGGTCTCTCAATACTTTCACAACTCATCATTTTGTTGTTGTTTCAAGATTTTTGATAATGGCTATTCCAGGAAGTGTGAGATAATACCATATTTTCATTTTGATTTTTAATTTTCTGAGAACAGATTTTGGACAGCTTATTATCAACCTGCTTGGCGTTTCTATTTCTTCCTTAATTTGATTATGTTTGGTCATATGCCTCTGCATTAATAACCCCACATATTTTTACAGTGAGTTATAGAAATCCTTTGATTGTATTGCGGTCACTCACAATTCATAATGCTCTGTAACTGCTTTCTCTTACTCAGCAAGTTTTGTCCTTTATTTTTTGTTTTATACAGTATTTCTTTCACTCTGCAGAAACACCTTTGTTCGATACAGTGTAGTTTCCTTGCTGTTCATTTTTTCATCTTTTGATAGCCAAGGGATTATACTCAAGATCAACAAAAATGAGATTTTATCTAATAGCCTTTCTAGAAATTTTATGCTCCAAAATTAGCAATTTATATTTTCAGTTGATTTTTAACTTATTTTAAATTTTCAGATATGGTTCATTTGTCATTACTGTACATGTGAGAATCCAGTTATCCTTGCGGTACATGAAAGGAACCATTCATTTTCCTTTGTTCACACATCAATTTTTTTTTTCTGGCACTCTCCTAAGTATTGCAGAGGTAGTATGTTCTACATGTTGCTCTGACTCATCATTCCAGGAGCTCATGGACTCATGGAATATTTGTGATTCATGCTTCTTATCACATCTCTGCTACAGCCTATACCATCAATGTTTCTACTTTCAATCTCTCTCTCTCTCTCTCTCTCTCTCTCTCTCTCTCTCTCTCTCTCTCTCTCTCTCTCTCTCTCCTGTTTTCTCCCCTTTCCCATTTCCTCTTTTGCTTCTTGTGGTACATCCAAATTTTGATTGGCAGCCTGGTCAATCTTTCTACAGTTTAATATTCTTGCAGTGACTATGTCCAGTAGGGAATAGTCTTTATTTCTAGTTCCATTCAATTGCATGCAGTTCAAGCAGTGTTGTGTTACTGCATAGCAGTTAGTATTACTTTCATTGATTTTCCTATAGAAGAGTTCATACAGCTCACTTTATTTGTATTTTTCTATTATTTTTTATCACTCATGTGACTAATTAGCTACAATTCTGTCCCTTACAGGAATAGTCATTCACAACTCTCGCATCTTTATCGATGTCTCTGTCTCTCCTCTCTCTTTCTCTTTTTTTATGTTTTATTTCTTTCCTTCCATCTATCCCCTCTCTTTCCCTCTTTCTCCTCTTCTTCTTTACTGAGTCACACAGAGGCCTCTTTAAATTCATCATCTCATCCAGAATCCTAATATGTATTGTGATATAAAGTAATATGAGTATTTTTCAGGTTTCATCTCACGTAAGTTTAAACAAGTATCCCTCACAAAAATGCATTAAAATCTTAATCTCAAGCCTCATGATAGTAGGAGAATATAGATGATACTTAAATAAAACAGTGAAAATTTATAGATCTTTGAAGTCTGACCCAAAAATAATTGTGAAAGTCTGCTCTCTTATATTCCTTACCTGATGATGACAATGGCAATGGCAATGGAGAAGAGGAAGAAGAAGAAGAAGAAGAAGAAGAAGAAGAAGAAGAAGAAGAAGAAGAAGAAGAAGAAGAAGAAGAAGAAGGAGGAGGAGGAGGAGGAGGAGGAGGAGGAGGAGGAGGAGGAGGAGGAGGAGGAGGAGGAGGAGGAGGAGGAGGAGAAGAAGAAGAAGAAGAAGAAGAAGAAGAAGAAGAAGAAGAAGAAGAAGAAGAAGAAGAAGAAGAAGAAGAAGAAGAGGAGGAGTACAATGATAGGACTCTGGGTTGTGAAGCATATTTAAAGGCATTCTGAAAGCAGCAAAAATGACATGTTTAAAGATACCTTGAGATATTTAGTGAATTTCATGCAGGAGTAGTTTACAAGATAATATTCTGTCCTGTGTAAATAAACCATACAACAACAAACTGTGGTGGAACGTCACATTATAGCATGTATTTTAATAGAAGAAATGTTTTAGATTTTCATATTTAAGGAAAACTTTGCTATTGGACACACAAAGTGACACTGTGTAACTACTTCGAGTTAATTACTTATGTCTTTATTTCCTGCTTGTCTGTATCAACAAGTTATTACATTATATAATATCAAATATTTTTATGAATCTACTGAAACTGCTATGGGGCATTTATTCTGTTTCTGTTTAATTTGCTTAGATATATTCAAAAGGAAACTATGTTGAAAAGTACTTATACTCTGCATTTAAATATATCCCAAAAAATCATAGAATGTTCTTATGTTTAGTTTTAAATATTAGGCTTAATGCATCTATATACCCTCTTCTCTTCTAGATTAAAGAGGCTGCAGTATACTATTTTACTAAGCAATTTTTTTTCTTTTGTATGCATCTAAAATTTCTTAGAAACTTTTGATATCAGTATATTGGTGTACTTGATAAACTTACAAGTTCCATTTCTACACTATATTTTTTTAAAATTATATTTAACTAATTTCAAATTATCTTTTAGATTTATTTGTATTTGTGTGCATACGAATATGTGTGAATGTGTGTGTATGTGCATGTGTGTGTTTGTGAAAGACAGAGATAGAGTCAGAGACAGAGACAGAGACAGACAGATAGACAGAAAGAAGTGTTCTGGTACCCACAGAGACCAATCATGTTAGAATACTAAAAGCAAGAATTACAAGTCAATTTGAGCTTAGTTGCTGAGAATTAAACTTTGGTCCACTTGAAAGCATTAAGCCTACTTAACTGCTGAACCATCCATTCAAATCCTAAATTATTATGCTTTAAATTCATGTTTTGTTTTTCTGGTTAATAGATTTTGGTTTTAACCCCAGTAATGTAATTTGCATTTTTCTTACTATAATTTGTGTCATAAACAAGCCACCACTCCTAATATCCATGAACTGACTCTGTACAAAGCCAGGTTCTCACAGGCAACTTTAGACCTCTGAGATGTACCACTTTCCCAATTTTTCTGTGCTTCATTGAATCCTATGTAGTCACATTATCTATTGTTGATTTTTGTGCCATAATTTATTATTTCTTCTTGTATTTGAAATATTAACTATATGTTGATACTATTTTATATCTCACTGAGAGAGATAAAAACAATAAAAAGCTTTCTTCTGATCTTGGCCCACTGATCAGGAAGGAGGTGTGGAGATAGGATCTGTGAAGACTGCTGTGTAGTTAATAGGCTATACTGAGTGTACTAACATACTTATCATAGAGACAAAATTTTCTTGGTTTCTGGACTTTCACAGAATAAAATATTCCATGTAGTTTTTTCAGATAGTAAGGGCCTTCCTTGAAGTAATAAGACGTATGAAGCCTTTTTCACTATCTTGTTGTTATTCTTCATTTTTAAAGAATAATTTTCTTGATCTAGAACTATGTGTTGACTTTCTTGTCATATGCTACCCTTAATGACTTTGAGTGAGAAGTCATTTATTATTCTGAGAATTATTATTTACATATGATGATTCCTTTTTTCTCCCAGTTTTAATTTTCTTGTTATATCTTTATGTGAAAATTGAATATGATGTGTTCAGGAATAAATAAAAGTCATTCTTCACACATTTTATGATGTATAGTATTTTATACCTTATGTAGGTTTTCAGGCCATATTGCTAAAATATTTTTTAAAGCTCACTGTCTTCTTACATTATGATAATTATATTTGCTTCATAGTTTTCAAAAGATATCTGCGATTCAGATAAAGTTATTCAAATAACTTTTTCTTCTTCTTAAAGTTTTTCTCTTTCAGATTAAATAATCCCACTTTAAGATAGTTCATGTTACTAATTCTTGTATTGTCACATAACAAGCTGTTATTGAATTCCTTTAGGGTATTTTAATTTTTCTTGTATTTTTCAGTAATTATGTAATTGCTAGATTCTTTAATAGATTCATAAAGTACTAAAATTCTTCTTTTAATGATATTATTAATGTATTGTTTTAGCTACCTTAATTTAACTTTCTTCTGTTACTAGAATATTATAAATCAACTCTAGAATGTTTTTTGTAATTAATTTATTGCATATATTTCTTCTGAAATAATTTCTTATTTCTAAAATTTATTGAAATTATTTATATTACAACATAGTCACTATTCTCAAATTGTAACTGTTAATATGAAAACTTCATGTTTTGAATAGTATAGTGTGGCAACTCTACAAATAAGATTCTTTTTTTCTTTTTTTTGTTTGTTTATTTCTATATTTTTTTATTAACTTGAGTATTTCTTATATACATTTCAAGTGTTATTCCCTTTCCCGGTATCCGGGCAAACATCCCCCTCCCCCCTCCCCTTCCTTAAGGGTGTTCCCCTCCCAACCCTCCCCCCATTGCCACCCTCCCCCCACCAGTCTAGTTCACTGGGGGTTCAGTCTTAGCAGGACCCAGGGCTTCCCCTTCCACTGGCGCTCTTACTAGGATATGCATTGCTACCTATGAGGTCAGAGTCCAGGGTCAGTCCATGTATAGTCTTTGGGTAGGGGCTTAGTCCCTGGAAGCTCTGGTTGCTTGGCATTGTTGTACATATGGAGTCTCGAGCCCCTTCAAGCTCTTCCAGTTCTTTCTCTGATTCCTTCAACGGGGGTCCTATTCTCAGTTCAGTGGTTTGCTGCTGGCATTCGCCTCTGTGTTTGCTGTATTCTGGCTGTGTCTCTCGGGAGAGATCTACATCCGGCTCCTGTCGGTCTGCACTACTTTGCTTCATCCATCTTGTCTAATTGGGTGGCTATATATGTATGGGCCACATGTGGGGCAGACTCTGAATGGGTGTTCATTCAGTCTCTGTTTTAATCTTTGCCTCTCTCTTCCCTGCCAAGGGTATTCTTGTTCCCCTTTTAAAGAAGGAGTGAAGCATTCACATTTTGATCATCCGTCTTGAGTTTCATTTCCTCTAGGCATCTAGGGTAATTCAAGCATTTGGGCTAATAGCAACTTATCAATGAGTGCATACCATGTATGTCTTTCTGTGATTGGGTTAGCTCACTCAGGATGATGTTTTCCAGTTCCAACCATTTGCCTACGAATTTCATAAAGTCGTTGTTTTTGATAGCTGAGTAATATTCCATTGTGTATATGTACCACATTTTCTGTATCCATTCCTCTGTTGAAGGGCATCTGGGTTCTTCCCAGCTTCTGGCTATTATAAATAAGGTTGCAATGAACATAGTGGAGCACGTGTCTTTTTTATATGTTGGGGCATCTTTTGGGTATATGCCCAAGAGAGGTATAGCTGGATCCTCAGGCAGTTCAATGTCCAATTTTCTGAGGATTCTCCAGACTGATTTCCAGAATGGTTGTACCAGTTTGCAATCCCACCAACAATGGAGGAGTGTTCCTCTTCCTCCACATCCTCGCCAGCATCTGTTGTCCCCTGAGTTTTTGATCTTAGCCATTCTCACTGGTGTGAGGTAAAATCTCAGGGTTGTTTTGATTTGCATTTCCCTTATGACTAAAGATGTTGAACATTTCTTTAGGTGTTTCTCAGCCATTCGGCATTCCTCAGCTGTGAATTCTTTGTTTAGCTCTGAACCCCATTTTTTAATAGGATTATTTGATTCCCTGCGGTCTAACTTCTTGAGTTCTTTGTATATTTTGGATATAAGGCCTCTATCTGTTGTAGGACTGGTAAAGATCTTTTCCCAATCTGTTGGTTTCCGTTTTGTCCTAACCACCGTGTCCTTTGCCTTACAGAAGCTTTGTAGTTTTATGAGATCCCATTTGTCGATTCTTGATCTTAGAGCATAAGCCATTGGTGTTTTGTTTAGGAAATTTTTTTTACAGTGCCCATGTGTTCCAGATGCTTCCCTAGTTTTTCTTCTATCAGTTTGAGTGTGTCTGGTTTGATGTGGAGGTCCTTGATCCACTTGGACTTAAGCTTTGTACAGGGTGATAAGCATGGATCGATCTGCATTCTTCTACATGTTGACCTCCAGTTGAACCAGCACCATTTGCTGAAAATGCTATCTTTTTTCCATTGGATGGTTTTGGCTCCTTTGTCAAAAATCAAGTGACCATAGGTGTGTGGGTTCATTTCTGGGTCTTCAATTCTATTCCATTGGTCTATCTGTCTGTCTCTGTACCAATACCATGCAGTTTTTATCACTATTGCTCTGTAATACTGCTTGAGTTCAGGGATAGTGATTCCCCCTGAAGTCCTTTTATTGTTGAGGATAGCTTTAGCTATCCTGGGTTTTTTGTTATTCCAGATGAATTTTCAAATTGTTCTGTCTAACTCTTTGAAGTATTGGATTGGTATTTTGATGGGGATTGCATTGAATCTGTAGATTGCTTTTGGTAAAATGGCCATTTTTACTATATTAATCCTGCCAATCCATGAGCATGGGAGATCTTTCTATCTTCTGAGGTCTTCTTCAATTTCCTTCTTCAGTGTCTTGTAGTTCTTATTGTACAGATCTTTTACTTGCTTGGTTAAAGTCACACCGAGGTACTTTATATTATTTGGGTCTATTATGAAGGGTGTCGTTTCCCTAATTTCTTTCTCGGCTTGTTTCTCTTTTGTGTAGAGGAAGGCTACTGATTTATTTGAGTTAATTTTATACCCAGCCACTTTGCTGAAGTTGTTTATCAGCTTTAGTAGTTCTCTGGTGGAACTTTTGGGATCACTTAAATACACTATCATATCATCTGCAAACAGTGATATTTTGACTTCTTCTTTTCCGATCTGTATCCCCTTGACCTCCTTTTGTTGTCTGATTGCTCTGGCTAGAACTTCAAGAACTATATTGAATAAGTAGGGAGAGAGTTGGCAGCCTTGACTAGTCCCTGATTTTAGTGGGATTGCTTCGAGTTTCTCTCCATTTAGTTTAATGTTAGCAACTGGTTTGCTGTATATGGCTTTTACTATGTTCAGGTATGGGCCTTGAATTCCTATTCTCTCCAGGACTTTTATCATGAAGGGGTGTTGAATTTTGTCAAATGCTTTCTCAGCGTCTAATGAAATGATCATGTGGTTTTGTTCTTTCAGTTTGTTTATATAATGGATCACGTTGATGGTTTTCCGTATATTAAACCATCCCTGCATTCCTGGGAAGAAGCCTACTTGATCATGGTGGATGATTGTTTTGATGTGCTCTTGGATTCGGTTTGCCAGAATTTTGTTGAGTATTTTTGCATCGATATTCATAAGGGAAATTGGTCTGAAGTTCTCTTTCTTTGTTGGGTCTTTGTGTGGTTTATGTATAAGAGTAATTGTGGCTTTGTAGAAGGTATTCGGTAGTGATCCATCTGTTTCAATTTTGTGGAATAGTTTGGATAATATTGGTATGAGGTCTTCTATGAAGGTTTGGTAGAATTCTGCACTAAACCCGTCTGGACCTGGGCTCTTTTTGGTTGGGAGACCGTTAATGACTGCTTCTATTTCCTTAGGAGTTATGGGGTTGTTTAACTGGTTTATCTGTTCCTGATTTAACTTTGGTACCTGGTATCTGTCTAGGAAATTATCCATTTCCTGAAGATTTTCAAGTTTTGTTGAATATAGGTTTTTATAGTAAGATCTGATGATTTTTTGAATTTCCTCTGAATCTGCTGTTATGTCTCCCTTTTCATTTCTGATTTTGTTAATTTGGACGCAATCTCTGTGTCCTCTTGTTAGTCTGGCTAAGGGTTTATCTATCTTGTTGATTTTCTCAAAGAACCAACTTTTGGTTCTGTTGATTCTTTCTATGGTCCTTTTTGTTTCTACTTGGTTGATTTCTGCTCTGAGTTTGATTATTTCCTGCCTTCTACTCCTCCTGGGTGTATGTGCTTCTTTTTGTTCTAGAGCTTTTAGGTGTGCTGTCAAGCTGCTGACATATGCTCTTTCCTGTTTCTTTCTGCAGGCACTCAGCGCTATGAGTTTTCCTCTTAGCACAGCTTTCATTGGGTGCCATAAGTTTGGGTATGTTGTACCTTCATTTTCATTAAATTCTAAAAAGTTTTTAATTTCTTTCTTTATTTCTTCCTTGACCAGGTTATCATTGAGTAGAGCATTGTTCAATTTCCAAGTATATGTGGGCATTCTTCCTTGATTGTTATTGAAGACCAGTTTTAGGCCGTGGTGGTCCGATAGCACACATGGGATTATTTCTATCTTTCTGTACCTGTTGAGGCCCGTTTTTTGACCAATTATATGGTCAATTTTGGAGAAAGTACCATGAGGAGCTGAGAAGAAGGTATATCCTTTTGCTTTGGGATAGAATGTTCTATAAATATCCGTTAAGTCCATTTGGCTCATGACTTCTCTTAGTCTGTCTACATCTCTGTTCAATTTCTGTTTCCATGATCTGTCCATTGATGAGAGTGGGGTGTTGAAATCTCCCACTATTATTGTGTGAGGTGCAATGTGTGTTTTGAGCTTTAGTAAGGTTTCTTTAATGTATGTAGGTGCCCTTGTATTTGGGGCATAGATATTTAGGATTGAGAGTTCATCTTGGTGGATTTTTCCTTTGATGAATATGAAGCGTCCTTCCTTATCTTTTTTGATGACTTTTAGTTGAAAATTGATTTTATTTGGTATTAGAATGGCTACTCCAGCTTGCTTCTTCTGACCATTTGCTTGGAAAATTGTTTTCCAGCCTTTCACTCTGAGGTAATGTCTGTCTTTGTCTCTGAGGTGTGTTTCCTGTAGGCAGCAGAATGCAGGGTCCTCGTTGCGTATCCAGTTTGTTAATCTATGTCTTTTTATTGGGGAGTTGAGGCCATTGATGTTGAGAGATATTAAGGAATCGTGATTATTGCTTCCCGTTATATTCATATTTGGATGTGAGGTTATGTTTGTGTGCTTTCATTCTCTTTGTTTTGTTGCCAAGACGATTAGTTTCTTGCTTCTTCTAGGTTATAGCTTGCCTCCTTATGTTGGGCTTTACCATTTATTATCCTTTGTAGTTCTGGATTTGTAGAAAGATATTGTGTAAATTTGGTTTTGTCATGGAATATCTTGGTTTCTCCATCTATGTTAATTGAGAGTTTTGCAGGATACAGTAACCTGGGCTGGCATTTGTGTTCTCTTAGGGTCTGTATGACATCAGTCCAGGATCTTCTGGCCTTCATAGTTTCTGGCGAGAAGTCTGGTGTGATTCTGATAGGTCTGCCTTTATATGTTACTTGACCTTTTTCCCTTACTGCTTTTAATATTCTTTCTTTATTTTGTGCGTTTGGTGTTTTGACTATTATGTGACGGGAGGTGTTTCTTTTCTGGTCCAATCTATTTGGAGTTCTGTAGGCTTCTTGTATGCCTATGGGTATCTCTTTTTTTAGATTAGGGAAGTTTTCTTCTATGATTTTGTTGAAGATATTTACTGGTCCTTTGAGCTGGGAGTCTTCACTCTCTTCTATACCTATTATCCTTAGGTTTGATCTTCTCATTGAGTCCTGGATTTCCTGTATGTTTTGGACCAGTAGCTTTTTCCACTTTACATTATATTTGACAGTTGAGTCAATGATTTCTATGGAATCTTCTGCTCCTGATATTCTCTCTTCCATTCCTTGTATTCTGTTGGTGAAGCTTGTATCTACAGCTTCTTGTCTCTTCTTTTGGTTTTCTATATCCAGGGTTGTTTCCATGTGTTCTTTCTTGATTGCTTCTATTTCCATTTTTAATTCCTTCAACTGTTTGATTGTGTTTTCCTGGAATTCTTTCAGGGATTTTTGCGATTCCTCTCTGTAGGCTTCCACTTGTTTATTAATGTTTTCCTGTGTTTCCCTAAGGGAGTTCTTCACATCTTTCTTGAAGTCCTCCAGCATCATGATCAAATATGATTTTGAAACTAGATCTTGCTTTTCTGGTGTGTTTGGATATTTCATGTTTGTTTTGGTGGGAGAATTGGGCTCCGATGATGCCAAGTAGTCTTGGTTTCTGTTGCTTGGGTTCCTGGGCTTGCCTCTCGCCATCAGATTATCTCTAGTGTTACTTTGTTCTGCTATTTCTGACAGTGGCTAGACTGTCCTATAAGCCTGTGTGTCAGGAGTGCTGTAGACCTGTTTTCCTGTTTTCTTTCAGCCAGTTATGGGAACAGAGTGTTCTGCTTTCAGGCATGTAGTTTTTCCTCTCTACAGGTCTTCAGCTGTTCCTGTGGGCCTGTGTCTTGAGTTCACCAGGCAGCTTTCTTGCAGCAGAAAAGTTGGTCTTACCTGTGGTCCCGAGGCTCAAGTTCGCTCGTGGGGTGCTGCCCACGGGCTCTCTGCAGCGGCAGCAACCAGGAATACCTCTGCCGCCTCTTCCGGGAGCTTCAGTGCACCAGGGTTCCAGATGGCCTTTGGTGTTTTCCTCTGGCGTCCGAGATGTATGTACAGAGATCAGTCTCTTCTGGTTTCCCAGGCTTGTCTGCCTCTCTGAAGGTTTAGCTCTCCCTCCCACGGGATTTGGGTGCGTAGAACTGTTTATCCGGTCTGTTTCCTTCAGGGTCCGGCGGTGTCTCTGGCCGGGGTCCTGCTGCTCCTGGGCCCTCCCCCACGGGAGCCCAGTGGCCTTATACAGTTTCCTCTTGGGCCAGGGATGTGGGCAGGGGTGAGCAGTGTTGGTGGTCTCTTCCGCTCTGCAGCCTCAGGAGTGCCCACCTGACCAGGCGGTTGGGTCTCTCTCTCACAGGGTCTCAGATTCTTTTTTCGTAATATTCAACATTGTTTTATTTCTGTTTTTGTTGAATTTTCTGACCTAATATTGTAAATTAGTTTTTCTTTTGATAATTAAAGTCTTAGTTCAGTCAGCTACCAAAGAGTAAGGAGACAATTTCCTTAAATACTGAGAATCAGTCACCCTTTTCAATTTTTCTTGTACAGTTTTGTATATACAATGAAAGCATACCTTCAGCACTCAGTCAGACATTTCACAACTACTACTTATTGTTTGCTTTGTGCTCACATGAAGAGCAAATGTCAAACTAATGTGAAAATTTTGTAATTTCTTAGGTAGCTCAAAAATATCCTCTCACTACTCTTTATCTGCACAGCTACTTACATTCTTAATAATATATATAACAGTGTCCATTATGGATAACCCTTTCACAATCTCTTCTTCTGCCATCTTGACTGGTCCAAGTTTTATTTCATTTCTTACCAATATCTCTGGAAAATAAAACTTTAAATTATTGCCTAAATGTTTGCAGTATTTAACATTCAAAAAATGTTATTTTGGAGTTCTCATTAATTTCAAATATAGTTTTGTAAATGGAGTCTATATTGAAAACATCATATATTTAAGAAAATCCTTTTCTTAAAATGCATAGTTCAAGGAATTCTAAGATTATTCTCTACCTTAGAAATAGTAGTAATCTTCACACAATAAATAACTGAAGAAAAAATAATAACTGAAGAAAAAAAGTAACTGAAGAAAAAAAATTAAGACCAAGATAAACAAACAAATAAACAAAACATGCTATTTGTAAGTTATGAAATATTATAGAAGAAATTAAGACAATATAAGAAATTTGACAAAATGTAATGAGTGTCACAATGTATACATTTTCGTGTCCTGTTAAAATAATTTTTAAAACTTCAAGCTCTCACACTGTGCTGTAAAAAATATTCCCAATTGTTTTTAAGAAAGTTTAAAGAGATAATTAAGAAAAATTTTAATGACTGCTTATATTCCTTTGGGGTTAAATGGCTGTTTAAATAGTTTACCTGATAAAGATTTAACTTTGGTAAATAGTATCTGTCTAGAAAATTGTCCATTTTATAAGGATTTCCCAGTTTCCTTGGAGTACAAGCTTTTGAAATAAGACCTAGTGATTCTTGGAATTCTCTCAATGTTTGTTATGTTTCCCTTATCCTTTCTAATTTTTTTTATTTGTTTACTGTGTCCAAACCAAAAAGATCCCAGAGCCAGAGGGTTGTAATGAAGACTATAAGACTTTTGAAGAAATATTTTCCAAATATTTCACCAAATAGAAACAGAAAAAACACTGCCAGACTCATTCTAACTATCACAGTCACCCTGATTCCTGAATGACACAATGACAGGACAATGAAAGAGAGTTTTAGGCTGCTTTCTTTTATGAACATTGATGCAAATTAATGAATAAAGTACTTGCAAACCTAAACCAGGAACACATCAAAAACATCACCCAACATGATCAAGTAGGTTTCATACCAGGGATGGTTCAAAATACAAAAATTTATCAATGAAATCCTCTATATAGACAAATTGAAAAAAATACACAGGATCATCTCATTAGATGCTGAGCAAGCCTTTGACAAAATCCAACACCCATTCATGTTAATAGCCTTAGAGAGTACATACCTAAACATAATGAAAGCAATATAGAGCAAGCAAATAAGCAACATCAAAGTAAATTGTGAGAAACTTAAAGCAATTCCATTAAAAAACAGGGACAAGACAATGTTCCAAAGCCCAGTGTCTTCTTACAAATTATGTATAGTACTTGAAGTTTTTTTGGTTTTTTGTGTTTTGGGTTTTTTTGTTTATTTGTTTGTTTTTGTATTTAGTACTTGAAGTTTTAGCCAGAGCAAAAAGAGGTAAAGGGTATACAAATTTGAGAGAGAGAAATCAAAGTATCCCTATTCTTGGATGATATGATGTTATACATAAGCAACCCCAAACATTCTACTACAAAACTCCTAGAGCTGACAAACAACTTTAGTAAAGTAGATGAATTCACATTTAATTTTAAGAAGAAATTCATTAGCTCTCCATTATGTAAATGATAAATGGACAAGAAAGAAAGTGGTGAAGGAATAATCTTTAGAATATCCACAAAAAAGAAAAAAAACATATTAAATACCTTGTTGCAACTCTAACCAAGCAAGCGCAAGACCCATGTGAAAAGAACTTCAAGTTATTAAACAGAGAAACTGAAGAAAATATTAGAAGATGGAAAGATCTCCCAAGCTCATGGAATTTTATGATTAACATGAACAGAACACCAATGACTCATGTTCTAAGACCAACAATTGACAAATGGGACACCACAAAACTGCAACGCTTCTGTAAAGCAAAGGATACTGTCAATAGGACAAAATGGCTATCTACAGATTAGGACAGGAACTACATCAACCCAACATCTCACAGAGAGGTAATATCCAAAATGTTTAAGAAACTTAAGAAGTTTTATAACAACAACACAAATAGTCCAGTTAAAAAATGAGGTACAGAGGATTCTTCACAGAGGAAACTAGAAGGGATGAGAAACAGTTGAAGAAATATTGAAAGTCCCTAGTCATTGGTGATAGGCAAATCAAAACAAGTCTGATATTCCATCTCATATTAGACAGATTAAAAACTCAAGTGAGACCCAAATCCCGTGGGGAAGAGAACTGAACACCCAGAATTGCAGACATCCTGAGACCGCAGGACAGACTGCCACTTCTGCACACCTCTGCCCATCTCCCTGGTCCAAGGGGAAACTGCACAGTGCCTCTGGACACAGGAATATAGTAACAGTCAGCTGCTGGTACCTGCGGTTCTGGTCTGCACCCAGGACTGAACTGAACCTGTCAAACAGCTCCCTGCACCCAAATCCAGTGGGAGAGAGAGCTGGACTCTTAGAAGGGTGGATACTCCTGAGAAGTCAGAGGAGAAGACCCTTTGCCCACATTCCAGACCCGAGGGGCAATCACCTAGTGCCAACTGTGCCCCCTGGGTGCAAGCACCTAAAAGCAATCGGGAGCAGGACCCTTCTGATTCCTGCCCATGCCTAGAGCTGAAAGACAGTCACCTACATGCCTGAAACCAGAATACCTGTTCTCAGAAAAGGCTGAAAGAAAACAGAAAAAGAGTTCTATAGGAGTGCTAACACAGAGGCTTATAGGAGGACCAAGACACTCTCAGAAACAGTAACACAAGCAAATACCAGAGACAACCCAATGACTAGAGTCAAGTACAGAAAACTAAGCAACAGAAACCTAGCCTATTTGGCATCATAAGAGCCCAATTCTCCCACCAAATAAAATACTGGATATCCAAACACATCAGAAAAGGAGGACTTAGATTTAAAATCACATTTTATGAAAATGATGGAGAATTTTAAGAAGGACATAAAGAACTTCCTTAAAGAAATGCAGGAAAACACAAGTAAACAAGTAGAAGGTCTTAGAAACAAAACAGGTGAAGGAATTGAAGAAAATGGTTCAGGATTTAAAAATGCAAATAGAAACAATAAAGAAGCCACAAAGGGAGCCAACCCTTGATATAGAAAACCTAAGAAAGAGACAAGGAGCCATAGATACGAACATCACCAACAGAATACAAGATATAGAAGAAAGAATCTCAGGGGCAGAAGACACCATAGAAAATATTGACACAATTGTCAAAGATAATGTAAAATGCAAAAACTCCTAGCCCAAAACGTCCAGGAAATCCAGGACAGAATGAGAATATTAAACCTAAGGATAATAAGTTTAGAAGAAAGTGAAGACTCCCAACTTAAAGGGCCAGTAAATATATTCAACAAAATTATAGAAGAAAACTTCCCTAACATAAAGAAAGAGATGCCCATAAATAAAAGAAGCCTACAGAATGCCAAATAGATTGGACCATAAGAGACATTCCTTCCATCACATAATATTTAAAACACCAAATGTACAAAACAAAGGAAGAACATTAAAAACAGTAAGATCAAGTAATATATGAAGGCAGACCTATACAAATTACACCAGACTTCTCACCAGAGACTATGTAAGCCATAAGATCATGGACAGATGTCATAGAGATGCTAAGAGAACACAAATGTCAACCCAAGTTACTGTATCCAGCAAAACTGGATACAGTTTATCAATTAACATTGATGGAAGAAACAAGATATTCCATGCAAAACCAAATTTACACAGTATCTTTCTCCAAATCCAAACCTACAAAGGATAGTAGATGGGAAGCTCCAACACTAGGAAAAAAAGACACTGTACAGAAAGCAAGAATATACTTTCCTTGCAATGAAACCAAAAGAGAGACACACAAACATAATTCCACCCCTAACATTGAAAATAACAGGAAACAACACACTATTCTTTAATATCTCTCAACATCAACGGCCCCAATTACCAAATGAAAAGACAGAGACTAACAGACTGGATACAGAAAGAGGACCCAGAATTTTGCTGCTACAGGAAACATACCTCAGAGACAAAGACAGACACTACCTCAGAGCAAATGGCTGGAAAACATCTTTCTAAGCAAATGTCCCAAAGAAACAAGCTGGGGTAGCCATTCTGATATAAAATAAAATTGACTTTTAACTAAAATCATCAAAAAAGATAAGGAAGGACATTTAATATTCAGCAAGGAAAAAAATCTACTATGATGAACTCTCAATCCTAAATATATATGCTCCAAATACAAGGACACCTACATTCATGGAAGAAACCTTACTAAACCTCAAAGCACACATTGTATCTCATGCAATAATAGTAGGATATTTCAACACTACACGCTCATCAATGGACACATCATGGAAACAGAAATTATACAGAGATATAGAGAAATAACAAAAGATGTGAACCAAATGGATTTAACAGATATATATAGAACATTTCATCCTAAAATGAAAGGATATACCTTCTTCTCAGCACCTCAGGGAACCTTCTCCAAAATTGACCATATAATCAGTCACAAAACAGGCCTCCACAGATACAGGAAGTTAGAAATAATCCCATGCATCCTATCAGAACACCACAGACTAAGACTGGTCTTCAATAACAACAATAATGGCAGAATGTCCACATATACATGGAAGTTTAACAACGCTCTACTCAATGATAACTTGGTCAAGGAAGAAATGAAGAAAGAAATTAAACATTTCTTAGAATTTAATGAACACGAAGATACAACATAACTAAACATACTGGATACAATGAAAGGTGTGCTAATAGGAAAACTCATAGCTCTGAGTGTCTGCAAATGAAACAGGAGAGAGCATATGTCAGCAGCCTGACAACACACCTAAAAGCTCTAGAACAAAAAGAAATAAATAAACCCAAGAGGAGTAGAAGTCAGGAAACAATCAAAATCAGGGCTGAAATCAACCAAGCAGAAACAAAAAGGACTATGCAAATAATCAATAAAACCAGGAGCTGTTTCTTTGAGAAAATCAACAAGATAGATAAATCTGTAGCCAGACTAACCAGAGGTCACAGAGGGTATATGTGAAGATGGATAGGAGAGATTTTCATGGCCATAAGCATGAGTGTACATCTGCAACTGGTGGAGGTGGGGAGGAGGGGGCATCTCAAGCAATTTCCAGAGACATGGGATAAAGAAGGCACCCAAGAATCACTATGCTTATGCTTAGCTATGATTCACAGCACTGGAGATATGGATCCCAGAAATACTATTATAGCCAGACTGGGATCCCAATGGAGCCACAGAGACAACTGCCACACAAAACGTTTCCATCCAAAATTTATCCTGTCTACAAGAAATACTGGAACAAAAGATGAACAGAGACTGATAGAATGAACAAGCAATAATTGGCCCAACTAGAGACTTATCCTGTGGGCAACCACCAATCCCTTACACTGTTAATGATTCTCTGTTATGTTTGCAAATAGGAGTCTAACAAGTCTGCCCTCTGAGAGTGTACACCCAGCAACTGACTTAGATGGATGCAGAGACCCACAGCCAAACAGTGAATGGAGCCTGGAGACTCTTATGAAAGAATTGGAGGCAAGGGCTAAGGGCCCAAATGGAGATATGAACTCCAAAGAAAGATCAACAGAATCAGCTATCCTGGACCCTTGGACTGTACCACCAACCAAAGATCATACATGGGGTGGACCTAGGCCTCCCAAAGGCATCCAGAACAAGTGCAGCTTGGTCTTCATGTGGTTCCCCAATAACTGGAGTGGGGGCTATCCGAAAAACTCTTTCCTACCTGTGGGATATTTTCTTTTAGCTGGGGTGTATTATCTCAGATTAGTTGGAGAGGATATGTCTAGCTCTACTATCTGAACATAAAATAAATATTCAGAAACTACATATTGAAATAAATATCCGTTAAATTGTTTTTCTTGTACTCTTGAGAACAATGAAAATTCTGATTAATGGTTTTAACAAGATCTATTCAATGATGCTGTCATTTTCTATGAACATGTCCATAATCAGTGCCGAATTATATTCTATTATACTGTTTTATTCTTTCTAAATAAATTTTATCTTATCAAATGTACATGAATGCTTTCTTTATGGAAAATTACCTGGATGAAAATAGCATTTCTACAGATTCATTACCTGAAGTGAAAAGTAAAGAGTGCAAGTTTGTGGTCACAAAGTTTGTCCTGCATGCAATAGAGTCCTTTAAATACAAAAACACATCTTTTATATTTTGAAATCATGGTAACATTACATTTTTTTCTTCTTAAAGTAAGTAGGAACAAAATTTGTGGAAGTTACATCTTTGTCTTCAAGCAAATACAGCAATGTTTCTATGACTTTATGTCAATATTTGCAATTATAAAATTAAGGAATAATCTTTTCTTCTAATTGAATATCTTCCACATGGATTATTAGTGGATAACAATTGAGACAACAGCAAAGAAAAAATATTTTATATTTCTTCATATACTCACATTTATTTCTATTATTATTATTATTATTATTATTATTATTGCAATTTTCTTTAATCATTTTTACAGTCCAGCCATTTTCCCCCTTCCAGTCTGCATTCCAAGAGTTCTTCAACCCATTCCTCCTTCCCTGTCTCCTAGAGGACATCTTCACTGCTCCATTCAGGCCTTCCCACTCCCTGAGGCCTAAAGTCTTTCGAAAATTAAATGCATCTTTTTTTACTGAGGTTAGACCAGGGAATCTTTCCCTGTATATGTGTCAGGGCACCATATCAGCTAGTGTATGCTCCCTGGTTGTAATTAGCCTGGTGTATGAGAGATCTTGGGGGTGTTTATTATTCTTTCTATGGCGTCACCATCAACCTCAGCATCTAATCTTTCCCTAAGTCAACCACAGGGTTCCCAGGCTTCTGTCAATTCTCTGAGTGTAAGTATTTGCTTCTGAATCTTTCAGCTGCTTGTTGGGCCTCTCAGAGGCAGCCATGCTAGGCTCTTGTCTGTATGCTGACTCTATCATCAGTAATAGTATCAGGCCATGAAGGTTCCCTTAGTTTGGTATAGTCACTGAACCTCCTTTCCCTTAGTCTCTTCTCCATTTTTGTCCCTGCAATTCTTTCAGACAGGAACAATTCTGGGTCAGAGTTTTTGACTATGGGATGCCAACCCCATGTCTCCATGTGATGCCCTATCTTTATACTGGAGGTAGACTCTACAAGTTTTCACTCCCCACTGTACAGCACTTCATCTAAGGTTCCTCTCTTTAATTGTCTAGAGCCTCTCACCTCCCACGTTTCTGATACATTCTTCCTACCTCCAGAGTTTGCCTGTTACCTTTCATGTTGCTGTTCCTCAGGATTTCAGTCCTGTTCCCCCAAAAATACCTGATCATGTTCCCCTTTTTCCCTCCTTCTCCCCTTTCCACCTAGTTTCCTCCTTCCCTCTACCCCCTCCAGTTATTGATTTCTTCTCCCTCTAAAGTGTGATTAAGGCATCATAATTTGGGCCCTTCGAAGTGTGAACCTTCTTCTTGAGTTCTGTGCATTATATCCTGGTTATATTGCATATTTAGGATAATATCCACATATTAGTGAGTACATATCATGTGTGACCTTTTGGGTCTGAGTTATACCACTCAGGATATTTTGTAGTTCCATTCACTTTCCTGCAAAACTCATAATGTTCTCGTTTTTAATACTGGAGTAGTATTCCTTTGTGTAAGTGAACGACTTTTTCTGTATCCATTCTTCTGTTGTGGGACATCTTGGCTGTTTCCAGCTTCTGGTTATCACAAATAATGCCACTATGACTATAATGGGGTATGTGTCCCTTTAAAATATTAATCTTTGCTTCCGGTCTCCATCTGTGACCAGAGTTGGGGCTGTGGTGAGCTGGTCTGCCAGGAGGACTCTTGATCCTAAGGCCACAAGTAGGACTCCACTTTCTCTCTACTGACTGTCAAAAAAGAGACCCAGCAGGAGTGCACTGCATTGGGAACTACAGGGCATTCTGAGATGGGACCCTACCAGTTTCCAACTGTGCCCAGAGCTAGGGCTGCCCCACAGATCTTGGACACAAATCCTGCCTGCTGAGGGCTGGTCTGCCAGGAACACTTTCCCTCCTAATCCCACAGCCCACAGGTAGAACCACACATTCTCTCTATTGATTGTCCAAAGAGTTCCAGCCAGGAGAGAAAAGAGCCAGGGATCCACAGGGCAACCTAGTACAGAATCCTTCTGACCTCCATCTGAGCCCATAAATGGGTCTGTCCCATAGCTCCCAGATCCAAAACTTGCTAGCAGGGAGCTGGTCTGCCAGAAGCACTTTCAAGCCTAAGATCACAGGCTCACAGGACCTCAGAAGGGATAAGATCAAGGCAGAGTCATCAAGACCAACTAACATCTGAGACAACGAGATGGCAAAAGGCAAGTACAAGAATATAAGCAACAAAAAAACAAGACTACTTGGCATCATCACAACTCAGTTCCCCCATCATAGGAAATACTTGATACCCCAACACATCAGAAAGTCAAGATTTGGATTTAAAATTACATCTGAGGGTGATGATGAAGGACTTTAAGGACATAAATAATTCCCTTAAAAAATGCAGGTAAACAAATAGAAGCCCTTAAAGGGAAAACACATAAATCCCTTAAAGAATCACAGGAAAACACAGTCAAGTAGGTAGACAAATTGAACAAAATCATCAAGGATCTAAGAAATGGTAAAAGAAAAAATAAAGAAATCACAAAGGGAGATAAAAAACCTAGGAGAGACATGAGAAATCATAGACACAAGAATTATCAACAGAATACAAGAGATAGAAGAGAGAATGTCAGGGGCAGAAGATACCACAGAAAACATTGAAAAAAATAGTCATGAGAATGCAAATAGCAAAAAGCTCCTAACAAAAACACCAAAGAAATTCAGGACAAAAATCTCAGAATAATAGGTAAAGAAAAGAATGAAGATTGCCAACTTAAAGGACCAGTAAATATCTTCAACAAAATTATTGAAGACAATTTTCCTAACCAAAAGAATGAGATGCCCATGAACATTCAAGAAGCCTACAGAACTCCCAACAGATTGGATAAGAAAAGAAATTTCCCCTGTCACATAATAATCAAAACACCAAAAGCACAAAACAAAGAAAGAATATTAAAAGCAGTAAGGAATAAAGGTCAAGAAACATATAAAAGCAGACCTATCAAAATCACACTAGATTGTCAACAGAGAGTATGAATGCTAGATAATCTTGGGCACATGTCATACAGGCGCTAATTTAAAAAAAATGCCAGGCCAGGGTACTATATCCAGCAAAACTCCCAAATAACATAGATAGAGAACCTGAGATCTTCCATGACAAAACCAAATTTACACAATATCTTACCACAAATCCAGCCCTACAAAGGATAATGGATGGAAAAGTCCAACTACACCATAGTAAAAGCAAGAAAGTAATATTGCAACAAACCAGAAAGAAGATAGCAACACAAACATAAATCCATATATAACAACAAAAATAACAGGAAGCAATCACTATTCGTTAATATTTCTTACCATCAATGTATTTAATTACCCAATAAAAAGACATAGACTAACAGACTGGATACATAAGAGGACCCAGTATTTTCCTGCATACAAGAAACACACCACAGTGACAAAGACACTACCTCAGAGTAAAAGAGTGGGGAAATTTTTTTCCCAGAACATGGTCCCAAGAAACAAGTTGGAGCAGTCATTCTGAAATCAAATAAAATTGATTTTCAGCAAAAAGTTATCAAAAAAGACAAGGAAGGACACTTTAAACGCATCAAAGGAAAAATCTACAAAGATGACCTCTATTCAGAACATCCCTACTCAAAATACAATCAGAAGCACATTCATTAAAGAAACTTTACTAAAGCACACAGCATATATTGTACTACACACAATAATAGTGGGAGCCTTCAACACACCACTCTTTTCAGTGGACTGATCATGGAAACAGAAACTAGATAGAGACAATGAAACTAACAGAAGTTATGAAACAAATGGATTTAACAGTTATCTATAGAAATTTCATCCTAAAACAAAAGAATATAACTTCTTCTTAGGATCTCATGGTAACTTCTCAAAACTTGACCATATAATTGGTCATAAAACAGGCTTTAATATATACAAGGAGATTGAAATAATCCCATGAATCCTGTTAGATCAAAATGGAATAAGGCTGGTCTTCAACAACAACAACAACAACAACAACAACAACAAAGAAATAACAGAAAAAAATCCACATACACATGGATGCTGAACAATGCTCTATTCAATAGTAACTTGGACAAGGAAGAAATAAAGAAAGAATGTAAAGACTTTTTATAATTTAGTGAAAATGAAGGCAAGACATACCCAAACTATAGATTACAATGAAAATACTGCTGAAAGGAAAATGTGTAGCTCTGCATGCCTCCAAAAAGAAATTGGTGAGAGCAAATAATAACAATTTGAAAGCACACCTGAAAACTATAAAACCAAAAGCAAATTCACCCAAGAAGAGGATATGGCAGTAAATAATCAAACTCAGAGCTGAAATCAAATAAGTAGAAACAAAAAGGGCTATACAAAGAATAAACAAAACCAGGAGCTAGTTCATTAAGAATGTCCACAAGATGGATAAATCCTTAACCAAATGAAGGAGAATGTCAAGAGACAGTATCCAAATAACAAAATAAGAAATGAGAGAGACACTTAACAGAAACTGAGGAAATTTAAAAAAAAATCAGATCTGACTACAAAAGCATATACTCAACAAAACTGGAAAACCTGAAGGAAATAGACAATTTTCTAGACAGATACCAGGAACCAATGCTCAATCAGGATCAGATAATCCATCAAGAAAGTTACATAACCCCTAAAAAATAGAAGTAGTCATTAAAAGTCTCCCAACACCACTACCTCCAACAAAGAAAAGCCCAGGACCAGAAGGGTTTAGTGCACAATCTGTTAGACATTCAAAAATACACAATACCAATACTCTTCCAATTATTTCACAAAGTAGGAAGAGGAGGAACACTACCAAATTCATTCTTTGAAGCCACAATTACACTTATACCTAAACCAAATAAAGAGCCTAAAAAGAAAAGTACTTCAGAACAATTGTCCTCATGAATATTGATGCAAAAATTCTCAGTAAAATTCTTACAAACCGAACATAAGAACACATCAAAACAATCATTCACCATGTTCAAGTTGGCTTCATCCCACTGACACAGGCTGTTTCAATATACAGAAATCCATCAACGTAAACCACTACATAAACAAACTCAAGGGGAAAAAATGCACATGATCATTTCATTAGATGCTGAGAAATCATTAGACAAAATTCAACACCACTACGTGATAAAAGTATTAGAAAGATCAGGAACTCAAGTCCCATACCTAAACATAGTAAAAACAACATACAGGAAACCTGTAGCCAGCATCAATGTAAATGGAGAGAATTTTGAACCAATCCCAGTAAAATCATGGAATAGATAAGGATGTCCATTCTCTACCTACTTACTAAATATAGTACTTACAGTCCTAGCCAGACAAATTAGACAGCAAATACTGGTCAAAGAGATACAAATTGGAATGGAAGAAGTCAAAATATCAGTATTTGCAGATGATGTGATAGTATACTTAAGTGACCCCAAAGAATTCCATGAGAAATCTCCTATAGCTGATAAACAACTTCAATAAAGAGGCTAGATATCACATTAACACAAAAAAAATTTGTAGCCTTCCTCTACTCAATGGACAGATAGGCTCAAAATGAAAGTAAGAAAATAACACAATACACATTAGCCACAAATTATATAAAATATGTTGGTTCAACTCTAACAGAGAGTAAAAGATCTGTATCACAAGAACTTCAAGTTTCCAAAGAAAGAAATCAAAGATCTCAGAAGATGGAAAGATTTCCCAGGCAACTGGAATGGCCATATTGCTAAAACCAATCTACAGATTTGATGCAATCCCCATCAAAATTCTAACTCAATTGTTAATAGAATTTAAAAAAGTAATTTGCAAATTCACTTGGAAAAGTAAAAGTCCCAGAATACAGAACATTATTCTCAACAATAAAAAGAAGTTCTTGAGGAATCACCATCCTGGACCTCAAGCTGTATTACAGACCAATAGTGATAAAAACTGCACTGTATTGGTACATAAACATGCAGGTAGATCAGTGGAATTGAATTGAAGACCTGGAAATGAATCCACATACCTATCGTTACTTGATCTTTGACAAAGGAGTTGAATGATGCAATGGAAAAGAGACAAGATTTTTAACAAATGGTGCTGGTTCAACTGGAGGTCAGCATGTAGAAGAGTGCAAAATGACCCATTGTTATTTCTTTCTACATAGCTTATGTCCAAGTGGATCAAGGACTTCCACATAAACGGTTATACTGAAACTAATAGAAACAAAAAAAGGGAAGAGCCTCAAACACATAGGCACAGGGGACTATTTCCTGAACAAAACAACAATGGCTTCCACTCTAAGATCAAGAATCACCAAATGAGAACTCATAAAATTGCAAAGTTTCTGTAAGACAAAGGACACTGCCAATTGGACAAAACAGCAACCAACAGATTGGGAAAAGATATTTACCAATGCTATAACCAATAGAGGGTTAAAATCTAATATATATAAAGAATTCAAAAGTTGACTCCAGAGAATTAAATAATCCTTTTAAAAAATGAGCTACAGAGCTAAACAAAGAAATCTCAACTAGAATACCGAATGGCTAAAAAGCACCTAAAGAAATGTTCCACATCCTTAGTCATCAAGGAATTGCAAATCAAACCAACCCTGAGATTCTACCTCACAGCAGTCAGAATGCTACGAGAAAATCTCAGGTGACAACAGATGCTGGCAAGGATGTGGAGAAAGAGGAACACTCCTCCATTGTTGGCAGAATTACAAGCTGGTATAACTACTCTGTAACTCAGTCTGACAGTTCCTCAGACAACTGGACATAGTACTAACTGAAAACCCAGCTATACCACTCCTGGGCATATACCCAAAAGATGCTCCTTTATATAATAAGGACACATTCTCCAGTATGTTCATAACAGTCTTATTTATTTTTATTTTATTATTTTCCAGGAGATGGAAAGAACACAGATGTCCTACAACACAGGGATAAATACAGAAAATGTAGTACATTTAAACAATGGAGTACTACACAGCTATTAGAAACAGTGACCACATGAAAGTCTTAGGCCAATGGATGGAACTAGAAATTTTCCTCCTGAGTGAGGTAGTCCAGTCACAAAAGAACACACATGGTATGCACTCACTGATAAGTGGATATTAGCTCCAAAGCTTGGAATAGCTAAGGAAAAAATTCACAGACCATATGAAGCTCAAAAAGAAGAGAGACCAACATGTGAGTGCTTCATTCCTTATTAGAAAGAAGAACAAAATACTCACAGGAAGAAATACAGGGACAAAGAGTGGAGTAGAGACTGAAGAAAAGGTCATCCAGAGACTTCCATACCTAAGAATCCATCCCATATGCAGCCAACAAACTGAATCACTATTGATGATGCCAAGAGGTGCTTGCTGACAGAAGCCAGGGTGTCCCCTGGAAGGCTCTGGAAGAGGGCTACTGATACAGATGAGGATGGCTGCGGCTAACCATTGGACTGAACAATAGGACCCCAATGAAGGAGTTAGATAAAGGGATGAAGGAACTGAAGGGGTTTGCAACACTATAGGAAGAACAACAGTATCAACAAACCAGACCCTACCAGAGCTTTCAGGGACTAAACCACCAATCAATGAGTTCACATGGAGGGACCCATGACTTCAGCCACATATGCAGCACACAATAAATAGCATTGTCAAGGATGAATAAAAGGTAAAGCCCTTGGTCCTATGAAAGCTTGTCACCCCAATGTTAGGTACGGCCAGGCTGTTGAAGTTGGGTAGGCAGGTAGGAGTGGGACTATCCTCATAGAAGCGGGGCAAAGGGGTAGAGTCTATGAAAGAAGGGGGAAAGGTGACAACATTTCAAATATAAATACATAAAATAATTGAAGAAAAATAAAATTAGAAAAGAATAAATTTCAATATGTAATACTGTATTCCTATTATTGTACATTTTTACAACCTTTAAATCTACATCTAATATAGCTATATTTTCTCAAAATTAGAAACATTTCATGGTTATTATAACATACTTATTCTTTTTATAAATAAATTCTGAATAATAGTTATAAAACACTGAAATTTTGAATATATATTACTTATTTACTACAATATATAACAATGATGGTTCATCAAAAACACAAGGATTAGAATGAAGCTCTGTCTGCCATTTGCAAATATATACTTCATTGTTACCTAAATTTTATCAAATACTTGTGTGTACTTATCAGACAAATTCTGTACTTAGGAAGCATTTATGCTCATAATAATGCAGGTATGGTTTATAGCATCTTATTAATCTTGTCTTTAAAGCAACAAAAAATTAGTCACCTAATTTTAAATAATAACTTCTAATAATTTTCATTTCAGTTTTTACATTCTTTTGAAGTAGATGAGTTTGCTTGTTTATATTTTACTGAAAATTATACATGTAATAGGAATAAATCACAATAGAAATAGGAAATTTGTTGTTTATATTTTAGAAACAATAACAAAAATCCATGAACTGTTCACATAAAATAATTTTAATTTCTAACATAAATTACTACATAATTACAAATTTAAGAGCTATGAAATTTTAATATTCATATTTGATTTTTAATATAAAATATAGTTTCAATTATATGACAAAAGATTTAACTTTAAATGACTATTATGTTACTTACATCAACAGCTGAAATTTTCTAACACTACTTTTGCATTCATCTTTATTAAAATGTAACAAGAAATAAAATGCCTACATGAAATATAATGATAGATCATATCTAAATTAAATAACTTGGAAATCCAGATTTAAAGTCTATAAAATTTAAAAACTTAAATTGCCAGAAAAATGAGACCAGACAAAACTTAAAACTAGTGTCATTCTATCTAATATTTTACCCATGGAGTCTTTATTTATATTAATATACTCAGAAAGTCATACTTAACTTTTGTTTTTTTATATTTTGTATTAACACTTATAGTTAATATGAATCCTCATTCACTACATGTTTGATTTAATTACATCTCATATGTAATTAGTAATATTTTTGGAATATATAGGATAAATTTGATACACTTATTCAATATATTAGAATAAATTCAGAATCATTAATTTTTCTAGCTCCTTATCATTTCCTTCTATGTAGACTCATTGTCCTTTACTATATGAGTTAGTTTATTTTATTATTTACCTTTTCTGGTGTACTGTGCTTGTAGGACCTAATCAGCCCTATGTCCAGGAGGTCCCACTCATGAAAACACAAAAATAAAAATTAATGCCATAAGCAAGAAGTTTAATAATCCAGTACACTGGTGTGACCCTGTACTCTGGACAGAGGCGACCCCCCCCCCCCGCCCCAAGAAGAACAAAGACCCACACAGTTTATACTGTTCCAGGGTATAGGCTTTATGTTACAGCATGAGTTGGCTATTTCTTATTGGTGAGGCCTATGGCCTATTACTATATGAATTCATTGGTGGCTGCCTATTGTCCTTTGAATTCATTGGAGGCCCTTGGTGGGGGAATATCTTTGACATGCAGAGGAGGTGGTGAAGGATTCCTGCTTAGGGCAGTTAGCTCATTTCCTAGAACAGGGTGTTATGCTAAATTTCACCTGGTGTTTGTCTAAGGTAGCCTTTGTCCTTAAGTTTGAATCTTACATTCCCCCCTTTCCCTTTGTAGAAGCTCCAATCCTGGAGCTATGGTCAGGGGTCTTGAATAGCTAACTCATATTATTAGGTCCTGTCCTCAGGGTCTCATATTGTCGGCACAGGACCATCAGCTGTACTACAACTATTCTCTCATCTATGAAGGCTTATTATAAGCTTGTTTAATATGCAGAGTTTAAAGATCAACAATAGCAGAACAAATAGGGGTCTTAACAAGGTGGGTATGAGGATGGTTAGTCAAGGGGATGAGTTAAATCAGGCTTCAAACCAGCCCTGACTGTTCTCTTTCATTTGGTTATCCCTTCTCTCATCTTGGCCATCACATCACAATTTGTATAACCCATGTCCCCAACTTTTCTTTTTTGCCATCTCATTGGTTCTTTGCCTTTCTGAGTGAATCTGATTATTGGGTTACAGGTAGCATTTGCTCAGAAAGTATCTCAATACCTTGGTTCCCCCCGGTAAGGTTCTTCAGTAGTGAGAGGGGGATCTCCTGCAAGTGACACATCTGTGCAGGGAATGTACATCTATCTTGTCCCCCCTCTCAGCCCAGAGTCCTCTTTCTCCCACATAGGCAGTTTGCTTTAGCCAGCACTTCCACTCTGAGTGGGGATGTCTCATGAGTCAAGTCCTGTTGCCAGTTGACACAGGACAAAAGTAAGGTCAGGCCACGAGGGGCTTGGAGGCAGTCAGGGAGGTAGCCTCATCTCCAGTTCCAGTAGAAACCACACTCCTGGTTTGACAGACTGACACATGGGGACAGAAGGAGTTCCCAGGGAGTGAGGCTTCTGTAGGTTTCACATGGGATGAATGCACCAGGGCTGCAATACCATTAACAGCACCAAGAAGTGTCCCTTTCACCAGGGTTCCAGCAAGGTCGCTGGACACCTCTGGATGTAGACCCAGTCACCAGTCTTGGAATGGTGAGGGGTCTTTGGCATTCCTGGAACATGTAAGACAGACATGTTTGGGCCAAATCTCATGTTGTATTGACTGAAAGGCTTGGAGGAGTTGGGATGTCTCTCGTGGGGCAACTCAGCGAACACCAAGGGAGTTAGAGTACCAAATAGGATCTCAAAAGGGGTCAGGTTAAAATGGTAGGGGGTGTTCCGGGCTAGAAACAGGGCCAAAGGAAAGAGTACCACCCAGTCAGCATCAGTCTCCAAGGTCAATTTAATTAAGTTCTATTTTAGGTTTCTGTTCATTCTCTCTATTACCTGACCTGAGCTCTGGGAACAGTACGCACAATGGGGCTTCCAATTAGTCCCCAATATTTTTTCCAATCCCTGTCTTAGAAGCTAAAACAGGACTTTTGTCTGATCTAATCACCTTGGGGACCCTAGGCCTCCGGAAAATTTCTTCTATTATCTTCTTGGCTGCCATGGTAGCTGTTTCCTTCTTGGTGGGGAAAGCCTCAACCCATCCAGAGAAAGTATCTACAAACACTAGCAAGTATTTGTAACCATATTTTTCTTGGCTTAACTTCTGTAACTTCGACTTCCCAACAAACTCCCTAGGTCCCTTGCCCTGTTTGCTTGCTAAGCACTCACTTGCTGACATACCTTACACTGTTCTACTGTCTCTCTGGCTAAAAACGTAAAGTCTATTCCATACCTTAGCTACTTGGATAAGCTTCTTATCCCTTAATGAGTCTATTTGTGTATTTGGCAAAGTGAGTCTTTTGTTTCTTCTCTGGGGAGTATAGCTTTCCCCTCGAGTATGCATTGCCCTTCCTCTTCTAAGCAATTTGGGCCTTTTCTTCTGTTGTACATTCTAAGTGAGGCCATCCCTTTGTCTGATCCAAGTTCCCAGTGGCTCTTTCTTGCAGGCCCACAGCCAGGTTAAGCTCCTGAATAGCCATTTCTCAAGTCACTTGATCTGCTTGGTTATTGCCCAGTGCCACTGAATCTCTTCCCTCCTGATGTCTTGGGCTATTAATAATATTCAATGTTGTTGGCTTCATCAAGGCATTCAAGAGGTGGCAAAGGCATCTATGCTGATGTGCTAAGGGATAGAGGTCCAGCCATCCCAGATGACATTTGTGTTTTCCACCACGGCAGCACCCACTCATCTCTGACCTTCATGAAAAGAACTGTTCCTCTCTGTAGACAAGATAACCTCAGCTTTCAGCAGGGGTCCATTGGTTAGTCAAAGAGGTCTACCCTCCACCCATGGGCTCCAGTACTTGACACTTGTGCTGTGGTGGCTCCAAGTTGGGATTGGGCAGCAAGGTGACCAGATTGCCCCCAACCAGTAGAGAATCTCGTCCATGTCAGCTGACCAGTGGTCTCATACTCTGGGTCATTCCAATTAAAGGCAAAGCATTTTTGACTTTGGGGTACCCAGCTCAGGCAGAAGAAAGCACCTTTCAAATTCTGGAAGGTGGTAAAGAATTCAGAGTGTAGGGGTTAGGCACAGTAGTGCAGAAGTCATCTACTCTACCACAGTTTAACTTTCTTAAGTTTTGGGCTAAGTGATAATTATTAGTGCCCAGCTGGCAAAAGCGGTGTGATCCAGGTAGAAAGGCACTAAGACCACCCCAAGCTGGAAGAGCTGAGAGATGTGTGGCTGAATTCCTTCTCCTGCTTCCTCCAACATCAGGTACTGGTACACTGAGACAGGGTCAGCCTGGGTCTTAAGCCTCACATACACAGCCTGCAGATAAGCATACACATGGCCTTGCCCAGCCATTTCAGCCCACACAAGCCATTTTGGAGAGCAAATCCCTCCTGAGCAAGGGATAGGGGCAATCAGGGATGACCATGAATGAGTGGGACACCCAACCCATGCTCAGGTCTACAATTCTTTGGGTAGTCCATGATTTTTTTTTCTGGAGATGGGCCGTCAGCTTGGAGAACTAAGTGTTGGGCCCCAGTATTCACCAAGACATTCATGGGTTTCCCTTTCACTTTCAGAGTTACCCTGGGTTCAGAGACAGGGTCCGAACCCCGTCCTGTCTTTGCCCAGGGCTAGCATCTTTGCAATTTTTGGGAGCGCTTTTCCCAAGACCTGGGATTTCCTGCCCCCAGCTTCTGTTTGTTAAAGCACTCTCAAGCCCAGTTGTCTCTCTCCTTGCAATAGGTGCACTGGTCCTTTCTGATAGGATCTGTCTCTCTTTTTTTATCTTCCCTGACTACTGTAGCCAAGATACTACAACAAATTCCTTTGCTATCATCTTTCTTCTTGTATCTCCCTTTCATCTTCTTCCTTTCTATTTCTCTGTTCCTTCTCCTCCTCTGTCTCCCTGATATGGTAGATTTACTCATCAGCTTGCACTAAATCCCTCAATGACTTATCCTTTAGTCCCTCTAGCCTCTGAAGATTTTTTTTCCTGATAGCTCTACTGGCCTAGTCTATAAAAGCCATAGTCACAGTAGCTTTGTTTTCCTCGATGCTGGGGTCATAGTGTGTATATCGTCAGAATACCTACATGAGGCACTCTAGAAAGGCTGAGGGTGACTCATCTGGCCCCTGCTTAACCACACATACCTTAGTCAATTTGCTGGGTCATCCAGCAACCCCCTTGAGACCTGCCAATGGAGTCTGGTGGTAAACCTTCAGGTGATCTTCACCTCCTACCATATTAGTAATCCCAGTCAGATCTAATCAGGGAAAATCTGCTGTCGATGACAGCCTGGCCAATCAGTGGTGCCCCCGTATGTGAGGGGACGTTTTTTCATGATTGCCATCCTCACCAAGGTCCTCATGGCCCATCCCAGTTCTGAGGGTTCCTCCCCATTCTCCCCTCCTTGCTGGGACGTGAGATGTGAGCATGGGAACTGGGGCCATGTTAAGGGGGTGGAAGATCCATCAGTAGCAGATCCACAGTGGAAGACTCCTGGGGGATGTTCTTTACAGACCCATTGGTCTATATAGGGTTCATTTTCATGGCCAGAACCTACAAGAATCTTGGAGACAAAAACACTTTTATAAAAGAAGGAGGGTGGTGGTTCTCCACTTCGCCTTCAAAGTTCTCTTTTGAATATTTGCTACTACCACCAAGCTCTGCACCTGTTGCGACTCGACTCCATTCACACCTGCAGCCCAAGGCTTCAAGTCTGGGACAGACTCCACAATGGGGGGGGGGTGGGAGGAGACAAGGCGGGCTGCCGGCCGAAGCTGAGGCACCAACTGGGTCACGCACCCACAGCTGATCCTGTCCTGTTCTGAATGGCGGTGACAGCCAGGTATGGGCCAGAAGTTCCAGTGCAGTGCATTTTCAGGGCTAGTTGTTCTCCACTATATCCTTTCAGGTAACTATATATGGCATCCTCTGAGTACCCGAGGGATTCTGCCCTAAAGACCTTTTCCTCTAGTGGTTAACTAAGATGCTTAACAGGGTAGATTCAGTCTATCTCATGTCCAAAAATAGCATCAGTCACAGTCCAAGTTCAAAAACACAGAGAAAGACAATCCACACACAGTTTCACCCCTGCCATGGGTTCAGAACAGGACTGAAGTCCAAAAACCAAGAGAAAGACAATCAACATAGAGACAGTTTGCTCCTCTCATGGGCACAGAATTCAGGTTCAGGTGACCCGCCAGCTTATGCTGGAATCAGTCTAACAGGTTCCAAAAAGAGCAGAGTCCTCCCTATTCCCTCTAGCCCAGACTAAACCAGACCAGAGGCTCTCTAAGCCTTACAGATGCTTGAGAGCAAACCAAAAGCAAGCCAGAAAGTACAGGTATCTATCTGTCCGAGCCCACATCCAAACAGACAAACAGCAAGACCAAAGTGCTCCTCCCATCAACGCTACAGAAGACAGGTGACCCAACTTATGCTGGCATCAAGTCCATGGCCAACAGGTTCAAAAAGGAGCAGAGTCCTCCTGACTCTCTCCAGACCTGACGAAATAAGTAGAACCCTCCAGGTCCCAGCTCCTCAAGTGGAGACTGGAGCATCCTCCAGGACACCTGTAGCCCACGATATTCAGGGATGTCTACCTGGCACTAATGGTTACCTCTAGTTGACAATTCTCGCTCAGTTGCAACCCGAAACCAAATTTCTCTGTGGCCACACAGATTGAGAGAACTAAAATAAACTAAACAGACATTTAGACAAGACACAGACAGAGACAACAGAGACAACGGCAATATCTGCTCTAGCTTTCCTCTGGTCTCTGGTCAGTTCCTTGAGTGGGAAGAATTCCAGGCCAATCCATCATATGTAGGACCCAATTAGCCCGACGTCAAGGAGGTCCCGCTCACAAAAACACGAAGATGGAGATCAATGCAATAAGCAAGAGGTTTAATAATCCAGTACACTAGGGTGACTCCGTAATCTGGACAGAGGCGTCCCCCGAAGAACAAAAGCCATCACCCTTTATACTGTTTCAGGGTATAGGTTTTAGGTTATAGCATGAGTTGGTTATTTCTCATTTGTGGTTCCTATATTTGGGGTAACATCCTGTTTAGGAAATGAGCTAACTGCCCTTAGCAGGGGTCTGTCACTACACCTTTGGCATGCCAAAGATATTTCCCCACCAAGGGCCTCCAATGAATTCAAAGGACAATAGGCAGCCACCAACAAATTCAAAAAGTAATAGGCCCCAAAAAATTGAACATTGCACTACCTGAGGATCAAGTTATACCTCTCCTGGGAATATGCCCAAATGATACTCCACCATACAACAAAGACACATGCTCCACTATGTCCATAGCAGCCCTATTTATAATAGCCAGAAGATGGAAAGAACCCAGATACCCTTCAACAGAGGAATGGATACAGAAAATATGGTCCATCTACACAATGGAGAACTACCCAGCTATCAAAAACAATGACTTCATGAAATTCATTGGCAAACGGATTGAAATTGAAAATATCTTCTGAGTGTGGTAACCCAATCACAAACAACAACAACAACAACAACAACAACAACAACAACAACAACAACAACAATGATATGCATTCACTGATAAGTGAATATTAGCCCAAAAGCTCGAATTACCCAAAATACAATTCATAGACCACATTAATCTCAAGAGGAAAGATGACCAAAGTGTGGATTCTTCAGTCCTTCTTAAAAGGGGAAACAAAAATATTCATAGGAGGGAACATGGAGGCAAAATTTGGAGCAGAGACAAAGGAACAGCCATTCAGAGCCTGCCACAAATGTGGCCCATATATATACAGCCACCTCAACTAGATAGAACTAATGAAGCTAAGAAGTGAATGCTGATAGAAACTGGATATAGATGTCACCTGAGTGACACAGCCAGAGCATTTCAAATACAGAGGTGAATGCCAGCATCAAACCATTGAACTGATAACTGGACTCTAGTTGGAGGA
The DNA here is from genome assembly GCF_021556685.1 of Rattus norvegicus. Lineage (NCBI taxonomy): Eukaryota > Metazoa > Chordata > Mammalia > Rodentia > Muridae > Rattus > Rattus norvegicus. The sequence goes on from NC_141554.1 coordinate 91,962,577, forward strand.
ATTAGAGAGAAGGCTAAAAGAGCTTAAGGAGTTTAAAAACCTATAAGAACAACAATGCCAACCAATCAGAGCTCCGAGGAACTAAACCACTACCCAAAGACTATACATGGACTGACCCATGGCTCACCTGCATATATAGCAGAGGATATCCTTTTTGGGTACCAAAGGAAGGAGAAGCCCTTTAGTCCTATGAAGGTTGGGCCCCCAGTTTAGGGGAATGGTGAGGGGAGGGGGCAAGAAGGGAGATGGATGGGGAGGGGAACACCCTTATAATAGAAGGTGAGGGGAATAGGGGGCTTATGTCCGGGAAACCAGGAAAGGGAATGTCATTTGAAATGTAAATATAAAATATGTCTAATAAAATTAAAAAAAGATTTATGTAAACCAGTATCAAATATTAAAAAAGAGTTTTGTATTAACCACTGCATATTTTTGTAACTCCATGGGTTAAAAATCTACTGGCTACACGAACAAGGGTATAGTTTTAGACTTTTTCCTTTACCTAATGTTTAATATATCATAATATACTGCAAAAATCATATTTTAACAAATTTTCTTAACAAGGTAAACATTACTTTCATAGAAAAACTAGACAAAGGCAAAATAGAGAAACATGTTGACCAATATTTATGGGTAAGTAGAAATATATATATATATATATATATATATATATATATATATATTTAGTTTGGTGAAGATTTTTTTGAGGTTTTTTTATTTTATTTTTATTTTATTTTTTTTAACTTCAGTATTTCTTATTTACATTTCGAGTGTTATTCCCTTTCCCGATTTCCAGGCCAACATCCCCCTAATCCCTCCCCCTCCCCTTCTTTATGGGTGTTGCCCTTCCCATCCTCCCCCCATTGCCGCCCTCCCCCCAACAATCACCTTCGGTCTTAGCAGGACCCAGGGCTTCCCCTTACACTGATGATCTTACTAGGATATTCAATGCTACCTATGAGGTCAGAGTCCAGGGTCAGTTCATGTATAGTCTTTAGGTAGTGGCTTAGTCCCTGGAAGCTCTGGTTCCTTGGCATTGTTGTTCATATGGGGACTCCAGCCCCTTCAAGCTCTTCCAGTTCTTTCTCTGATTCCTTCAACGGGGGTCCTGTTCTCAGTTCAGTGATTTGCTGCTGGCATTCGCCTCTGTATTTGTTGTATTCTTGCTGTGTCTCTCAGGAGCGATCTACATCCGGCTCCTGTCAGTCTGCACTTCTTTGCTTCATCCATCTTGTCTAATTGGGTGGCTGTATATGTATGGGCCACATGTGGGGCAGGCACTTAATGGGTGTTCCTTCTGTGTCTGTTTTAATCTTTGCCTCTCTATTCCCTGCCAAGGGTATTCTTGTTCCCCTTTTAAAGAAGGAGTGAAGCATTCACATTTTGATCATCCGTCTTGAGTTTCATTTGTGCTAGGCATCTAGGGTAATTCAAGCACTTGGGCTAATAGCCACTTATCAATGAGTGCATACCATGTGTGTTTCTCTGTGATTGGGTTACCTCACTCAGGATGATATTTTCCAGTTCCAACCATTTGCCTACGAATTTCATAAAGTCATTGTTTTTGATAGCTGAGCAATATTCCATTGTGTACATGTACCACATTTTCTGTATCCATTCCTCTGTTGAAGGGCATCTGGGTTCTTTCCAGCTTCTGGCTATTATAAATAAGGCTGCTATGAACATAGTGGAGCATGTGTCCTTTGAGATGTTGGGGCATCTTTTGGGTATTATGCCCAAGAGAGGTATAGCTGGATCCTCAGGCACTTCAATGTCCAATTTTCCGAGGAACCTCCAGACTGATTTCCAGAATGGTTGTACCAATCTGCAATCCCACCAAAAATGGAGGAGTGTTACTCTTTCTCCACATCCTCGCCAGCATTTGCTGTCACCTGAGTTTTTGATCTTAGCCATTCTCACTGGTGTGAAGTGAAATCTCAGGGTTGTTTTGATTTGCATTTCCCTTATGGCTAAAGATGTTGAACATTTCTTTAGGTGTTTCTCACCCATTCGGCATTCCTCAGCTGTGAATTCTTTGTTTAGCTCTGAACCCCATTTTTTAATAGGGTTATTTGTTTCCCTGCGGTCTAACTTCTTGAGTTCTTTGTATATTTTGGATATAAGGCCTCTATCCGTTGTAGGATTGGTAAAGATCTTTTCCCAATCTGTTGGTTGCCGTTTTGTCCTAACCACAGTGACCTTTGCCTTACAGAAGCTTTGCAGTTTTATGAGATCCCATTTGTTGATTCTTGATCTTAGAGCATAAGCCATTGGTATTTTGTTCAGGAAATTTTTTCCAGTGCCCATGTGTTCCAGATGCTGCCCTAGTTTTTCTTCTATTAGTTTGAGTGTATCTGGTTTGATGTGGAGGTCCTTGATCCACTTGGACTTAAGCTTTGTACAGGGTGATAAGCATGGATTGATCTGCATTCTTCTACATGTTGACCTCCAGTTGAACCAGCACCATTTGCTGAAAATGCTATCTTTTTTCCATTGGATGGTTTTGGCTCCTTTGTCAAAAATCAAGTGCCCATAGGTGTGTGGGTTTATTTCTGGGTCTTCAATTCTGTTCCATTGGTCTATCTGTCTGTCTCTGTACCAATACCATGCAGTTTTTATCACTATTGCTCTGTAATACTGCTTGAGTTCAGGGATAGTGATTCCCCCTGAAGTCCTTTTATTGTTGAGGATAGTTTTAGCTATCCTGGGTTTTTTGTTATTCCAGATGAATTTGCAAATTGTTCTGTCTAACTCTTTGAAGAAATGGATTGGTATTTTGATGGGGATTGCATTGAATCTGTAGATCGCTTTTGGTAAAATGGCCATTTTTACTATATTAATCCTGCCAATCCATGAGCATGGGAGATCTTTCCATCTTCTGAGGTCTTCTTCAATTTCTTTCTTCAGAGTCTTGAAGTTCTTATTGTACAGATCTTTTACTTGCTGGTTACAGTCACACCGAGGTACTTTATATTATTTGGGTCTATTATGAAGGGTGTCGTTTCGCTAATTTCTTTCTCGGCTTGTAGAAATATAATTTTTAACAAATAGTGCCAAACTAAATCATTACACACAGAGAAGAAAAAGGTATAGAAGGAATGAAAACATGTATAAATGTTCAGAACTCAGGAACTGTCCTAAAACCAATGAATACAATGAAAATAAAAAAAAAAGATAAAACCATAAAATACAAACCAAATCAAAGCAAACAAACCAAAAATACCACACATATTACATTAAAATAAATGAAGAGTATGTTGAACAAGGATCAATATCTTTTATTTTCAAATTAGCTGTACACCACTAGCATGAATAATTCCCAAACAGGCAAATGAGAGTTTTAAAACCCTTAATATTGGAATTACAAACAATTGTGGAATACCTTGTAGCTGCTTGGAAGAAGAACTAATGTTGTTGACTGTTGACCCAGCCATATAGCCACAGGAATAACTTTTTCTCATAGTAAATATTACGTTTTAACAAATTAGGTTTGAAAGAAGCCTAATCCAAAGTAAATAATATTTTATGTGCCATCCATCCAATAGCCAAGAGAGTAAATGAAAAAAAAACCTAAAAGTGTTTCTTCTGAAATCTAGACCAATATTAACATATTGGTAGAAGGATTCTTATTTAGTCAACTCATTTAATACCAATTTGAAAGTAATAATAAGATAAATCATGCAATGAATGTGATATAGTTACCCAAAATACAAAATATCAATATCTATCTATATGTATATCTATATCTATACCTATATCTCTCTCTCTAACTCTCTCTCTCTCTCTCTCTCTCTCTATATATATATATATATATATATATATATATATATATATATATATATATATATATATATATATATAAATTTAAACGTACAAGCTTTTTGGTCCAAATAATATTACTTGTATCACAGCAATTAAAAAAGAAGGCCATCATTTAGAATAAGAGTATGAAATGCCAGGAGAGGTGTTAAAGGGAGAAAGGGGAAGGTAGAAATTAATTATTTTAAAATCAACTAACTTAAAAAATATAATAAAGGAGAATAAAGTATGTTTTAAAATGACATTATATTATACAGATAAAATATATGTATCCTATAAAATTGTGGTTCAAACTGACCGTCAGAAGTAGCAATCTATGAAATCAGCATATAAAAAGAAATGTTTTCATTTTTTCTTAGTAATAAAAAGTTATATATTCCATACCTAAATCAACATTAATAAAAATAAAATTGAGAAAATAACACATTCCTTATAAGTATAAGAAAATACATATAATGAAATGTAATCAAGGAACTGAGTCTCTATTTTTTAATTATATATATTATAAAACATGCAATACTGAACAGAGTCATTGTTCATATTTTTAAGACAATGTTTCAGATAAATATAAAAATATATATTCAAAGCTTCAGCACAATCTCCACAAAAATACTAACAGTATCTTCTTTGTATAAGGATAGAACCAGGGCTGGTGAGATGGCTTATAGGACATATGCATATACCGTTAGACTGAAAAATTGTGTTTAATCTCTAGGTCCACATGCTGGACATTCAAATATTCAGACACTTAGAAGAACACACACATACACTCAAGTATATGGAATTTTTAAAAAAACCCAGAGAGTTAAATATTACTATAACTTTTATAGAACCATAAAGAACTTAGTGATGTTACTAAAAGAGACTAAGTTCTCATAACATCTTCATTTTAAAATTTAATGCTAAAAGTGTATAGTCACTAATAAATCATCAAACTGGCATATAATTTTATATTTTATGAGACTATGACATATTAATCCAGTTTTTTAATATTACTGTGGTAATGAGATTTATTTCTAATTTCTTTTAAAATGCTTTTACTTGAGGTGAGAGTGCAAGAGTGGGTGGAGGAGCACGTTCATAGAGAAAATGGAACGGGAGGGGGGATGAGATGGTGGGTTGTGAAGGGGTAACCAGGAAAGAGGATATCATCTGAAATATAAATGACTAAAATTTTTAATAAAAAAATTTCAATGACATCATTTCTCCCCTTCCCTCTCAACTTTCAGGCTGTCCTAGATACTCTTTCTATCCCCTCCCCATATCATGAAATGATATTTCTTTATATTTTATCATTATTGTTATAATCACATATTTATATGTGTCTTGCTAAGTGTTCTATTGCTGATAAGAGATACCATAACCATGGCAACCCTTATAAAATAAAACATTTAGTTGCAGGTTGCTTTCAGTTTCAGAAGTTTAGTCGATTATCATCATGGTAGAAACATGGCAGCATGTAGGTAGGCATGGCGCTGATGGAGCTGATGCTATTACATGTGGATCTACAGGCAGCAGGAATAGATATACTTGGATTTTTGACATCTCAAAACCTACTTCCCAGTGAAATATTTACTCTAACAAGGCCACACACACTTATTCCTAATCCTTCTCACGACATCCTAATCCTTTTCAAGAGGTGCCACTCTCTGCTGACTAAGCATTCATATATATATATATATATATATATATATATATATATATATATATATATATATATATACATATATATATATACATATATATACATATATATTACACACATTATATATGTATATGTGTGTGTGTGTTTATGGTTCCATTTAATCATCCTATACTAATTTCCACTTTATCTCTTTATTACACTAATTTCTATTTCTACTTTCTTCAAAAATAACTTCCTGGAAATATTTTACTAGCTGCCAAACTGCTGTGTAAACTCCAATGAAGCAAACATATCTAATATATAAAAGCTAACATCCATGTATGAGAGGAATCATATAATTTTTCTCATTCTGTGTCATTAATCAGAATGAGCATTTATAGTTCCAACAAGGAACTGGAGCAAATATAGAGAGCGATAACTAATACTGAAGGACCTTTAAAAAGTGATATCATATCATACTTCTGTTTAGGCTTCCACATATTACACATACATTCAAACTGTAATGTGGTTAAGAGTCAGTACAACTAGATATCATTTGGTAACAAATAAATCCTCAAGAACCAGGGGCAGGTTGCAAGGCAACATCTTTTAAAGTTGTTTACCAATAGGTTGTCATATATTACCCAAGCATTACTGGCTATTGCAGGTACTATTGGTTAACATCTTCAACATGAAAGTAAGATACCTTTGCTAAGATTTTGAAATAAGTATGTCACAGCACATGTAGGAATATAGATGGAATTCAACAGAAAACTTTACCCTACAGTCAAACTGGTTAGATTATATAATTGTTAGAAGACATTATAGATACTATTAAAAAGAAAATTTAATAATTAATCTCACCCAGCTACAACACTGAGAGATAGAGTAATTACCTGCGTAGTACAATATGAACATGGGGGCAATAGTGGCCTAAATATTATGAGATTAAACAATTATTTTTATTTAAGACTTGGTCCATGAGATGCATAATGTTCAGTTGTGGATGTCTGTATTAATTCTCACCTACTGCATGAAGTTTCTCTGATGTGGTCTTTGTGAGGCATTAATCTATAGACATGTAGCTGTATGTCATTAGTAATCATTTTAGCTTTATAGTCCTTTGGGTGAATAACAGCAGTATGTTGTCCCTTAGGAACATAGCATATCTAATCTCAGATTTCTCCTCAACTATGATATCATGCTATGTATAGAAAATCCCATTGGCCCAGCATAAAGGTATTGAAACTAATAAGAAACTTCACAAAAGTTTAAGAGTAATTTCAAATTAATAGCAACTGACTTTTATATACTAGCAACAACGCAACAAATAATCCTGAAATAAAGTCAGAGAAAATTCAACAGAAAATAAATATACTCATGAATACACTTATCTACAAAGCAGAACATAACTGACTCAAACTGCAAGTTCTTGCTGAAAGAAAAAATATGGAATAAAGGGAAAGAGGTGAGATGTTGAAAGATCAGCTAAATTAACAGTACTAATATGGAAGTTCGATGTAGAATGATCAGCAAATTCAAGGCAATCTCTGCCGAAATTCTGATAATCTAATTTCAGAAGCATAAAAGATAATTTCAAAACTTGGAATAACATTTTATACTATATTATTATAGCCCATTTTTAAAAACAAAAACTAAAGTTCAGATATTGCATTTCCCAACTTCATAATTCACTAAAATGTATACTAATGAAAAGAATATAGTGAAATAATAAGGAAAGATATGCAGAGTAATGGAATACAATTGAAAATTTAAAAACTACCTCATGCATCTATTGCCAATTAATTTTTACAAGGTTGAGAAGACAGTTCAACGAGGGAAAAAAATAGCCCTGAAATAAGTGATTATGACACGGTATGTGAATGACTACAGTAGAATTTCAAAACATAGAATCTAACCCTAGGTAATTTAGGATATAAATACAAGGTGTGGGCTAGAAAACTGAAGAAACAAGAATAAATTTATATAAACTCAGTATTTGTTTTTTATTACAATTTTATTTTTCTTGAATATTTTGTGCATTAAATGTTATTCTTTTTTTCCACTTTCCCACAACACCCCCGCCCTGCTTCTATAAAGATATTCCCATTCCCACTGCAATCTCAACACCCTGGTTTTACCCTACATTGGGGAAACAAGCCTTCACAGGACCAAGGGCTTTTCCTCCCATTGATGCTAGACAATGCCATCGTCTGCCACATTTGTGGCTGGAGTCATGGGTCCATCAATATATACTCATTGGGTGGTGGTTTAGTCCCTGAAAACTCTGGTGTGGTCTGGTTGATTGATATTGCTCTTCTTTCTGTGGTGTTGCAAACTCCTTCAGTTCCTTCAGTCCTTCTCTAACTCTTCCATTAGGCTCCTAATCCTCACTCTAATGGTTAGTTGCAAGCATTCTCACCTCTATCAGTAAGACTCTGGCAGAACCTATCAGGAGACACCCATATCTGGCTCCTGTCAGCAAGTTCTTCTTGGCATCAGCAATAGTGACAGGGTTGGTTGGCTACATATGGGATGAATCCTCAGGTGGGGAAGTCTCTGGATGACATTTTCTTCAGTCCCTGCTCCACTATTTGTCCCTGTATTTCCTCCCATGAGTATTTTGTTATCCTTTCTAAGAAGGAATGAAACATCCACATTTTGGTCTTCCTTCTTAGGCTTCATATGATCTGTGAATTTTTTCTTAGGTATTCTAAGCTTTAGCAGCTAATATCCACTTATCAGTAAGTACATACCATGTGTGTTCTTTTGTGACTGGTTACCTCACTCAGGAGGATATTTTCTACTTCCATCCATTTGCTTGAAATTTCATGAAGTCATTGTTTTTGATAGCTGTGTAGTACTCCACTGTGTAGATGTACAATATTTTCTATATCCATTCCTCTGTTGAAGGACATCTTATTTCTTTCCAGCTTCTCACTACTATAAATAAAGCTACTATGAACATAGTGGAGCATGTGTCCTTGTTATATGTTAGAGCATCTTTTGGGTATATGCCCAGGAGTGGTATAGCTGGGTCCTCATGTTGTACTTTGTCCAATTATCTGAGGAACCACCAGACTGATGTCCAGAGTGGTTGTACCAGCTTGCAATCCTGCCAACAATGGAGGTGTTTTTCTCTTTCTCCACATCCTAGCCAGCATCTACCATCCCCTGAGTTTTTGACCTTAGCCATTTTGTCCGGTGTGAGGTGGTATCACATGATTATTTTGATTTGCATTTCCCTGATGACTGAGGATGCTGAACGTTTCTTTAGGTGCTTCTCAGCCATTTGGTATTCCGCAGTTTTGAATTCTTTGTTTAGCTCTGAACCCCATTTTTAATAGGGTTATTTGATTCTCTGGAGTCTAGCTTTTTTACTTCTTTCTGTATATTAGATATTAACCCTATATTGGATGTAGGATTGGTAAAGATCTTTTACAAATCTATTTGTCATTGTTTTTTTTTACACTGACAGTGTCCTTTGTCTTACAGAAGCTTTGCAATTTGTCAATTCTTGATTTAAAGCATAAGCCATTGATGTTCTATTCAGTGTTGGGAGTGATGCCCTTGAAGCCCTCCATTATTGATGTTATTTTTATGGTTAGAATTAAGTATGACTAGGTTCATGGAAAATCCCCAGCCAGCTGCAGAAGACTAATACAAATCTGGTGGTCAAAATGAATAATAATAATAATAATAATAATAATAATAATAATAATAATAATAAGATACGTCAAGATATCCAATGTGATGACCTGTAACCTTTCTGAAAAAAAAACAACAACATCCTGCTGACTAATAGATATGACAAACCTGTGACCTTTCTGACAACCTGTCAACATCATCCTACTCCCTGACCACACGAATATTGTGTCCTTGGCCTGCGTAAATGTTTTTTTATTTTCCCCCTCCCTCTGTTACCCATGTTATGGTATAAATTCAGCCTTGGGGAAAAATAAATTATCACCTTGATCAGACTCTTGTCTTGGCGTCCTTCTTCATGTCTCTTGTCCCCGATTCTCTTCCACGTACACCCCCCGGACCCGTCGCTTACAATTCAGGAAATTTTATCCTGTGCCTATGTGTTGAAGGCTCTTCCCTACTTTCTCTTCTATTAGATTCAGTATATCTGCTTTTATGTTGAGGCTCCTGATACACTTGGACTTGAGCTTTGAACAAGAAGATAAGAATAGTGCAATTTTCATGCTTATACATGCTGACCTCCAGTTGAACCAGCAATATGATGTCTTTTATACATTGGATAGTTTTGGCTCATTTGTCAAAGATCAAGTGGCCACAGGTGTGTAGGTGTATTTCTGGGTCTTCAATTCTATTCCATTGATCTACCTGTCTATCTCTGTACAAATAACATACAGTATTTTATCACTATTGCTCTGTAGTACAGTTGGAGTTTAGGGATTGTGATTCCTCCAGAAGTTCTTATATTGTTGAGAATAGTTTTTGTTATTTTGGGTTTTTTGTTATTCGAAATGAAGTTGCAAGTTGCTTTTTCTAACCTAAGAAGAAGTTTTAAAATTTTTATAGCATTGATTTAATTTGTTTCTGGAGGTTGTGTGGGTATGCAGACGTGATAGTACATGACTGGAGGTCAGAGGCAGCTTGCAAGAGACAGTTCTTTCCTCCATCCATGTAAATCCTGGGGATATCATTTGTATTATCAGCCTTGATAACTTTTACTTACTGAGTAATTTTCCCAGCTTTCAAATAGTCTTTCAAAAGTGTAAGTGAACCCAGGAAATCAAACAGTGCATACTTTGTCTTATGGATTGAGAAATATATGATGGTGAATATATTCAACATCCTGTCTTATACAATTGTAAATGTTTTTACTCATCAAATTTAATTCCAAATTAACGACTTACAGCTGAATAGACTCCCTGTATATATCTTTTTCTAGACTCTAGGTGGCTAGTTCAACTCAGTCATTCTAGTTCAAACTTTTCTCCTAGATCACTGATTAAATCTAGCTGTTCCCAACTTCTCACTGAATTGCTCTGAATTACTCAGCTTAGCCTCAAACTAACTCTTGCCACCAGTTAAAATCTTCTGGTCTCTTCTCATGTTCTGGCTCATTCAGTTTTCCCCTATGCTAACTTGTTCTCTGCATCATCTGTCTTTGTAACACTGTCCCTGTAAAACTGCCACATATTTACTCTCTGTGTGCTACACTCAAGTATTTTCACTTTGGTATCTGTTCTGAGAGTTGGGCATATTTTCTCTATTACTCATTTTATCAAATCTTTCTTTAATACGTCATCTTGCCTTTCACCCATTTAGACATTGCTTCCAGACATGGCTGTTTTCCTCTACAAAGCAACATTACCTAAAGTTATACACTAAAGATGTGTATATATTCCAACAATATTACACAGATCTAGAGAGCCTTTGAATGTGATTTCTTGCAAGAGCTGCCATGTAGCTGCATTAAAATCCCTCCACACATAATGATAAAAAGCTAGTAAATAACTACTTAAAATCACAAGGGTTTTTTGTTAGTTTGTTTGTTTTTGTTCAAAGAGGTCTCTAGGACTATTCTGTTTTCCAAAAATAACAGTATAATAGGTTTAGCTCACTGGAAATTAAGTCTTTTTGATTCAGTATTCCAGTTTATGAATCAAAGTCCCATTGTAGTTTATCTTTGTGAGATTATTTCTCAAATGTAAGAAAGTAGTGAGATATATCAAGTTACATGGAGGAAACATTTCTTGAAAATCAAATATATGAAAATTTTATATTAGCATGCTCTCAAAATGCCACCATCATACTGCCATATAATGTCACTTTCTCACTTGTTGATCATATTTAAAAAAAATTTGTTAAAGTGTGGTGTTACTATAATGTCACTTTAGCATTTTCCAGTGATGTGAATGCCTTAAACTTGTTCAGCACACTTCTAATTTAATGCATTCTTATTTCTGAAGGACAGATAGCGTTGAATATATATTACTCCTATATTAAATTATTCTATAATGTTATTTATATGAGTAATATGTTTTCCATAATACGTAGTAATGAAAATATTTATCATCAAATATATTATGAAGAATATGCATCAACTACATTTCATGTGGATTAGGGGAATTTTAAATGGTTATAAATAATATATTATACATTTAAATTAGGGAAAATCAATACTGTGTCTGAAAAATTCTATCTTCCTCGTTATAGAATGATTAATTACCATTTATTACATTTACAAAATGTGCTTCAGACATTTTTTATCTCATTCCTGATTCAGATAGATATAAACCAGAATAGAAAGGTCCTCTTTTTGATATTTGTATTTATTTACATTTCAAATATTATCCCTTTTAACTGTTTCCCCTCTGGAAACCCTCTATCCTGTCTTCCCTCTCCCCCGAGGGTACTCCTCCAACCACCAATCCACTCTTACCTCCACACACTGGCATTCCCCTACCCTGGGACATTGAACATTTCCAGGACCAAGAGCTGCTCCTCTCATTGATATCTGACAAGCACATTCTCTGCTACATATGTTTCTAGAGCCATGGATTCCTCCATGTGTATTCTTTGGTTGGTGGCTTACTCCCTGGGAGCTCTGGAGGATCTGCTTGGTTAGTATTGTTGTTCTTTATTTAGGCCACAGTCATTTCTATGGGCATATTTTAATAAAGCTATCATTTGTTGAGTGATTACAATGACAATGTAGGTAGAATTTTTTTCTTTATCTTATCACTGACAATTTTGTTTTTATTTACATTTTTGCCCATGTTCAGTGACGTTTGTTATATATATATATATATATATATATATATATATATAACATAATATATATAATATTATATATGTAACTAGTACTTTTTATTAATATTTAGAAATTTGCCCTGCATACAGTGTGCTTGATTTATTAATTTGACACCTTTCTTCAATGGAGTGATATTAAGTTTATCAAACTCACTTCAGGGAAGGCCCAACTCAGGATATGATGGTTAATGTTAAGTTCCATGATTAAATTATTATACTTAAAAAAATCTATAAAAAAGCTTCTAACCTGTATGCTCTGCTTGCCCAAGGACATATAATATCTGGGGGCTATTGTTCGCGTAAGAAAACAATCAGCGTGTTTGGCTTCTGTAAATGAGCTTCATTGCCCAATGGTAGGTGATGTGTGCTTAATCACTTGTAGGCAGGAAGTACTTAGTGTTTTGGTGCCAAACTCTAAGCAAGATTTTCTGATCTGAACCTGGCCAGTATCCATGGTCTTGTCAAGTATTTAATAAAGCTTTTCACTTATTAAAAAAATCATTCCTAGTCAAACTGGTGATTCTCTGAATGACACCATTCATACTTATAACAAGGAAAAATTGGCCTACACAAGTTAGACTTCATAGCTTTTACATCTTTTGGTGCAGTGTATGTTTTGCTTCTTTTTATTTTTAAGAGAATTTCATTGTGTTCAAAGGAGATTTGAGAGGGATTGTGTGTATATGTGTAGAAGTCAAAGGACAACGTTCTTATGTCTAGAATTAAGAACCAAGGCATAGTCACAAACTGAACAAAGCAAAACCAAACTACAACTATATAAATATCTCAGTATCCTATGTCTAGAATCTACTTACAGTCTCCTAGAATCCCCTGGAGGGCCTGGGCCATGTCTATGATTATGCCCTCTGTAGCCTGGGCAATTTATATCTAGGTGGTAGCTTAGTTCACTCTACCATTGCTGCTATGCTTGGTGGTCATCTCATGGTACTCACATCTTCTAAATACTGGGGTCATCTGCTGAACTCAGCTTCAAATTCACCAGTAGCTGCACCTGGGCTTTCTCCACGGACACTAGCCCTACCAAGTAGTGGCAAACTCTATGTTCTCCATGACCACCTTATGCCTTATAAACCAGAATTACATCACTTAGATTACACAAACTACCAATTTAGCTGCCAGCATTGGTTACAACTTCTGCCTGTGAAGTTGTACAAGAACAGCTTTTGTATTCTCTCAGGAAAACATTTTCCAGAAGACTCCACTTTAATGGCACTCTTACTTTCTTAACTGTTTCGAATTTCTCAGCTTCCATGAACATTAGCCAGCATTGAATATCACAGAGAAGAAAAAAAATTCTCACTTTAGTTTTTCTGGTATATTGTTAACACAGCTGACTATTCAGATCATGCTAACCACAACCATGGAATCATAATTTAAAACAGAAAATTGACCCAATCAGCTATTTGGGTTCCAGCATCTGCATGGTTTTAGAATTCTTTTTTCATCTGTTGTTTAAATTGTTTTTTTTAAATTGGATATTTTTTATTTACATTTCAAATGTTATCCCCTTTTCTGGATCACTGTCCATAAACCCCCTATCCTATCTCCCCTCCTCCTTCTTCTATGAGGGTATTCCCCCACCCACCACCCAACCCTTCCCAAGTCCCTGCCCTGACATTCTATACTGGCCAGTCCAGCCTTGGCAGGATCAAGGGATTCTCCACCAATTGGTTCCCAGCAAGGCCATCTTCTGCTAAATATGCAGACGGAGACCTGAGTCTGTACATGAGTACTCTTTGGATAATAGTTAAATACCTGGGAGCTCTAGTTGGCTGGTCTAATGGTTCTTATGGGTTTGTAAACCCCTTCAGGTATTTCATTCCTTAGTGAAGGGGAACACATTCTAAATTCAGTGGTTGGCTCCAAACATTCTCTCTGTATTTGTCAGGATCTGGCAGATCCTCTCAGGAGACAGCTATATCAGGCTCCTGTCAGTTTGCACTTCTTGGTATCAGCAATATTGTCTACGTTTGGTGGCTCTATGTATATGGGTTGGATCCCGAGGTGAGGCAAGTACTAAATGGCCATTCCTTCAGGCTCTGCTCCAAATTTTGTCTTCATAGCTCCTCCTATAAATATTTGTCATTCTAAGAAGTGCTAAAGCATCTGCACTTTGGTAGTCTTTTTACTGCCACTTCATGGGGGTCTGTGGATAGTATATTGGGTAATTTGAGCTTTTAGAATAATATCCACTTATCCAGTCAGTGCAAACCATGTGTGTATTTTTGAGATTGGATTACCTCAATCAGGATGATATATTCTAGTTCTATCCATTTGCCTATGAATTTCATGAAATCATTGTTTATAATATCCAGGTAGTACTTCATTACCACAGAAGTTCTTTTATTGTTGAGGATAGTTTTGCTATCCTGGGTTTTCTCTTCTTCCAGATGAATTTTTAAAATGTTCTTTCTAACTCTATGAAGAATTAAGTTGGAATTTTTATGGAAATTAAATCTGTAGATTGGTTTTGGTAAAATGGCCATTTTTACTATATTAATTCTGCTAATCCATGAACATGGGGAGTCTTTCCATCTTCTGATATCTGCTTCAATTTCTTTCTTCAGAGACTTGAAGTTCTTTACATGCAGATCTTTCACTTGCTTTGTTAGAGTCACACTGAGGTATTTTATACTATTTGTGACTATTGTGAAGTGTATCATTTCGCTAATTTATTTTTCAGCCTGTTTATCCTTTGAGTAGAGGAAGACTACTGACTTGTTTGAAATAATTTTATACCCAGTCACTGGACTTGTTTATCAGGCTTAGCAGTTCTCTGGTGTCACTTATGGGGAGACTTAACTATACTACTCTATCTTATGCAAATAATGATATTTTGACATCTTCCTTTACAATATTTATCCTTTTGTTGTCTAATTGCTCTAAGATTTCAAGCATTATATTGAATAAGTAGGGAGAGACTGGGAAGCTTGTCTAGTCCCTGATTTTAGTGGGATTGCTTAAAGTTTCTCTGCATTTAGTTTAAAGTTGGCTACTGGTTGGCTATATATTGTTTTACTATGTTTAGGTATGGGCCATGAATTTCTGATCTTTTCAAGAATTTTATCAGAAAGGGGTGTTGAATTTTTTCAAAAGCATTCTCAGAATATAATGATATGTACATTTGTTTTTTTTTTTTAATTTCTTCAAGTTTGTTTACATAGTAGATTACTTTGATGTATTTCCTTATATTGAACATCCCTGCATCCCTGGGATGAAGCCTACTTGATCATGATGAATGATCACTTTGATGTGTTCTTGGATTCAGTTTTTGAGAATTTTATTGAGTATTTTTGTATTGGTTATTAATAAGGGAAATGGATCTGAAGTTCTCTTTCTTTGTTGTGTTTTTGTGTGATTTAGTTATTAGTGTAATTACGGCTTCATAAAAAGAAGTGAGTAGTGTTCCTTCT
Organism: Rattus norvegicus; assembly: GCF_021556685.1. NCBI lineage: Eukaryota > Metazoa > Chordata > Mammalia > Rodentia > Muridae > Rattus > Rattus norvegicus. The sequence goes on from NC_141554.1 coordinate 91,978,243, forward strand.
GGTTTTATTTTGTGGAATACTTTTAACAGTATTGGTATGAGGTCTTCTATGAAAGTCTGATAGAATTCTGCACTAAACCCAGTGGTCCTGGGCTCTTTTTGGTTGGGAGACTTTTAATAGCACCTTCTATTTCTTTAGGAGTTATGGGATTGTTCAGATGGTTTACCTGATACTGATTTAACTTTGTTACCTGGAATCTGTCCAGAAAATTGTCCATTTCCTCCAGATTTTTCAGTTTTGTTGAACATAGGCTTTTATAGTAGAATCTGATGATTTTTTTCAATTTCCTCAGATTCTGTTTTTTGGGGATCTTTTTGTCTCTCTTTTCATTTCTGATTTTGTTAACTTGAATACTCTCTCTGTACCTTCTCATTAGTCTGGCTAACAGTTTATCTATCCTGTTGATTTTCTCAAAGAACCAGCTCCTGGTTTTGTTGATTCTTTGTATAACCTTTTTGTTTCTACATGGTTGATTTCAGCTGTAAATTTCAGTATTTCTTGTCTTCTACTCCTCTTGGGTGTATTTCTTTCTGTTCTAGAGCTTGTAGGTGTGCTGTCCAACTGCTAATGTGTGCTCTCTTCTGTTTCTTTTGGAGGCACTAAGAGCTATCAGTTTTCCTCTTAGCCTTACTTTCATTTTGTTGAAAATAAGTTTGGGTATGTTGTGCCTTCATGTTCCCTAAATTTTAAAAAGTATTTAATTTCTTTCTTTATTTCTTCTATGACAAAGTTATCATTGGGTAAAGAATTGTTCAACTTTCATGTGTATGTGGGCTTTCATTTTTGTTGTTATTTAAGACCAGCCTTTTAGTCCATGTTGATCTGTAAGGATGCATGGAATTATTTCAATCTTTTTGTATCTTCTTGTTGTGGTCTCTTTTGTGACCAATTATATGTTTAATTTTGGAGAAGGTATCATGAGATGCTAAGATATATTCTTTTGTATTAGGATGAAATATTATAAAGACAACTGTTCAATCCAATTTGGTTCATATCCTGTTAGTATCTCTAAGTCTCTCTTTAGTTTCTGTTTCCATAATCTGTCCATTGATGAGAGTTGGCTGTTGAAGTCTCCCACTATTATTGTGTGAGGTACGATTTGTGCTTTCAGTTATAGTAAAGTTCCTCTTTTGAGTGAATGTGCCCTTTCATTTGGAGCATAGATAATTGGTATTGAGATTTCTCCTTGCTAGGTTTTTCCTTTGATGAATATGAAGTGTCCCTCATTCTTATTTTGATGACTTTTGGTTGAAAGTTGATTTTATTTGATATTAGAATGGCTATTCCTGCTTGTTCATTGCAACCTTTGCTAGAAAAATTGTTCTCTAGCCTTTTACTCTGAGGTATTGCTTGTCTTTGTCACTGTGGTATATTTCCTGTATGCATCAAAATGGTGGGTCATCTTTACTTATCCAGTCTTTTAGTCTATGTCTTTTTATTGATGAACAGTTTTCACTGATGTTAAGAGATATTCAGGAATAGTGATTGTTTGTTTTACTGTTATTTTTGTTGTTTGAGGTGGAATTATGTTTATGTGGCTAACTTTTTGTGGCTTTGTTGTAAGAATATTACCTTCTTGCTTGTTCTAGGGTATAGCTTCCTTCCTTGTGTTGTAGTTTCCATCTTTTATCCTTTGTTGTCTTGAATTTAGCAAAATATTGTATAAATTCATTTTTCAAGCAATGTCTTGGTTTATTCATCTATGTTAATTGAGAGTTTTGCTGGTTATAGTAGCATGGGATGAAATTTGTGTTCTCTTAGTCTGTATGACATCTGTTCAGGATCTTTTGGCTTTCATAGTCTCTGGTAAGTAGTCTGATGTAATTCTGATAGGTCTGCCTTTATTTGTGACTTGACCTTTTTACTGTTTTTAATATTCTTGCTTTGTATTGTGCATTTGTTGTTTTGAATATTATGTGATGGAAGGAATTTCTTTTTTGGCCCAATCTATTTGGAGTTCTGTAGGATTTTTAAATGTTTGTGAGCATCTCTTTCTTTATGTTGGTAAGTTTTCTTCTATAATTTTGTTGAAGATATTTACTGGCCCTTTGAGTTGGGAGCCTTTGCTCTCTTCTATACCTATTATTCTTAGGTCTGATCTTCTTATTGTGTCCAAGACTTCCTGGACGTTTTAGGTTAGGAAATTTTTGCGTTTTACATTTCTTTGGTGGTTGTGTCAATCTTTTCTATGGTGTCTTCTGCCCCTGAGATTCTCCCTTCTATTTCTTTTATTCTGTTGGTTATTCTTGCATCCATGACTTCTGATCTCTTTCCTAGGTTTTCTATCTCAAGGGTTGTCACTCTTTGTGATTTCTTTATTCTTTTTTGTCTATTTTAGATCTGGATGTTTTTGTTGAATTCCTTCACCTCTTTGTTTATATTTTTGTAATTTTTAAAAGGATTTTGTTTTTCCTCTTTAAGTGCTTCTACTTGTTTACCACTATTTTTCTATAGTTCTTTACTTATTTATGTCCTATATAAAGTCCTCTATCATCAACATGAGGTATGATACTTAATCCAAATCTTGCTTTTCCAGGGTATTGGGATATCCAGTATTTGCTTTGGGGGGAGAACTTGGTTTTGATGATGCCAAGTAGTCTTGGTTTCTGTTGCTTAGGTTCTTGCCCTTACCTCTCGCCATCTGGTTATCTCTGGTATTAGCTGGTCTTTCTGTCTCTGACACTGGCTTGACCCACCTGTAACGCTGTCTGTCAATACTACTGTATACCTGCTTTCTCCAAGCATGATCTGAGTACAAAGTGCTTTCTCACAGGGTCATCTCCTGGTGGAGGCAAAAACTGGAAGTATCCTGACCAAGACTGCCCCTACGTTCTTGTGTCTAGAGGGCACTAGTGAAGTTCCTCTTTGACCAGGAATGTTAGTAGGAGTGGTAGTGTCTCCTGTGCTTCCAGGATTGCCCCACCTCTTGGAGTCCTGCTCTCTCTCTCTCTCTCTCTCTCTCTCTCTCTCTCTCTCTCTCTAGGGGATCTGGATACAGAGAGTTGTGGGAAGGGATCAGCTCCCAGGACAGATTGAAATCCGGCCTGTTGCATTCTTATCTCGTATGTTCCTATGGAACATCACTCTGAAAACTCAATATCCAATGGCTGCTCTAGCTCCAGGTTCCAAAGTATTTCCAAATCTTCCCAGGGACAACATTATCAAGACTGTCACATTACTATATTACTTCAAGTTCTAATATATGACTTAATATTTGACAGAGTTACTATTGATAGGATTACATGTAGGGATATGATATGACTAAAAGGAAGTAGGAGAAAAGGGTCTATATGAAACACTTGTACATCACTATTCTTCACTAAAGGATGTCAGAATAGGAACCTGTAGACATGTGCTGATGTGAAGACCATAAAGGGATGTTGTTTTCTAGCTTGTTTCATGTGGTATTTTCAGTCAAAAGATTTATGGAATAGTGGGCAGAGGGCAGGATCCCAACAAGCTAAATTTTTGTTTGTACTTAGAGAGAAAGGCTGATTTCTGAGTCCAAGGTTGGTCTGGGACAGAAGGAGTTTAGGTCCAGGCCAAATTAGAGTATGATGGTAATGTCAGGGCAAAGTCCCACCAATTAGCCTATTTTCTGTGCTTAACAAATGTATGCAGATATCTAAATTTGTTTTACAATGTTAAAAGTGTTCGGTGTGTCTATGAAACAAGGGGCTGTGGTCATCAGACTCTGTTTCTTGGAATAGCAAAAAGAGAACCTGGAGTAATGATTGAACTGGTACTTAAATAAAAGACTGTGCTTTTGGACTGCAAGTCATGAGCTACCAAAAAAGTTTCTAGAATTGAAAGAAAAAGCTGTCTTGAGCAGAACATAGAGTGAGTTGTCTGGAAAACTCTTGACTAGAATATAGACAGTCAGTTTGTAACCCAAAGTTCAACTTTGAGTCCTTTTTTTTTTTTCTGGCTAAAGATGGAACTTGACAGGCTCCCTCCCTAATTTTAAAAATGCCCTTTAGCCAAACTTTGACAGTCTCACTATTGCAGTTCTATCCTTTCAAATAACTCTAGTTTGAGACAAGTTGATTTAAGAACACTGAACACAATACTGAACAATCTTACAAACCAGTTTCTTTTTTTTATTTTTAAGGTATCAGTTTACCTTAGAAGTAAATTGTAGAAATTATCAATTTCATTATATTTTACAGGATGATTTTAAATTCTAATTAAAGCAGAATATTTATGATTTTGTTTTTAATTTTATTGCATAGGACACTTATTTAAATAAAGAAAATAAATGATTTTAAGCATAATGAATATTATCAATTGGGGGAGATCTAATGCCAACTATTTTATCTTTAGTTAGATTTCCTATTCCCATTCTATAACACATGTCAGTTGAATCAACTTACTTAGGAAATAAAATATTCTGATGATCTTAAAAATTTTTGTGCAGGCTGACAGGAACAGGATGTAGATCTCTCCTGAGAGACACACCCAGAATACAGCAAATATATAGGCGAATGCCAGCAGCAAACCACTGGACTGAGAACAGGAACCCCATTGAAGGAATCTTAGAAAGGACTGAAAGAGCTTCAAGGAGCTTGAGACCCCATATGAACAACAATGCCAACCAACCAGAGCTTCCAGGAACTAAGCCACCACCCAAAGACTATACTTGGACTGACCCTGGGCTCCAACCTCATAGGTAGCAATGAATAGCCTAATAAGAGCATCAGTGGAAGGGGAAGCCCTTGGTCATGCCAAGACTTAAACCCCAATGAACGTGTTGTTGTGGGGGGGGTGTTAATGGGGGAAGGATGGGGAGGGGAACACCAATACAGAAGGGGAGGGGGAGGGGCTAGTGGGATGTTGGCCCAGAAACCAGGAAGGGGAATAAAATCAAAATGTAAATAAGAAATACCTAAGTTAATAAAGACAAAAAAAGAATAAGAAAAAATGTTCAACATCTTTAGTCATAAGGGAAATGCAAATCAAAACAACCCTGAGATTCCACCTCACAACAGTCAGAATGGCTAAGATCAAAAACTCAGGTGACAGAAAATGCTGGCGAGGATGTGGAGAAAGAGGAACACTCCTCCATTATTGGTGGGATGGCAGACTGGTACAACCATTCTGGAAAACAGTCTGGAGGTTCTTCAGAAAATTGGACATTGAACTACCTGAGGACCCAGCCATACCTCTCTTGGGCATATACCCAAAAGATGCCTCAACATATAACAAAGACACGTGCTCTACTATGTTCATAGCAGCCTTATTTATAATAGCCAGAAGCTGGAAAGAACGCAGATGCCCTTCAACAGAGGAATGGACACAGAAAATGTGGTACATCTACACAATGGAATATTACTCAGCTATCAAAAACATTGACTTTATGAAAGTCATAGGCAAATAGATGGAACTGGAAAATATCATCCTGAGTGAGGTAACCCAATCACAAAAAAACACTCATGTTATGCATTCATTGATAAGTGGGTATTACCCCAAATGCTTGAATTACCCTAAATGCACAGAACACAGGAAGCTCAAGAAGGATGACCAAAATGTGAATGCTTCCCTCCCTCTTTAAAAGAGGAACAAGAATACCCTTGGCAGGGAATAGGGAGATAAAGTTTAGAACAGAGGCAGAAGGAACACCCATTCAGAGCCTGCCCCACATGTGGCCCATACATATACAGCCACCAAACTAGATAAGATGGATGAAGTAAAGAAGTGCAGGCTGACAGGAACAGGATGTAGATCTCTCCTGAGAGACACACCCAGAATACAGCAAATACATAGGCGAATGCCAGAAGCAAACCACTGAACTGAGAATGGGACCCCCGTTGAAGGAATCAGAGAAAGGACTGGAAGAGCTTGAAGGGGCTCGAGTCCCCATATGAACAACAATGCCAAGCAACCAGATCTTCCAGGGACTAAGCCATTACCCAAAGACTATACATGGACTGACCCTGGGCTCCAACCTCATAGGTAGCAATGAATAGCTTAGTAAGAAGAGCACCAGTGGAAGGTGAAGCCCTTGGTCCTGCCAAGACTGAAACCCCAGTGAACGTGATTTTTGGGGGGAGGGTGGTAATGGGGCGGAGGATGGGGAGGGGAAGCCCATATAGAAGGGGAGGGAGAGGGGTTAGGGGGATGTTGGCCTGGAAACCGGGAAGGGGATAACCATCGAAATGTAAATAAGAAATACTCAAGTTAATAAAGATAAAGAAAAGAAAACTAAAATGTGCTAACAGCATTTGACTTTCTGACATGGCAGCTACGCCTTTTTCTGCTGAAAGCATAACTAAATTTTATCTATTCTAATGGCTTACAGACTATTGCAGAATTGGCCTTCCATATATGTATTAGTTTACCTGCATTATAGGGTCTGTCTAGGAGTCACAAAAGAAGAGATTTACTAAAAATTAAATTGTTTGATTTCTCAACAAAAAAAAAGAAATACTCAAGTTAATAAAGATGGAAAATAAAATAAAATAAAATAAAATAAAATAAATTTGTCCTTCCTTAAATAGGATATTGGAAGTATTTCAGAAACAAATAGACTAAATGCTCTGTCAGAAGTAAAATGCTTTTAGAGATCTAAAAACAAAACAGCTGAATAGTTGATTGAAATCCAAAATAATAATCAAACAAATAAATGGACACCTTAAATTAAAATATTTGAGACAAAGTGTTTATCAGTTAGGATTCTAAGTTTCTAGCTCTGAATAAATAACAAATTTACACAAAGGAGGACTGAGTCCATGAAAAAATCACCACAATTCTTCTGAGAAGATAAATCAGACTGTTTGAATATAATGCAATCATGCTGTTGAGGTCTGGCTCTTATACAGGTGAATTCTCTATGAAAAAAGTTACAAAATGTAAATCATTCTTGAGGGTCCTTTATTCAGGTGCATAATTATGGGTATAAAAAACCTTTCAATTCAAAGGGCATATTTTATTCAGGAATCTAATATGAGAAGCTATATCCCAGAAACCTATCTTCAAGTTCCATGTTCGAACATAGTAACAGTTTCATAATAACAAAACAGAAAATCCATACTTCAAACAAATTTGTGGAAATATCAAGTAGACACAGCAAAATTATGACTTGCTGTGTAGTATTTTGCTTCAGTTTTGTAGAAAACTAATATAGACTTGGATAATGCATGCATGGATGCATTGGATACTGAATGCATGTAGAGATATTGAACTGATTTCGAATCTTTAGAAACCATTGAGGTCAGAGGTACATTTTATAAATTCTCTGAAAGTTACGTAAAAGGATTGATGGTTTCAAGAAGGATATGAAAATTATTATCACAATAATTTGAAATTAAGAAGATAACTGTGTATACTGGTGCTGTGGCATTCTTCTTGAAAAATGTCATGAATCAGATAGAAATTAAGGTGGTTTTTTATGATGGAAGTGTGACCATTTTTGTTGGAAAGTGGCAAAGAACTAAGCTAAATCATGGTTTAATACTATAAAAGAAATTCTCAAGTTATATGCCTAACTAGACTGACTTTAAAAAAAAATAGAAACAAAGAAAGAATATTAAAAGCATTAAGGGAAAATGTTCAAGTAACATATAAAGGCAAACCTATAAGAAATACACCAGATTTCTCATCAGAGACTACAAAAGCCAGAATATCCAGGGCAGATGTTATACAGACCCTAAGAGAACACAAACGCCAAAACAGGCTACTATGTCCACCAAAAACTCTCAATTGACATAGATGGAGAAATCAAGATACTCCATGACAAAACCAAATTTACACGATATCTTTCTACAAATCCAGCCCTACAAAGGATAATAGATGGAAAACTTCAACACAAGGAGGGAAACTACATGCTAGAAAAAGCAAAAAAGTAATCTTTTTCAATGACACCAAAAGAAGACAGACACACAAAATAATTCCACATGTAACAAGTAAAATAACAGGAAGCAACAATCGCTATTCCTTAATATATCTTAACATCAATAAACTCAATTACCCAGTAAAAAGATATAGACTAACACACTGGATATGTTATAGGACCCAGCCTTTGCAGCATACAGAATACATGCCTCAGAGACAAAGAGAGACACAAACTAAGAGTTAAAGGCTGAAGAACAATTTTCCAAGCAAATGGTCTGAAAAAACAATATGTAATTGCCATTCTAATATCAAATAAAATCGATTTTCAACCAAAACTAATCAAAAAAGTTAAGAAAGGTCATTTCATATTCATCAATGGAAAAATCCACCAAGATGAACTCTAAATCCTAAATGCCTATGCTCCAAATTCAAGGGCACCTACTTTCATAAAAGAAACATTACTAAAGCTCAAATCACACATTGTACATTACACAATAATAGTAGGAGATTTCAACACCACAGAAACATAGAGAAACTCTCAGAAGTTATGAACCAAATGGACTTAACAGATATTTATAGAACATTTCATCATAAAACTAAAGGATATAACTTCATCTTAGCTCATCATGGTACCTACTCAATGATAAGTTAGTCAAGGAAGAAATTAAGAAAGAAATTAAATACTTCTTAGAATTTATTTAAAATGAAGGCAAAACATACCCAACTTTATGGGACACAAGGAAAGCAGTGCTACGAGAAAAACTCATAGCCCTGAGTGCCTCCAAAAAAAACAGGAGAGAGCATACATTACCAGCTTGATGGCACACTTAAAAGCTCTAGGACAAAAAGAAGCAAATACACACAAGAGGAGTAGAAGGCAGGAAATAATCAAACTCAGGGCTGAAATCAACCAAGTAGAAACAAAAAGGACTATACAAAGAATCAACAAACGGAGGAGCTGGTCCTTGTGAAAATCAACAAGATTGATAAACCTTTAGCCAGACTAACCAGAAGGCACAAAGAGGGATTCCAAACTAACAAAATAAGAAATAGAAAGGTAGCGTGCAATTGTATCTGAGGAAATTCAAAAACTCATCAGATCCTACCACAAAAGCCTATATTCAATAAATTCCAAGTACTTAAGATTAATCAGTAACAGATAAACCATTTAAACAATCCCATAACTCCTAAAGAAATAGAAGCAGTCATTAAAAGACTTCCAACTAAAAAGAGCCCAGGACCAGATGGGTTTAGTGCAGAATTCTATCAGACCTTCATAAAAGAACTCATACCAATACTGTCAAAATATTCCACAAAAATAGAACCAGATAGAACACTACCTACTTCCTTCTACGAAGTCACAATTACAATTATACCTAAATCAAACAAAAACACCACAAAGAAAGAGGACTTCAGACCAATTTCCCTTATGAATATCAACACAAAATACTTAATAAAATTCTCACAAACTGAATCCAAGATCATATCAAAGCTATCATCCACCATGATCAAGTAGGTTTCATCTTAGGGATGCAGGGATTGTTCAATATAAGGAAATACATCAACATAATCCACTATGTAAACAAATTCAAAGGGAAAAAATATGACCATTTCATTAGATGCTGAGAAAGCATTTGCCAAAAATCAACACGCCTTCATGATAAAAGTCTTGGAAAGATCAGCAATTCAAAGCTCATATATAAGCATAGTAAAAGCAATATATAGCAAACCAGTAGCCAACTTTAAACTAAATGCAGAGAAACTTTAAGCAATCCCACTAAATCAAGGACTAGAGAAGCTGCCCATTCTCTCCCTAGTTATTTAGTATAGAACTTGAAATTCTCACCAAAGCAATCAGACAACAAAGGAGGTCAAAGGGATATAAATTATTAAGGAAGAAGTCAAAATACCACTATTTGCACAAGATATGGTAGTATACTAAAGTGACCCCAAAAATTCCACTACTAAACCTGCTAAAAAAAACTTCAGTAAAGGCTGGGTATAAAATTACCTCAAACAAATCAGTAGCCTTCCTCTACTCAAAGGATAAACAAGCTGAGAAAGAAAATAAAGAAAAGACATCTGTCACAATAGTCCCAAATAATATAAAATACTTCAGTGTGACTCTAACCAAGTAAGTGAAAGACCTGTATGACAAGAACTTCAAGTCTTTGAAGAAAGTAATTGAAGCAGATGTCAGAAGATGGAAAGACCTCCCATGCTCATGGATTGAAGGATTAATATAATAAAAATGCCTATTTTGCCAAAGGAATCCATAGATTTAATGCAATCCCCACCAAAATTCCAACTCAATTCTTTATAGAATTATAAAGAACAATTTGCAAATGCATTTGGAATAACCCAGGATACAAAAACTATACTCAACAATGAAATAACTTCTCAGAGAAACAAGCAGGTAGATCTGTGGAATAGAACTGAAGACCAGAAATGAACCCACACACCAATAGACACTTGATTTTCGACAAAGGAGCTAAAATCATCCTGTGGAAAAAAGACAGCATTTTCAACAGATAGTGCTGGTTCAACTGGAGGTCAGCATTTACAAGAATGCAAATCAACCCATTCTTATTACCCAGTACATATCTCAAGTCCAAGTGGATCAAGGACCTCCACATAAAACCAGATATCCTGAATATAATATAAATAAATGTAGGAAAGATCCTCAAACACACGGGCACTGGGAAAAATTTCCTGAACAGAAACCAGTGGCTTATGTTCTCAGGACAAGATTCAACAAATGGGACCTCCTAAAATTCCAAATCTTCTGTAAGACAAAGGATACTGTCATTAAGACAAAATGGCAACCAACAGATTAGGAAAATATTGTTACCAATCCTACATTTGATTAAGGGCTAATATCATATATACATAGAACTCAAGAAGTTAGACTCCAGAGAATCAAATAACCATATTAAATAATGGGGTACAGAGCTGAAAATAGAATTCTCAGCTGAGGAATATTTAATAGGTGAGAAGTAGCTACATAAATGTTTAACACCCTTAATCATCACGGAAATGCAAATCAAAACAACCCAGAGATTCCACCTCATAACAGTCATAATGCCTAAGATAAAAACGTCAGCTGACAACAGATGCTGGTGAGGGTATGGAGAAAGAGGAACACTCCTCCATTGTTGGTGGGATTGCAAGCAGGTATAACAACTCTGGAAAGCAGTCTGGTGGTTCAAAATTGGACATAGTACTACCTGAGAACCCAGCTATACCACTCCTGCACATATACCCATAAGATGCAACAACATATAACAAGGACACATGCTCCACTATGTTCATAGTAGCCTTATTTATAATAGGCAGAAGTTGGAAAGTACCCAGATCTCCTTCAATGAAAGAATAGATAAGAAAATGTGGTACATGTACACAGTGGAGAAATACTCAGCTATTAATAACAATTAATACATGAAATTCTTAGGCAAATGGATTGAGCTAGAAAGTACCATCCTGAGTGAGGTAACCCAATCACAGAAAAAGACATATTGTATGCACTCACTGATAAGTGGGTATTAGCCCCAAAACTCCTATTACCCTAGATAAAATCCACAGACCACGTGAAGTTCAAGAAGGATGACAAAAGTGCAGATGCTTCACTCCTTCTTAAAATGGGGAACAAAAATATTCATGGGAGGGGATATGGAGGCAAACTTTGGAGCAGAGACTGGAGGAACGGCCATTCAAAGCCTGTCCCACATGTGGCCCATATATGTATAACCACCAAAAACTAGGTAAGATTGTTGAAGCTAAGAAGTGCATGCTGACAGGAGGCTGATATAAATGTCTCCGGAGTGACACAGCCAGAGCATTTTAAATATAGAGGTGAATGACAGCAGCAAACCATTGAATTGAGAATGGGACCCCAGTTGGAGGAATTACAGAAAGGACTGAAAGAGCTGAAAGAATTTGCAACCCCATAAGAACAACAATGCCAACCAATCAGAACTCCCAGGGACTAAACCACTACCCAAAGACTATACATGGACTGACCCATGGCTTCAGCTGCATATGTAACAGATGATGGCCTTGTTGGGCACCAGTGGAAGGAGAAGCCCTTGGTCCTGCTGAGGTTGGACTCCAGTATAGGGGAATGTTAGGGTGCAGGAAGGGGGTTTGAATATGGTGGGGGACACCCCTATAGAATAAGAGGAGGGGAATGGGATAGTTTGCTTACAGGAAAAGGGAATAACTTTTGAAATGTATATAAATAGTACCCAATAAAGGAAAAAAAGAAAAAAAGAAAAAAAAACATTTTAATTACATTTTAATGAAAAAGAGAAATAGTTCTTAAAATATTCTGAATCTTAACTGATGTAGTATTACATCTGCCAAAGAAAAGAAGGCATCTCAAATCAAAAGTGAAAGAAAATATCCAGAATGTACTGACTGTCCACATTTTCTAGACAGTACAGAATTTAACATATTAAATTTTTGTATCATTAATTTCATGTTAAGTAAACCACATGAGTTTATGATTAATTTACAAATAAAAAAAACATGCATCTCATGGCTTTGTTATTTGCATCTGTACAGAATAGTAGTTTTCTCGACATTCTTAGATCTCAGTGGTCTTTGGTCAGAATAATACATGCAAAGTATTAGACAAGTTACTGTGTTTTGCATCTGTTTAAAAAATATGTACGTGACAGAATTTGGGTTTTTTGTTTGTTTGATTGGTTGGTTGGTTTGTTTATTTTTTTACTATAATTAAATGTGAAACATAAATCGAGAAAGTTGTTATACATCAAGGAAATAACAAACATTTGGAGGCTTACCATATTGAAAAATAAAAATTTGTTCTGGGTTGCATCAATGGTGTGGGTGGTGACTGCTCATGGATACATCAGCTCAGTAGAAGCAGTGTTACCATAAAAAATAAAGAAAGGACAACAGGTAAGAACCTGATTAACGTTGAGAATATTTTGTGTAATGTACATTTTATTGATAAATTTTCATCTGTTATTTGAGCTCACTGAGAAGCTAACTCTAGGAGTGAGAAAGTCTCCCTCAGCTCCTCCAAATAAATCTATCCCAGGGCAGCATGAACCTTCACTCTCTAACAAAGAAAAAGGAAAAGAGCAAACGATACCAGAGTGAAAATGTGGTGTTCTTAAGTGTACCTGAAAGGTTAACTATTTCCAAAATATGATACTATAGTCTTTCTTGATACAAAAAATATCTTCATTAGAAACAGAAAAGTAGGATTGTAGTCATGGAAAACATATCCATGAAGCAGATTCTATTAGGACCTTTAGTTGACTGCCTCCACTGCCTCTACTCAGTTTTTTATGAATGTAGCAAATGCCTTGTTTGATTATTTTATCTGCTGTTATTTGTTTTTAATTTAGAAACATTATTCAAAGGACACTCCTCCACAGCAGGGACTGTCTTTTTGGAGGAATTCTAGCTGGATACCTCAATGAGAATTTCCCAGTTAATTTCTTCTGGTTGATTATAAACTTCTGGTTTAAAATGTTGCTTTTCTCTTATTCAGTTGGACAATTCTAGTCATATCAGCTGGATGATATGAACCCTGCATTTGAAGGAACTTTGCTGGGTATCGGTGTTTCTCTGTTCATGCTACTTGATCTTTATTTCTTTACCCTTTGCTTGTTTTTACTCAAGACCTTCAGTAATTCAAAACTAAATGTATAATTTTCATAAATCATTCCCATTCTGAACAATTTCAAATAGGCAGTAGAACTACCTTTTAAAATCTTTTGCTCCCTTAGATAACAAAAACAATGTTGGGGAAAAAAATCTCAGAGAAAAGTATTTTCTGCTTTGCAGGTTTGAAGCCACAGTATCAAACACAATAACCAAGGACATCAAGCTAGATGCATTTCAGCCATCTAGACATCTGTTCATTGAAAGTTGGCTACCCTATATTTTCTCTGGGCATTTAAGACAATTCAGTCATTTGGGGATCTGATGAAAGGCTTGTTGTCTGTTGTTGCTGATGGTGGCCACATTACAATACTGGTAGTTGTGGTAAACAGAATGATGCTGATATATAAGTAGGCACAGAAGGCAGTTATTACCTCAGTTAGTTGAAGAACATCAAAACAGGATGACTTTTATTAAGGCATAATAACTGATAAATTGGTTTTACTTTGTTTCAAATTTTCTTAGGATCAGTGTCTCATTCTCATTTCTGCTTTCTCATTTCATTATAGATTGAGAGCTATACATATTTTTAAGATATTGGAACAATTTAGTAAACATATAATGAAGGACCATTTTATAGTATAAAGAATGATCTTGAAAAGTTCCACATTTTTTATGTGTAGAGGGCCGCAATAACATTTGCCACCACTAGATGGCGCTGGCTTCCACTGCGCCCCACGTGGAAGGCCGAGCTAGACAAGATGGTGCCGGCCTTCGCTATGCCAGCCGACTCCCTTTCAGGAAGTTAACTGTGTGCGCATGTGCAAGAGTACCTTCGTGCCAGGTCTTTGCCCACTCCTTGGCATGCCTTATGAGATCATGGGTAAGCGACAAATCAGGTGTGGATGTGCCATGCTAGGGTGTATATAGCCGCGCCATTTTGGCGCGCCGGGCCTTCTCCATAAGATATTAATAAAGTTTGGTCACAGCTAGGATTCCTATGTCCACGCGTGTTTTCTTGCTGGCGAGATTGCGCGTTGAACATTTGGTGCCGAGAACCCGGGACAAAAGCCAAACCATCGCCAGGCGCCAAGGAGGGCCTCCGTTTCATGGAAGGAATCCAGAAGCTGCAGAACGTGGGTAAGACTCTGAGAGACTATGTTTAGCCTTGATCTGTTCCATCTCACTCCTTTGCCGGATGCGGCAGGAGCCTCTATGGTTGCTCTGACAGCCCTCGAGCTTTTTCTATTGATCTTTGAGTTTCTAGTTACCGCCAAATGGCGTCAGAGGTCGCGTGGGAACTGCCCAGCTGTAACAGCAAAGCGGAGAGTGTTGGGGGAAGGGCAAGGCAGAGTGTCAGAAACAGGGTTGAGTAAAAAATTAAAGAGCTCAAGGAAAAATTACAAGAAGATAGTCCCCTCCAATTCGGAGGCAAAAGGTTGGGGAAAGAACGCCCCGGGTGAGAAAAAGGGAGGAGATAAAAGGAACACAGTATTTTGGGAGAAAAATTTTGTCTTTGTGCTTGTAAAAGGTGTGATTAAGCTCCCGCGCCGGCCCATGGGACGCCGCGGCATCTGTGCGCCAACGCGACAGCTTTGCAGAGTCATACTGATTAGGCTTGATAGAGGCAGACGGCCTGACAATTTATTCAGGAAAATCAAACAAAAGGACATCTCAATGCCCATGCACAACTTGATGGAGTTAATGTAATTGGGTTGTGAGTAAAAATATTCAGGGCTGTGTTTCACTTCCATACCATTGGCGAATGTCAGTCGTGCTGCTCAGATAATATATCTCAGTATCTTACAGGAATTGGGTTTCAACACGTTGATGGACTAGTCCAGGAATTGAGACAATCCATTGTCCATATCGACTCCACTCGAGTGGATAGTCACCGTGAACACCATCTGGTTTTTTCCCTCTTTGTCTATTGTTTGTCCCTGGTGCACCAGGATGTCCCCATGTCTGTCAATGTATGTCTGTGGTTTTTGTTTCTCGTTGTTTAAATGTTTTATGTTTCATGTTCAAAAGAAAAAATGGTAAAAACTTTATCTGCCAGTCATTTACACCTTGATTTGGTTTTAACTCTTTTCAAAAAGGGAACAAATGAATAAAAAACAGTTTCAATCAGGCCTTTAGAGCCCTACACCTGTAGCTAGGAACATAGGTCAGCTGGAGAAGCTGCCCAGAAGCTAAGTGTCTGCACGAGCTGATCTTAAAGGTGCCATCAGCTTCTCAGCTTCTTTGGTAGAAGAGTTGAGAGCTGTTTCTCTTAGTGAAATCCCTGACTTATTATTTGACTCAACAGGTAACAAGCTGCTTCTCTTAAATTCATAGCTAAAAAGGTAAAAATGGTGTTTGGTCTAATTATTAAAAATATGTGTAGCCACTTCAATTTGTTTCTGATTGGTTTTAAATGTGTAAATATGCTCTACTTGCCTTGGTTATGGACTATTGGCTTTCAAGTTATTGGATATGTTTAAAAAGGTATAATATTGGTAACAGAAAGTTGATATAAAGCTGACAATTTGGACGGAGTAATTCTAGACAACATGTGGCATGAGCCAACCCAGGGAAACAGGTCTAAATTGAGGTAATGTTTTTATGGAATTCTTATTCTAGAAACCAAGCTTCTGAAAGAATTTGGGACAATGTCTCTTTGTTGAGGTACTAGAGACTATGCCATCGTGCGTTCATATATAGGAATTGGCAGTCAAACTTTGTACTAGTTTGTTGGAGGTCGAGTTTTGCTTTCCAAAGTTGTGGTTTGCCCAGAAGTTACTGTATTTTAATTGCTAATTCCACTGCCCCTAGAACAGCTGCCAAGCCACATACTCAGAACTCAGGTGACCTTCCAAAGTTGTGGCTGTGTTCTGATGTTACAAAGAGAACTTAAAGATTGTGATTAAGGATTGCCAGTGTTACATTGACTAACTCAAACTTATTTTTAATTAAGGAAAAATCAAACAGGTAGAGATTGTTACAAGATTTACAAAGGATTGATGAGGTTTTGGAACTTGTGAGAACATTACAGCCAGTTTACTTACTCCAACTGCCATTTCAAGATAGATTTAGAGGATTGCTAACAGCCTTGTATTAGGTAATTTTGTTGCTTCTTCAATGTAAAAGGTTAGAACTTAAATCTTTCAGTGTATATGGAAATTTTTACTACAAACTTTTGCTCTCAAAATGAGCTTTAATATTTGGGGAGTAACTGTTACACTACTCCAGAAAAGAATATTTGAAGCTAATTTTAAGCTTCTAAGGATATGTTAATTGGCTAAGTACCTCACCCTACCAGAGGACTTAGGTCTTTGTTATGCATATTGGAGATAAAGCTTCAGCTGTGTTAGTACAGAGTTGTGGACTGGAGTCATGGAAGTATTTTGAAAAGAAACCTGGTAAAACATATCTTATTCCAAACAACAGTTAATTGGTTATTACAAAATACTGATATTTGGCCTATTACATATACAAATTTTTCAGACAAAATTGATAATTTTACTCTTTACATGCTTTTGTACTTCCTGTATATTTCTGCATACAACCCATAGGAAATGTGCTTAGTGTATTTATAGGTGGTTCATCTAATGAAAAGGCTACATATATGATTGGATCACTTGTTTATTCTCTTGAGTTTCCCCTGCTTCAACACAGACTATTAAATTCCGTAGTTTAGCCACTGTTTTTAAATCAAGCCTTCAATTCATATACTGATAGCCAATGTGTGGCTTGTGGTTTACAATTGATTTCAATTACTTAATGCTTTATTAGAGACAGGTTTTCTACTTAAAATCAGTGAGTGATTTCAGTGTAAATTGTCTGACAACTCACTGTCCTTTCAGTGCGCTGGCTCAGACAACTAAACAAAACCATAGACCCAGCTCTTTGAAAATGGTAATGGAGTTGATATGAAAAGAGGAAGACTCCATTTGCTTGCTTTCTATTCCCAGCCTCACCCTGCCAGATCAGGGATTTCTAGTATGACTAAATCTGGACAATATTTACAAGATTTGACATTTCTAATTAATGCTTATGTTTAGGTAAATAAAGTTTGTGAGGTGCTAGAGAAATGGCTTAGTGGTTAAGAGCACTAAATACTGTTCCTTAATAGACCATTTAAGAACTCAAACTGGATTGCCTGGGCTCCTTAACAAGGGAGGACAATGATACCAGACAGATTATAGGCCTTACATAGGAACAATTAGCCAAAAAATCTCATTCTTTATATATCCAAAACAATAATGTTAGAGACAATAATTTGGTATACAAGTCAATTTATAAATACAAGTGCTCAGTGTCCTCAATTTAATCCTCGAGGACTTACCTTAATAAATAATATCTTTACTATATCTTAATAAATAAAAAGGGGGAGTTATCCCTGTATGCTAAATAATGCTCCTTTTATTTCAATTTTAATATTTGGATGCCAAAGTTTATAGCACCCTACAACTAGGCATACTTCTGCCTAGGTGAAATAGAAAGATCCACATATTGACATGATCCTGTCCAGATATTTTATATGGGGAAGAGGGAATGTTTGTGTTTTTTCTACAGGATGCTACAAGAGTGTGCCAGCTGCCTGAGTGGTTGCTGAGACTTGCTGATCCTGGTTACATGAAGATTCAGCTCCCGTGGTTCTGGTCCCTGGAGTCATTCCTCTGCCCTGAAAGGAAGATAGAAGATTCCCCTTCATCCTTTGTCATCACAGAGATTTTGCCGTTGCTGCAGTCAGTGTTACTGCTGCGTGTGTCCCGTCCCACTGTGGCCCGCTCTCTGACCCTCTGTGCACTGCTGCTTGCTGGGGAAGACTGGACTCCAGCTGTTGCTGCCCCCCCCCCCTCATTTTCCCTGGTGACTCTTGCTGCCGTAACTGGTCATTTTACAGACTGTAGCTTCACAAGAATGCTACCTGCGTAAAGCTGCTGTGGACTGGGGAACTCTGCCCTGGTTGTACAGATCTCAGAAATGGTTCCATTGTCTGCTGGTTGTTCCAGAGAAAAATGACTGATCTGAACTGTCCTGGAAAAGACCTTGACACTTTCGCTGCTATTATAGCAGCCATTACTGCTGCAGACATTGTGTCTGCAGTGTCTGGAGTTATCCTCCCCCAATCTATTGTTAGACAAACACAGTGGGTAAACTTTCTGAAGTAGTTACTAACAATTGGGTATTCTAAATTTTATTATAGGAGCGGCTTGACTGCGGCCCTTGGTGGTAACAGCTGAGGTGAACCAGATGAGGTGCCCACTACTTATCGAGAGTTGCTCTGTTTGGTGCAGCCCTATGCTGTGGATTAGTGTTCATACTATGGTTGGTTTGCAAACTCAGATCTCAACAGAAACGTGACAAGGCCGTTATCACTCAAGCACTTGTGGCCATTGTACAAGGGGCCTCCCCTGGAATTTGGTTATCTATGCTCAGGAAATAGTCTGTATCTGAGTTCTCTGCTCTTGCACCCCATGGATCTGTAGATCCATTGCACTGGGATGAGAGAGACTCTCTCTCAGTATCTGAGTTCTCTGCTCTTGCACCCCATGGATCTGTGGATCCATTGCACTGGGATGAGAGAGACTCATTGATCCTTTGATCAGCCCTTCCACATCGCTGAGGTTTCCTCATTGCACGCGATAGGGTGATCACGACTGTTATAAAATAATATAAAATAAATCAGGACTGTTATAAAATAAATAAATAGGGGAGATGTAGAGGGCCGCAATAACATTGCCGCCACTAGATGGCACTGGCTTCCACTGCGCCCCACGTGGAAGGCCGAGCTAGACAAGATGTT